>NW_017728932.1:7642480-7668438 GCF_001723895.1 Crocodylus porosus | reverse complement strand
CCCACTGAAAATAGGAAAGGAATTAAAAGTGGTTGTAGGCCACCCCTGCGCTGGGGTTAATAGTTAAGCCAGGTCCTCGAAAGATATGTTTATTAAAAATATTGATGATGGTTAAGAGGAGGTTTGTAGCAAAGTATGTACCATCTTGTGCAAACTAAGCTCCTTGGGTCTTTGAGTCTTTTTTTTTTTACTATTACTTATTTATTTTACATGTTTGGCACAGAAAGCTCAAGGCCTTTCCTACCTCAAAACAAAAAACTGCCCTTAAATAGAAAGTCAGTTCGGTTTTTTTTTTAAAGTTAAAAGATGTCTACCCTGAGCAGAGATTCAGTCCCGCAAACTGAGATATGCCAAAGATTCTCCGTTTTTTTTGACGAAAGGCTCCCAAACACATTAGTGACAGGCAGCACTAAAAATCCTAAGATAGAAACCTCTGTTCTCTCCTTTTGTCACTTTGAAAGAGAAACTAATTCTTACTGTTCGCACCAGATGCTTGTAAGCACTGCCTGCCAGTGGAGCGCTTTTGACCTCGGTGGAGGAGGGTCACTGCACAAGAGTGTGGTTTTGTTATGGGTGGTTACCTATGTATCCAGCTGGGTTTGGTTGCTTTAGCTGAGTTACAGACAGAAACGCATCAGCCTAGGTTTGCCATAGTTAATGGAGCTAAACCTTCAGTGTGTCCTTCCTCCAAGACGGAAATTACACCCGGAGCTACAAAGTTCGTTTTGCATCTTCCATTACCATTGTAAACACAAAGATGTCTTGGTACTTTACCTGGTCGGCATAGGAAATGTAGTAACAGAAATCAGAGCACATGCTGCACCTCAGAGGGTCAGACTCACTGGGTGCATCTACGTGCTCTACTGCTGCAGAGCAGGCTAATTCGCTCCACAGGAAAATGTCACTGTCTATATGTGCAGTAAATTAAATTGGGGATAGCACTCTTTTATGGTAGCGTACCTTACTGCACTGAAGCGGATGTGAAGATGCTGACCAGGGGTGTAAGTTGCCCCGGTCAGCCCAGTCAGCTGCGGGCCTGCTCTGCCCTGGCTCAAACTGCTGCTGTTCCAGGCTCACATGTAGACGGTGCGCCTGGGAGCAAGTTCCTCTGGCTTGAACTGCTCTGGAGTTTATTGCTTCAAATTAGCTGCATGTCTACATGCACCCATTGCTCCCTAAAATACCATATTTTTGGCCAAGTGGATTTAAAAAAAAAAAATGTTATGTAACTTTTGCATCTTTCCCATACAATGACATGTCCCTTGCTCCTCTTTGTATTTTATATGGCTCTTTTCCAGTATTTCAGAAGCATTGCCTACCACCCCAGCCACAAAACTGCACTCGCAAAGTTTCACAGGTCAAGGTTGGAAAGCACTCACAAGGACAGAAGAGACGGTCTTGTGGTATCACAGGCCAGCGAGTCTCACTCAAAATACTGTACATCAAATACAATGCTACTCAGTCACCAGGAGACTACACTATGAGATACTGTTCCATGAAAACAGATATCCCCTTAACTATTGGCTGGGCTCAAGGCATTGTTTCATTTCAAAAGCTTTTTCTTTTTAAAAGATAAAGTTTAGTCAAATTTTGGAAAAAACATCATTTTGGCTTGACACGAAACCTGTTCTAATGTTTTCCAATGTGAAAGACTTGACAGTTTTGAAGCATGTTTTCCAAACATTTCTTGTTAGGACATCTGTCAAGATGGACCTTCTTTCACAAATAGTTTGTTTTGCTGAATCTATGTTTTTTGGCAAAGCAGTTTGGTGAACGGTTCCCGTTTTATTTTACTCCCCATGAGCTTAAAAGCACAACACCCCCCTTCCAACACATGTTACTACAACCCCAGCAGCTGTAATATATTAACCAGGCAAATTATATTAATCTCCTCAACGTTTTTATCCTGACACACTGTCTTTTTTTTTTTTTGTGTCCTTACAAGGCGAGTCACTCAACTTTCACAAGCTATTACTTCAGTGTCTCAACTATACTTTCACAAGTTATTACTCATATATTAACTCCTGCTCCTCTTCAGGGAGATGTTGAAGGCTTGCTTTGCAGAGCCACAGAGAAAAGGAATAAAATGTTTAAATTATAGCAAAATGACGCCATAAACGGCAGTAATGCAATTCATCTATATTTAAGATCTTGCACAAGGCACACTAAGGGAGTCTGTTAAGTTTTCATTAGAGACTTGATGTAACGATTGCTTATACATCATGGGTTGTCAATAACAGTTATAATTTGCTGCGTTTATTTACATAATTGCAAGCCTCAAGATTGATCATGATGGCTTTTAAAGAGAACTAAAATAAGACTCTGTTGGTCTTCGCATGGTGCCTGCAATTTTAGATGGAAAATAAATGGTTATTGGAAGTAAGTTAACCATAGCCCATCAGTTTAATGGTTTTTGGTGGTCGTACAGGCTTGCAGTTAGGCAGGATGAGGCCACATCCAACGGCAAACAACTATGAATACAAGTTACTAATAAAAGGCACCGATCACCTTGGTAACCAAGCACTACGTGCATACTGAAGCTAGGGCTGTGCGAAGCTTCGGTTCCCAATTCGATTTGGCCCGAATCGAATCAGGAGACCCTTTAATCTCTCCAAATTGAATCAGAACCCTCTGAATCAATTCAGAGAGATTTGGAAAGATTCACTGGTTCAGACAGGGACAGCTTTAAATGTTTTTTCTACATACTACCTCTTGGTCTCATGAGTGCTGCGATGGTGGGGCAGACGGAGTGTCCCATGGGAGCATGGGGGGCTCCCCTGCACGCTTGGCAGTGGACCTGGAAGCACTTCTGGTCCACTGGGAAGCACAAAGCGGGGAGTGTCCCATACCCCATCTGGCTCGGTGACTGGTGCGTCCTGGGTCTGGGGGGGCACCCAGGGTCCCCTTGTGGCTGACTGCTGAGCCGGGGGGGGGGGGCAGGGGGTCCCCGTACACTCAGCAGTGGACCTGGAAGTGGACCAGAAGTACTTTCAGTCCACTTGTAGGTTTGCCACAGAGCACACAGGGGCCCTCCCAAACTCCTGTGGGACTCTCCATCCACCCCGGCATTGCAGTGTTCACGAGCTGCACCTGGTACATTGAGGTATATAGAAAAAGCATTTAAAGCTGTGTCTATGTCCAAATCGCTGATTCTCTGAATTGGCATCGAATCTTCAGATTCGGATTCGTCTGAATCGAATCAGGAACAGTGATCCGAATCAACAATCAAATCGCTGTCCCTGATTTGGGCCGAATCTGATTTGAATACAGCTTGTTTTGCACACCCCTAATTGAAACTCTAAATGTATGGGCTGGTTTCTATACAACTACATCATTGAGTTTGAGTAAAACTAGATTTAATCCCAGATGAAAACTACACCACTGAATTAAGAAAGTGTTTTGTTAGACGATTACAGTGCTTAACTGAGCGGAGTTGTGCTCGCTATATTACTGGCTCGTTATTCCCTGGGTGCCCTGTGGTAAACCTAGCTCAATTTAGGCCAAAATGTTGTCTTCTAGATTCATGCTGAAGATTGAAGCAGGGCAGCTAGATTTGATCGTTTTTAGCATTAAATTCAACTGAACAAGCTTCCGGTCCCATTCCTGCAATACACTTCAATTAGCACGGCCACAAAATTCAGGACTTCTCTCATACAAACTACCCCTGCGTACGTAGTGTTTAATGGACCCATCGTCAGAAGTTCAAGCAAGTTTTGTCCAGTTAGTAAGGTGCGTGTAGTCAAATACTAAGTTCGGCCATCTCAGTCAGTCGTGACATTGGCAATATTAAATCTGTTTCAAAAAAAGATTTACCCAAAAGCTGGAATATATAGTTTTCTGTAGGCTGCAGGAGAAAGACCGTTAATATCATTTAATAGTACAGACTGTAATGGCACTGACCAATCTATCAAAATAATTAAACCCACATGATCTTTGTAAACGTATTTGCCTCATCTATTTCTGCGCACCCCGATGCATTTAAAAACTTGTTGTGACAAGTGCGCAGGTACGCTGAAGTTTAGTAGTGGCATCACAAGAGATGTTCAAGATCTGGACTAAGATTGACCAATGAAGTCTGGAGAAATTTTTGTTCTTATTAATCCCCAAGTATCTTTCATTGCCTCCAAAGGCAAACATATTAACATTAATCAACATTACTGACCTAACGGAGGAACTTTTACCACCTCTGAACTCCTAGCAATGTCAGAAGGAGAGCTGGCATAAGCAAAGTAGAAAGAACTCAATTCCCAGAGAACTTTTGTGGAGGGTCCGGGATCCGTTAGGCAGAATAAGTAAGGGTAAACACAGTCTCGGCAGCTTTTGAAGAATAGGAAAATATTACTTTTTTTTTTTCCCGTTTGCCCTGCCTGTTACATTCTTCATATACAAACAGTACCTTATTAATGCTAACTTTTTATGAAATTAAAGCACCGTACATAAAGCCTCGATTAAAAAGCCAATATACCAACCAACTACACATCTCCTCAAGGGGGCCAGTATGACTACTTCTTGATTAAATATTACAATTTAGTCAATATTTAACCATTCAGTTGCACTGACTTAATCTCGACATTATTCTGGGAATAAGCGTCCCTGAAGAACTAATTATAGTTTTGCTTTTTCTTTGTTGCTTTTTGGCACTTTCTTTTTGCCATTTCTTAAAATTTCTGACATAGCAGATATGCCATTCAGCTAAGATAAGTTAATTAACATAACCCACTATATTCCATTAAGTACTTTTGAAAGTTAAAGACAAAAACCTCACATCTATTTTAAAAAGTGGATTTAAAATATTCCCTGTAATGATTTTGTTAATGTGATGTCTAAGGTATTGTTCCACAACCTTGGAACAAATTTATTAAAAGTCCACGTGAGGCATTATGTCTACACATTCATTAATGCACCTTAGATACTGTGCATTTAGTTTAGCACTCCATTAATAAAGTACTAGCTAAATATGCAGTACCTAAAGTTACTGAGCATTAGTGCTGATCCGCAATTATTTAGCGACGCTTACTGTGCATTTGCCTAATGCCACTGTGCAGTAGGCTATTAGCACGGTTTGCACGGTGACGCTCTACTGCGCAGTGTTATTAGGCCAATGCACAGTAAGCAGCTCATGTAGACGCGCCCAGTGAATAGTTTTAGCCCCTTATTCCAAACCAGCCCACTGAGCATAACCTTTTCAGAGTCCTTTGTCCTATGGACAACTTTGAGGATCAATTAACCTATAGAGAGTCCACATATTTGCCAACATCTCTGAGCTTTAAAAAATCGTTTTAAAAAGTACATCAGTTTACAGACATGTGTCCAAGTTGGCCTGTCTAGGAATTGGAAATCTGCTTCAACTGCAGCCACTGTCAGTGTTCCTATTTGCAGTGCTATGCTAATACCTGACCAGCAATTTCTTCAACGTACAATGGAAGAATGAAATTAAGGGTGAGAATGTGAAGAGGGAAATAGGGTAAATGAAACAGTTCTCTATCCCCCCTTCTTTTCAGTTTCAATCCTTCCTTCCCATCCCAACTCATTATCCTTCCCTAACAAGGAGGAGTTCTGCCATGGCAGGTCAGTTTGCTTCTTTACCCCCAAAGCTACATAAGATGATCACCTGCCATAATTAGATTCTATATATGGAAAATTTATTAATTTTCTGGGTATGGAATCTAATTATTGGAAGTTTCCCTTGAATTTGTCCCCCTCCCACTGCAACTTCAGGCAAAATAAACATAGGGGGCCAGGTAGCTCTCTTGCCCTCTGTTCCCCCAGCTTCTCCCCAGTATTACCCCTTTCCTTTCTCCTTACTGCCAGGCCCTGCTCTCCTATAGCACAAATGGATGTAGAAAATTTGAAAACACTGACCCTGAAATAAACCTAGCTATAGTAATCCCCGGATCCTCCTTTTTCCCTTTCTTAAAGAGGGGAAAATATTTGTCCTTTTCCAATCATCCAGAGCCTCCCACAACTGCCATACGTTTTCAAAGATAATGGCCAGCGGCTGTGCAATTACATCCACCAACTCCCTCAGTACCCTTGGATGCATTGCATCCAGCCCCATGGACTTGTCCAGCTTTTCTAAATAGTCCCTAACCTGTTCTTTCATCACTGAGGGCTGCTCACCTCCTCCCCAACCTGTACTGTCTAGTGCAGCAGCCTGTGGAGACCAAGGTATAAAGGCTGAAGTACTCAATGCCTTTTCTTCATCTGTTATTGGTTTGCCTCCCCCGTAAAAATCTCTCAGACCCACAAGGGCTGCCACTTTGAGCTGGGAAGCTCTGCGTCACACACTCAGGTTTGAACTCACCACCCCTTGGTCTCCAGCTTATTATGTAAGCCCCTGTGCAACATACTGAGTTGTATTAAGCTATAGGGTCACCCTGGCCTGAAATGCTGTTGACCGTGTTGGGGCTCAGCCCAATTGATTATTGTAAACCATGAAACTTTTGGCCTTGGACTGATATCATGCATACTTTGTATTCTCTGTATATAGGTACAAAGTGTTACTCCATAAACACAGTTTTAAGCACCTGTGCTAAAAATGGCAGCAGTTTCAAAAAAACCATGCATCAATTCTGGATGAGCTAAGTGCATGGGTACCACAGCCCAGTCAGCCCCACCTCAGCCCCTGGAAAAATCATGGAGCAGGTCCTCAAGGAATCCATTTCTAAGCACTTGGAGGAAAAGAAGGTGATTAGGAGCAGTCAGCATGGATTCACCAAGGGCAAGTCATGCCTGACCAACACGATTGCCTCTTATGATGAGATAACTTGCTCTATGGATGCAGGGAAAGCAACAGACATCATGTATCTTGACTACAGCAAGGCATCTGATACCATCTCCCATAGCACTCTTGCAAGCAAGCTGGTTGGATGAATGAACTATAAGATGGCTAGAGAGCTGGCTGTATCGTTGGGCTCAGTGGGTAATGATCAATGGCTTGAGGTTTGGCTGGCAGCCAGGCTAAAGCGGAGTGCCCCAGGGGTGAGTCCTGGGGCTGGTTTTGTTCAATATCTTCATTAACAATCTGGAAGAGGGGATGGAGCGCACCCTCAGCAAGCTCATGGACAACACCAAGCTGCAGGGAGTGGTGGATATGCTGGAGGGTAGGGCTAGGATTCAGAGTGACCTAGCTAAATTGGAGGATTGAGCCAAAAGAAATCTCATGAGGTTCAGCAAGGACAAAAGTGAAGTCCTGCACTTAGGACAGACCAATCCCATGCATCAGTGCAAGTCTGGGACCGACTGGGTGGGCAGCAGTTCTGCAGAAAAGGACCTGGGTGTTACCTGGACGATAACCTGATTATGAGCCAACAGTGTGCCCTTGTTGCCAAGAAGGCTAACAGCATACCGGTATGCATTGGGAGCTGTGTTGCCAACAGATTGAGGGAAGTCATTATTAGGCTTGTGCAAAGCGGCTGGTTTCCGCTTCAGATTTGGCCGATTCGTGGTGCAGCGATTCAAGTCGGTGATTTGAATCACTGTCCCAAATTGATTCATCTGAATCTCCGAATCACCCATGCCCATCCCCAACCTGCCCCAGCTCCTGGCACTTGGAACCCCCCCCCTCCCCACCTCATTGGGTGCTGCTGGGTGGGGGAGCAATCCCCACTACCCTCCACTGTGTGGGGGTCTCTGCATGAGTCCCCTGACCCCCACCCCCCCACTGTCCCAGCTCCCTACATGGCTGAGTGGAGGCTTTATTTAAAGCACTGGGAGCACCAGCAGGTGGGGCAGCCATGGGGGAGCTGGGATGGGATGGGGCCTGGCAGGGGTCTCGCCCATGGTCCCCTCTCCCCTCCCTCGCCCCCTGCTTTGAGTCTGGCTCCAGCTCCCTGCTGCAGCCACTGGGGACTGCCCGAACCATCAAAGCTCTCTGAATCTTTTCTCAAGATTCGGAGAGCTTCGAATCAATACGGACCTTTTAACCGGTCCCCTGATTTGATTTGGATTCAGCAATTTGGCCACCAAATTGGGCCGAATCTCCTACGACTTGAATCAGCACCCGAAGCTTCGCACAGCCCTAGTAATTATTCCCCTCTATTCAGCACTGGTGAGGCTACATCTGTGTCCAGTTTTGGGCCCCCACTACAGAAAAAGATGTGGACAAGTTGGAGAGAGTCCAGTGGAGGGCAATGAAAATGGTTAGGGGACTGAGGCACATGACTTGCGAAGACAGCCTGCGGGAACTGGTCTTCATTAGTCTGGAGAAGACCGAGAAAGGATTTAATAGTAACTTTCAAGTACCTGAAGGGTGGTTGCAAAGAGGATGGAGCTGGCCTGTTCTCAGTGGTGGCAGGTGACAGAACAAGGAGCAGTGGTCTCGTGTTGCAGCAAGGAAGGTTTAGGTTGAATAAGGAAAAATTCCGATTAGGAGGGCAATGAAGCACTAGAACGGGTAACCAAGACAAGTGGTGGAAGCTCCGTCCTTGGAGATTTTTAAGACCTGGCTTGACAAACCCTTGGCCGGGATGATCTAGTTGGGGATGGTCCTGCTTTGAGCAAGGGTTTAGATTGGACCCGCTGAGGTCCCTTCCAACCCTCATTGTCTATGATCCTACATGTGTGTCCTCTAGACACCTCCCCCAAAGGATCCCCGTGCTCATTAGCTCCCGCTGTGGACTGCACCTAGGTGTTCTTGTCGTGAATCCTGGGATCCTTAAAGATGAGGCACAGGGAGGCCTGGTCCTGCTCTACCTCACGGCGGGTGGGGCCACACCAGTGGTATGCTACAGGGTGAGAGAAGGTGAACTATTTGGGGCCCTGTTTGGTGATGTTTGCCAGATGTTTAAGGCTGGCAAAGAAACAGGGATCATTGGGAAAGGGAAAAAAAGGTGCAGCTCAGCTGTGGGAGTAAAAAAAGGAAGTAAAAATCTATGCAATGTGATGGCTCACCATGAATTAAAAGAGAGTTGGGGCTGAGGGAGGACTGTCCTCAATCGGCACTACTGTGCATCTTATTCAGAGAGGTTGCACTAAACTACAAGATCTCATCAGCAGGTTTGCCCAAAACGGGCCATATATTTTATAGTCATGCTCAGCGTTGGCTGCATTTAATCAACTTCCTAGCTGGCTTCCATTGCCGAGCACACCCTGCTTTTGGCAGTTGTTTCCTGATAGACAATTTATTTAATGATGCTTCCTTGTATGCAGATACAAGATAAAGGAGCTCACCTTATATTCGATTAAATACAGCAACTGCACAAACGCTGTCTGTGTATGCTGACATGCGTTCCCCAAATACAACTGCAGCTTCCCACGCTTCTGTGCATTTTGGACCCCTCACAAATAGAGCTGGTTGAGCGCTTTCTCCTGGAAGCATGTTCCCATCAGGAGAGTATTGCTTCTGTATGGCATTTGAACCAAAATGTGTTTTACTGAAAGGTACTGGTTTCAGGTTTCCTTGTGTCGGAAGATTACTACCTGGTTTTGCGAGGCTCATTTGATGGGCTGTTGGGAAGTCCCAGTTTCTGCCATGCAGACTCTCTCACAGCCAAAGACAACAGGACTTTCAAGGGCCCTGCTCTAGAGTCTGGAAACTCAGCTCCAAGTGGGACTTCAGCTACTAGGCTCAGTGCTGCAGAGACAGGAGCCTCAGCGGCTTGGTTCTCCAGCTCTGCAGCTCCCAGAAATCGTCCAGGTATGTTTAATTCTGAAGATTTTTAGACAAAAACTGATTGTTTTCCCCATCCAGGGTAACACTTTCAAAGTGCTACTTTTTAGTTCCAAGCTGAACGCTTAAAAGACCAGACTTTTCCATGGATTGCAAGCCAGCTCTGCTCCTACTTACTGCTTCAGCTGCATCCACAAAGATGTTTCCAATAAGATTTTGTTAATGCCTATGTGTGCCCAGACCTCCCTCCCATTGGCTCTCAGTCCCTGTCCCTTTACAAAATATTCAGCTGACATGAACTTGTACAGAGATCCCTAGATAAGTTTCCATTTCCCTTTACTCATGTCAACCCCAAGAGGAGTTCAGTGGTTTCTCAATGCCGACATCCTTCAATATGAACTCAGCTGCCTCAAGCAGGGAGAACCCCAGAAGGATTCTGCTTCCCAGTGACCCCCAAGGGAAAAACCCAATCAACATTTGGTTGCAGTCTCCTCCCAACGTTAAACCCTAACACTATGATTTCACTTTACCCCACCACTGGAGACAGACCCTTCTTCCCACCCATGCACTAAATCCAGCTCTACATCTACACTCAGGTTCCTCTCCAAAGAGAACAGATAAGACAACGCCATGTGGTGTCCCTAGTAGTCCTGTATTTGGTTGCAGTTATACTATGGTTAGTTAATATGGGTTTTTTTTCCCCTCTATTGTGCAGTGCCTTACTGAGAAGTCAGCAGTAGACAGAGCTCACAAAATGGTTCCTACTACTTTCGCATGCCAGGGTTTTGCCAGTTATTTGTGCTTGCATTTTCCTCCAAGTTGTAGCAAGGGATGCCGATGCGATACCTTTATAAGCCAGGCAGCCTTCTCGAGTAACTAGGCAAAGCTCAAAAAGATGGGCTGTAGCTACCCCCGGTACCTTTGCCCCGGTATTCTTTAAACAACTGAGCACATTCTTGCCGTTGTCAAGGTGCTTCTAAGTGCCCGTCGGCGTTGTTTTTAAGATACACGGTTATTTCCGTAGGAGACACGGTTAAGTGCTGTATTTTATGTTCCTGTCCACTGTTTGCAGCGACAGGCTCTCAAAATAGCACAGACTCTTCCCCCATTGCATCTTTCCTTTCCAATACGCTCGGCAGGAACAGAAAACAGCTGCGGACAAAGCACCCTATGGGTGAGAATGAAAACTGATGGAGCTGGAATACCTATAGAAAGAAAGTACTGCTCTACCGCCTAGCCATTAAGCGCTTGTATTGGCTTCTTAATTGGTTCTGCAGGAACGTCTCTGATCTCTGCCAAGCGTGTGCGTCTCGCCACACACTCGGAGGCAACGCAAGCCCTTTCTAAAGCAAGTCTTATATCTTACTTAAAAATACGTTTGCAATGTTACGACTTCTAGTGGTCTCTTGTGAAATAAGCACCTGTAAAGGATTCAATAAGGTCCCTGCGTGCTTTGTACTTGTCCAGTTGTGCAGGGGTTGGATTCATAGAGATTTGATGCATCTAAATACAGTCACATGTGTGGTTGCAAGTTGCCAGGCTGACAGAATTAAGTGCAAATCTCCTGTAGCACAAGAAAATTGTTGCTGAGGCAGAGAAACTTCTCCAACTTTGCCTTATAACGGTACACTCAACCCTGCAAACATGGGGTCACAGCCGCCTGAAGAGGAACATCTCTCTCTGGTTCATTCACTTCCTGGCCCTCCTGCAGAGGCTGCCAACATATACAGGATACACCATACTGCCAACGTAGGCTGCTAGGATATACAGCAGATTTCCTTTGGGAAACGGAGTGGATATTTCTGACCTTGGTCAGAAGCAAGAAAACTTAAACCTGTCTACCTTGACAGTCTTAACAGCAGTTATACGGGTATAAAACAAGACAAGTCTGTGTGCTCCGAGAGCAGCAGCAGCAGCAGCGGTGGCGTACCACCCTTTAACCCTATAAATTACAGTGATTTTATAAGACTGCTCTAGGAGCAGGCAGATGTAAGCGTCACATTAGAAGAGCTGATACACGCTCCTTAGCAGCACTTTCCCTTTTCTTTGCACATAGTTGACAGTGAACCTGTTCCCAGTTTTCTGCACCCGTTTGCCCCCGATTGACCCGAGATCAGAACTCGGAATAAGCCGGTGCTAGGAGTGTTACACATCGGCCCTTGGCAAACATTACATTTGTTGCATGTTATATGTGAGCATCGCACGACAAATCTTAACACACCAGACATCAAACCAGTTTCTCCCTGGCTAAAAATGAAGTCGTTGCAACCGCGACTGTAACAAAAAGTCCCACACGTAGCTGGTTGGCATGTCACAATTTGGCGTGTGATACTTGCCTATAACATGACAAACGTAATGTCTACCAGGGGCCACTTAGCTACTCTGCACATATCATAAACTGACCTACATTTTTTAAATTAAACTTTGCGATCCCTAATGTTATTTCATGCAGGCAATACAGGTTCAGGTTAGGAACACTGACTATTTATGTACGCACGGTCCTCTGAGCTCAGAAAGAACACATTTATTTTTCAAGGCTGGCCAGATATTATCTTAATCAAATTATTGTTATGGTGAGTAACGGCTGAGGTTAAACAATTGCTATCCTGAATTGAAAGCATATTGGGCTTTGTTTGGAGGAAAGAAAATTGACAGCATGCCATCTAGTGGCCAAAGAAGAGACATGTCTTCACTGTGTAGATCTGCAGGACATTATCTGTGGGGTAGAGAGAGAAAGAACCACACTGAAAATACAGCCATTCTGCTGCCAACACATGCTGATTTTCTCTCTCCCCCCTAGCTGACAGTAGGCTGCATGCAAAGTATTAAAAGTCAGTATTCTATATGTAACTGGCTAGTGTGCAATTTCCCTAGTGTGTTATTGGGCTAGCGGATAGTGAAAATAGGCCTCATCTGTGTCTGAGCACAGGAAGATGCTATAAATACAACATGAAATACCTTTCGGCCCCAAAGACTCGGTCTGAGGTTTTACTTTGTAAAACGCCCAACTTTACAGAGGCGCTGAGCATCCATGTCTTCCGCTCAGCCTCCCTGAAAAATCCCGTCCCTGGACAGTCCCCGGAAAACTTGTCTCAGCTTCATCTGCAATTTGCAGACATCTCAGCAAGGTTCTCATGCACCGTGGAGCAAAGTTTACAGACACTACCAAGGTCCACAAGCCAAGGAAGCTGCTCCCATACCACCTGTTCATCTCGTTTTATTGAGTGTTAAGTAATTACTGGGAGGAGGATGACACCTTAGCAGGATCACAGATTTATCCGTGCTCTTGAGAAAGTCGCGAGGCGTAGCAATGCTATCAGCAGAAGGTCGGTGGCTTCTTAGGGTTCTCTACAATACATTTTTGATTCAGGAGCAGCAGCAGAGCCAAGTCATTATAATACTCACACTGAAAGTTCAATTCCACGAACAACCATCCTGGTACGGAATGACTTGCAAGTGATTGTGGCCAGAGGGAAAACACTAAAGAAGATTCATTAACCAATTCTCCTGATGTCGCTTATTCAGGCCTTACTTTAGCTATCTCCTAGAGCTCATTGAAAATAGAGACTGGAGAGCATTTATTTGGGAAGTATCTTGAATTAAGGGTGTACAATGAAGTTATGACATTCAAGCCTTACAAGCAAGAGGGGGCCAGCCCAGAGGTACTAATATAGGTAGTATTAATCTTACCCTCAAGACTTGGAATATCTTCCCCTTTTTGAAATACACTCTTTCAAATCCCTTGAAACACATACTTTAGGTACCATCTGAGCTAAGGTAGAGCCTCTATTATCCCAGCATGGGGCCTCTGAAAGTTTGCTGCATTCAGTAGATACCTCTTCTCTCTCACACGTGTGCACAATTATTACTTGGGTCAAAGACTACTTCATGTGCTAGTTCTAGCAGTAATAACACAGGATGATCCTATGGTTCATATCTGTTGGGAAGAACTGACCAATAAAGTTGGTGACTGACAAAAATAGTCACCGACGTAATTCCAAGCAATTCCAAGCGCTTGATCTGAAACAACAACTGGGTTTAAGTACAGACCATGCCACTTCTATACGCAGCCATCTTTTCATACCAGAGGAGATAATCTGCACTCCACGTGGCCACAAACCACTGAATTGAGGGCTGAAATCTAATGAGCCCCATGGAAAGAGAAGCAGCACGGATCATAGCAGTAATGTGACAAGTCAGTGATCTAGAGACATATTTATTGCAAGGTCTTATCAGTAGCAGTAAGACTTGGAAATGCACACAGCATATAGAAAGGGACAGCAGCAATGGGACCAGCAAGTGGGGAGGATGTGGGATGGTAAAGAATAGTGTCCACAGAGCCTGACAATCGGTTCTAGTCCACAGCTGAGCCCCTGAAAAGGAAAGGGAAGAAATGGACAAAAACGCCTTTAGAAGCAAGAACAGACTGATGCACAAACATAGCCTTGTAGTGCACAACGATAGTGCTGCTTAAATGTGCACCACCTTAGCTACAAGTTCCTTGTTATTTTATTGGTACAGAATTAAGACTTGTCCAGAGTGAATCAACTGGGACCAATTTAGAAGAAGATTAATGTTTACATAGCTAAACCCAGGTCCCCAGCTGCCTTTTAAAGCTATTCTTCATGCCATAAAAGGTGTCATTAAAAAACCCCTATGAAATATCTGCCTTTTTTTTGCTTCAGACACCTTTGCATCTACTCAGGGTTTTGCAAAATGTTACGCAGTTGTGCCCGAGTTGAATGGCATGATTTTTCCTAAACTTTCAAGACCAGTCAGAGAAAGAACAAAAAGTTGGATTGATCTGAGTTCACGTGACAAAGTGAGACACAAAAATGGCATTGGGACATTTATAACACGGCTCCTCTCAACAATGCTCTGAGTGTTAACTCCGGACTCAGAGCCAAATAAAACAGAAAGAAGTCTTTGCCCTGTGCCCTTCAAGACAGACAGCAGGAGAAAGCAAGGGAGAAATTCAAGAAACGGTTGTTCCTGTGCCAAATGAAGAGTGAGGCCATGCAGATCATTATGGATCTAGAGATACGTCTCCAAACATCTGAAGAAAAATGGGCAAATGAAGGATTCTGCTCAGCACTCGGCATGTGCCCATTTCAGTCATTACTTCCTAAGCAACTCTAGTTAATTATCACCCCCTCCAGCCAGTTATTGCACAGGTCTACAATAAAATCAGACCAAGCAATTAGCTTTTGGTACAGGATTTCCATCGACATGCAGCTGCGTAGCAAATAGGGCAATACATTTATACTTACACATCTAAGCGGGTGTGTAATGTGCTCTTAGAAGAGAAATGTTTTGTGTTCTGGTTCAGGTTCTGCATTCTGTCAGACGGGTCAGCAGTAGCATCGATAATCAATGCCACAAGACCATCCTTCTCCCCCTCTCCCCAAGTATAAGAAGAAACAGTTTGTTGCTGCTCTGAAATGAGATGTGCATGCCCTTGGTGCTATTCACTGCTTGCGTATTAGCCCAGTGTGTGACTGTGAACAGGCTCACGTCTGGGCAGGGACAAGCTAGCAGGCTAGCACTGGCTGCTAGGCACATGCAAAGAGCCGTAACATAGCTGAGTTCCCTGCTGCACCAGCCTGGATCAAGAAGTTCCCTCGCTAGCTTTCCTGAAGGCTGATGAGTTTGACCATGGGCCAGGATCCAACTCTGCAGTCCAGATGCAACTCCACAGCTGTTCAAGTAAACAGCAAAGATGGGGTAGACCGTTCTTCTGTCCCCTACATAACACTTGGCTTTTTAATAAGTGCTGTCCAAAGAGAAGGACAAGAGCCCTACACATAAACTACCTGAACCCCCAGTTCACTCTCTCTTCCATGAAAGGTTGTGTTAGTTGATTTTCTAGTGCCAAACTGCACTTCCCATTTCCGTACTAAGGCACGTGAACGTGTGACAAAAGGAAATGAAAACATATTTAGCAGCTAGGAGATAAATTTCCACGCTGTTCAAGAAACCCACAAACACACAGCGTACAATTGAATTAATCCTTATTTGCTCTTTTCAATGGATTAATATAGAAGAGGTCTACTTGAAAGTGGGATTCTGCATAATTTACTCCAGGCTTTTTTCTACTACCTGAAGATGGCAAGTATTAAAGAGGGACAATGTTATGTGCAACCAACGCTTCAGTCATGCCCAGCATATGCTGCATTTCTGGCAAGGATGAGATATTATAGTGGGTCAAAATCCTAGGGTCAGATGCTCATTTTGTCGTCAATGAAAACTAGGAGAACTGGGCCTGTGGATTCCTGTGACGGTGACTCCTGTGCAAACTAGCCATCTGAAAACGGTTGCCAGCCCCAATGTAGGTGGGTAGCAGGGGTACTGCAATTATAGTTCCTTCCGGTTTGGCATTAATGACATTTTTCTTGGTTAAAAACGTGCAGAGCAAAGTAACTGTGCTCTTATCAGTAGGGCCAAAATGTACCCCAAGTCTTTACTCAAAGATTGGCACCACTGGGGAGCCTCTGGACTTGGGGCCAGACTCCAAGAAGGGCCAGCTCAGCTTCCACACAAGCTTCAGGTTGCCAGCACTGCTAACTTCCAGGCTCTTGCCCCTAAAGTTTTCTTGCTGGAGCAGCTCAATCAGTGGGGACTGGGGCTGCTCACCTTCCAGCAGAGTGGGACCTTTCCATGAAACCTGTCCACCTATGAGCGCCAGAACAAGGCTAATGCAGCACTTGAATGCCATTAACCACTAGTATACAGTTCAGCACAGCTTTCCAGGTGGCTTGCAATTCTGTTGGCTGCCCCCTCAAGAAATAAACTATTTGGCCCTTGTGAATACAGCTTGTGTTTTACTTGGAAGTCAGGGGGAGCAGGAGGGGGAAAGAGCCTCTCCCCCAGGCTCTTGTAATTAGAACCATTAGATGCTTAGCAACCTTGTCCATGTTTGCCAAAAATAGCAAGCACAGAGAACAAAGTCTGCCTAGCTTATGAGTAGGTAAATAGGAATATCATGGGGAAAAGACATCTCTTTTATCTTCTGTAATTTTCAAAAGAAGTCCAGCTATTAAAAACCACTAAGCAGCATGCTAGATAGAAATTTAGACCAGGGTTTGTTTTTTTGTGGTGTTTTTGGACGGTGGTAGTGGGGTCTGTTTCTTGTGTATTTATTTACTGTGTCTACTGGAAACACAAATAGCTCAAGGAGATGCGTCCTTGGCATGTAGAGTCTCATTAAAATAAGAGGACAACAAGTTCAGGAAGGAAAAGGGAAAATAATATTGTCATATTCTGTTGGGATTCCCCAGTACATGATGTTAGGAAGCATTTGGCAGAAGATTTCACCGCCCGATCCCAGGTAACGACTCAAGTATTGTATGCCGCTTGGATAGCTCATGTTGCACTAAATAATCTTCTGCCTGTTAAATGATTACATGCTTTTCTTCTTTCATCAGGAAAGCTCAAACTTAAGCATATCGATTATGCTGATGAGTTTTGATGATAAGTACTCGGACAGCTGGGAAGGGAGAACCGAGTCTCCTCCTGAAGCTGTTCACAGTTTTGCTTTTCCTTGCGCACACTGTGAAATGCCACTTCCCCCTTAGAAAAAAGTCCTGCCCCCCCCCTGCAAACTGGCGAGTCTTAAAAATTAAATGCGATACAAAACACACTCCTAAGACACCATGCTGTGATAGAAGAACAGTTTTAAATGGTCTTTGTCCCTCATCACCTCCCCCCAGAATGTTCTGGTTTTCAAGTTACCTGCAAAAAACAAGGCTAGTGTGTTTGCTAACAACATAAATGGTGCCACATGGTAGCAACTGAGTTTAGGAATAACGTGTACTAGGGAGGAACAGATGTTGTTAAGTGAGTGGGAGTAAAAAACCCCAACAATAATATAAAGGGAACCCATGGACAGTTTCCAGACAACATCCATCATGATTTTACACACTATTGTACAGGGCTTCTTCTGTAGAAGACATGTTTTTTCCTTCTAAGATAATACCGAGTGCCAAAGTTATCATATTTTCATTGCAATGCATGATGTCCTGTGGCTTGACTGTATCCTTATTGCTGGTGAACCTACATCCCAGTAAGGTGACGTAAAAGCAGGTGATCATGCATCATGCAAAGCCCAAATGCCTCGAGAAGACCCATAAGCATTTCCAGTCTCAGCTAACAAAAGCATACACACGGGCACATTTAAGGGAAAGCAATTAGGAGAGGAGTTGGAAGCTTAGGTTACTCTCCCTCTTCCATACCTCAGAAGCGTTCCGATTCATTAGTTCCTTCCTTGCACATGTGGTTCACTATCCAGATTGACACAGCAGTGAGCCCCCGAGGAACAAAGAAGAGATGAGAGAGCCCTAGAAGGGAAAGGAGCAAGTGAAGGCTGCCATAGATGCCAGCGAGTCGAGATCAGGATGCTATCTGCCTTATTTATTCTGTATTTACCCACCCAGTCAAGCACAGCGTTATGTTGTTCCATGAGCTATTTGAGTGTGTAATGAGTGGCATTCCCAGGGGCTGAAGTTTGCTGCTGTTCTTCTCCAAGCTGTTCTGCTAAGGCAGAGCAAGGCTCTCAGACTCGCTGGAGCAGAGACCACGTCCAAGCTAAGGTTTCCAGCCGGCAGTGCCAGAATTCAACAGCGAACAAGTCCAGCCCAACACAGGCTGTGGACATAGTCCATGCATTTCCATTAGGTAGGGTTCTCAATTCAGATGCGACCCCTAGACCCTTTCGCTTGCCATTCCTCGCCACCAGCTAGATTTCCTTGTCACCTTCTAGGGACAGCCCAGGGCCAAATGACACTTCTCATCTCGCTGCAGGCTGCATGGAAGATGCTGCTTCTTTCCCAATTCTTCCTCAGGAGAGAAAGCCTCCTCTTTCTACCCTGGAGAACTGGTCTCAAAACAATGCAACAACTACAGCATCACTCCAATCTTGATGGTTTCATTAAGATACAACTTAATGAGTACAAGGTGGGGTAGGGGGAATGAGAGGGGAAGTCAAAGAGCAATTCCATAAAGTATCTATAGGGCCCTAGCAAATCCATGGTGGAAGTGGGTGTGCAGCAGCTCCTTTAATCTTGCAGGTCCCCCCATGCACCTCCCATTGAGGGGTCCCGGTGGCCCTGTTTGCTGTTGACTGTCTGGGAGCAAAAAAATGATGCCATTATATAAAACTGCAGTTTTCACCTCCCTGCTGATTAGGGAGGCTCCTCAGCCAGTTGGCAGGGGAATCTGCACGATTACAGTCACTGCTGCACAGCCCACTTCTGCTATGAATAAGGTAGGGCCTTAAATATTGAGCTTGAATTTCTGCCAGTGCTCCTCTAGGTAGCTTCCAGGGGCACAACATAAAGCATCCTACCTTTCTAGAGCCCTGGACTCTTCTTTTCTTTTGTGTTGCCAGCCTGCCTGAAAGCTTGTCTTTGGTGTGGGCCCGTGCTTCTGCCATCCTCTGGGTTCTGTCCTGTTTTAGTTTGTGATACTCTGCGGCCCTTAAGCATGTGGCAGAATCCATTGCATCTGTAGGTCTCTAAACAAGCAGGACTGATTCCCCGATTAGCCAGCACTAGAAATGTCCCCTCTCCCCCATTTCAAAACCAGCCATTCCACCTGGCCATTTCACCTTGCCTTAAGCACCCTTGTGTCAAGATCTCTGCTTGCATGTCCTACATGGAGTCCTTCTGAAGGTGCGCATGCAACAGTCTCTCAAAGACAGGTCTGCACTGCATTTCCAAATATACATTTCTGCCTCTGGGAAATGTTTGCTCTTTGACCTCACCTAACCACTGCGCTTTCATCTGCTAGCTGCCCAGCTAGAAATGTCAATCTGAATCCAGCTCATGTCTCTAGAGAGGGAGGGCTTATAAAACTAAGAAAGAACTTTTATTCAATTTTTTATCACCTGTGAATTATTGACACATCCATGCCAATCCAGAGAGAGAGCAGGGCTAAGGAACTAAAGGCAAGCTACGCACTCAGTAATCCTTGCAGAAAGTTGCCGAGGTGAGGGGCTCGGGTTTGTATGCGATGAAGTTACTCCATGCACCGTGATCAAAATGCAAACTTTATTGAGGACGAGTGGTTTGAGTAGAAACCTGGGACTAAGGAGAGACAGGCTGTCTTCCCTACTTTGCTACTGACCTGTGTGCGATCAAGGCCAAGTCATTCAGGACCAGATCCTGTCCCACCTGTGAAATGTGTAAGTGGTACTCTCCCACCCTGCTTAGGTCTCCAAAACAAGGTAAACAGTGAATGCCTTTTCAGGCATTTGAACAAGATGGAACAGGAGCAGACTTTGATACCGGGACAGTAGTCTGGCCCTCAGTCTCTGTACCTCAGTTTTCCCCATCTGTGAAATGGTGCTGACAGCACTGCCCTACTTTAGGCAGAGGGATGAAGATGACTGGTTAACTAGTGAATTTTAGGAAGACCTGTTAAGCATCTTTAAATACTCCTAGAGCTATCTATCTATCTATCTACACAGCTCAAGTGTTCAGAGGTGAATCTGAAAGTAAAATAGGTACCGAGATGGATGATTAAGTGCAAAATCCAAAGATACCCCAAACATACAGTATTCATACAGCATTGCAGAAAAAGCAGCGAAGAACAATAGTGAAGGGAATAAATTACACATTACCTAGTCCGCTTGAAACATAAGAACTAAATGGTCCCCCCCTACTACCATTTGAAAGGGGGAAGTTGATTCAGTCTTGCCCACTGCTGAAGTGAATCCAAATCACAGCCAGACAGAAATCCATATCAACGCTCTGGTGATTCATTTTAAAAGTAACACTGAACATGTCACTGAAAACAAAATTCAGGATCGATATGCTTGTCTAGCTGATATTTCCCATCCATGCTACAATGAGTCTTTGCAAGGCAACTTGAATAAGGCAGCATTGTTTCCCCATTTCAGGGGAAACAACATGGCACTCCAAGAGGTTGCTAAAAAAAATTAGTACATCAACCGTCAATTCTTATGAGTTATTCCTAGAAACAGTGCAATTACACTTCATCTTCTCTGTCGATTCTGGCCTTTTTTACCATTAGTGTCACATGGCAACACCATTAAAAACAATGCATTTATGGGGTAGAATACAGAGGGGAGGGAAGGAAACACTCAGAGGATTAAAATTATTTCCAGGCTATATTTAAATTACTTTAAACTCTAAAAAGTGCCATCATAGCAGTGCTGGGAGATATTTTAAAATTAGAAAACAGGTCTCTTTTAAAGTGATAGGAAGAATATGCTAAATGGGCATTTTGTGTATGTGTGGTGAATGATATATATTGTCCCGGAGGAAGAGAGAGAGATGAAACATAAAGAAGAGATTTACAGTGTTAACAGATGCATGAAATGGAAAAGAAATGTATGTACTGGGCAGAAGAGTTGCATTTTGGATACTTGTATAGACTAAAAAACTGAGAGTTTGAGGTCTTCTTTGCTAAACGCTGTGAAAATTGCAGACAATATACATAGGCTTGTCAGAATTTGATTTTTTTTAGTAGATTTTGATGGATAGTACTGATGTTTATTTTCAAGCATTTGTTTCAATTTGATCAATTTAAATTCTCAGGATTGTATGCAATAACAGGTGCGTGGAAAGGGGAAGACAATTATTAATGTCAGGATACTATTATAATGCAGCTTAACTGCAAATTTAACTAGTGTAGGACTGCCACCAGCTGAGCGGCAGAGCTGCCATGAGGCCTGCTCCGATCCCCAGTTGCTCCCTTGTCTGCTTTGTCACTTCCTCTTCCTTAGTTCCCAATTCCCTTGGGGTTTCTGGGGGCAGAAGTCCAAACTAGTCAGCACAGTTCTGTAGGACTGCTCCCTCTGTCATCATGGGTATAGGTTGTAGCCGTGTTGGTCTAAGGACATAGGCAGACAAGGTTCTTTGGGTGAATCTGATATCTTTTATTAGACCAACTTAAATAGTTGGAAAAACTCTCTCTCAGCAAGCTTTCGGGTTTAAAAACCCTTCATCAGGCTGAGGAAGCCTCTGCAGTTAGTGTGTGCTCTTCTTGGATGGAATGAATAGTCTCACACACTCCATCAGAGCCATCATTTCTCTTATGCTCCCCTTTCTACAAATTTTGATTATTAACAAAGGAAATATTATTTGTTGGTCTGCAAGCACGATGCAAAGTAGCAAAGTAGAGGTTTATCTATTTTTTTTTTTTTTTTTTTTTAAAAAATTGGTAAATCAAACCTGCTAGACCTAAATGTACAGTGTTGCTACTTTCCAACATACAGAGAAAATGCCCTGCAGTTACAATTCTTCCTACTGGGTCAAAATAATGATATAACACAAAACAGCATTTTTTATAACACCAGCATTCCAGACCACTTTAAGGGGAAAAAAAAGGTTGCAGGGATTTGCTGAATGTGCATTCTCCTCTACCAGAAAGTTAGGACAATGGAGAGGGGAGTACAAAATCCTACAAAGTAGCAAGGAGAAGAGGACAAGAAGAAAACTTAAGTAATGCGAGGCATTTCCAAGAGCTACGTCAAGAAAACCAAGCAGCATTTTGTGAGGACCATCCATTATTAAACACACAAATTGCCCGCTCAGGCAAGATATTGCTCAGCTGGGCAAAAAAGAGTTTTCTTGGTACTTGCCAAGATAGTGAATCCAAACCTTTGGATCTTGGCGCAAACTCCCAGTTGTGGCCATGGGGGGAAATTTAAGACCATCTGAAGCTCTTCAGAGGGTTTCAAGTGTGAAGGAGTCTTCAGCGGGTGCGTAACCCAAGAGACAGGAGAGCTTTCTGGGTCCTATCACAGAGCTGTCCATGGTGCTGCATCGTGTTGTCCCACAAACTCGTGCACTAAACAGTGCAAGCCAATAGAAATGTCCACTACAAAACACAAGATGAGAGCAGACACAAGATTTTATCTGAAAAAAGGCTGAGAAGCAATCCATATACACTGCAAATATTTAAATGCTTTGTTGAAAAGCACAGAGTTGAGGGTATTATACTTATTTCCAAACTTGATGAAGTGAGGCAGAGAAAAGAAATGTGTCCTGGGGTCTACTCACTGATTAGCAGAAACAAGAAAGATGCTCAGTGATTGTCTGCACTAGACTTTATTAACCTCAGACTCATAGAGAGTTAACACAAGAAAGTACGGTGGTAAAGACTTGTATGGATGTTCCCATAGAGGGGAAGACTGGACACCAGAAAAGTAACCCAAATAGCCTGTGAACAGCCTAACTCACCTTGACAGGACTTCCATAGGATCAGCCTCTGAATATCCGTCTTGGAGAGGATGCACAAGTATGCATGCCTTCGGTATGCAAGGGGCTTTAGGCAAAAGAAGGATGAAGATCTCTGATAAAACTATGTAAAAAAAATACTGGATGCTTACTTCTGATAACGGAAGCTTCTTTTCTCTTCTATTCCCCGAAGAAGATGAAAGACCCCTTTAAGAAACTGGGTATTTTACACAAGACTTAAACCAGTGTTTCAGATTATAATGTAACCTGGGAAAACAGGGAGGTTCTGCGAAAAGGAACCCGTATAAAATCATGACCGTGAGTAGGCAGAGCAGATACCAATGTTTGATTCAAGCCAATTTAGAGCAGCAAGTAAATATAGCGAACCCAATTTAAAGCAGGGTGTTAATCAGGGACTGAAACACAACATTTCCACCGATAGGAAGATAAATTACGTGTCACATTAAATCTAATGTTTGGGACTTATTGAGGAGGGTGTAGCTGCTCATCACTAAATAATCCATTTGCATGTAATAGCTGAATGAAAAAATAAGACAGGAGCTGAGTTCACTGGGAACTATTCACATGCGTCATCTCTTTTATTAATCAGTAACCAGAAAAGCTTAAGTGTCCACAGCAGAGTTCACCCTAAGAGGTCACTCCAATAGCCTCCTAACCTTTGCTTGCCCCCACCCTCTTTTGTTTTTGCCAGCCTGATCCCAGGACAGTTATTATATTATTATGCTTTTTTCAGTCTCAAACCTTAAGTTGTTTGCTACATGAAATTGTGCGAGTCATTTATCTACCTGCAAAGCATGTCACTGAAGTGCACTTCAAATTAACTGCATCTATCTTTGCTACCCAAGAGAAGTGAAAATGCATTGCTAGGGTACTGGGCTGCTGTCCCTAAGTTTTCCATTAACTGACACCTGCGACTATACAGTCTGTAACCAGTTTTGGACTGAATTCTATTCCAGTAAAGCTTTCCATTTGACGCCTATTGGTTATGCAAGTCAGTCTTGTTAGTTTTGGCACTGAAACATGCTCTAAACTGAATTTTATGCTACATATCCTTGCTGTAAGAAATTAAAGAGGTCCATCACTCAGAAAACCTCAGAAACATAGCTTGCACATTCGCACTATTAATTTTACTTCAATAACTTGTTGAGATCTTTAGATACGATGGTGGACATGATCTCTACAGCAATATTTACCCTCCCAACAACTCTACAGGATAAGGAGCTCATTCTTCCCTGTAGAGAGATGAACAGCCAGTGAAAGCCACCAGTGGCAATGCAGAGTTCATTTTGGGAGGGGACAAACAAATGAAAGTTACTCAACTACAACCAGAGTACTGCAACATGAACTTTGCACATTCACCATCTCCTCGCACGAGTCCTAACCAACATGGACTCAAAGAAATGGCAGGAAGTCAATGCACTGTCAGGCCTCTCTTCCATACCACCTGGAAATTTCTACTGGTCCAAAGTCTGCCTCTGATCTTTTTCAAATAGAAGGCAAGGTAGAATTGCACTTTACAGGTATACATACATATGTATGCATCTAGCAGAAGCTTTCATGAGCCATGGTAAATATAGCTTGTGCTGTACCTGCATCTATACCTATATATAATTTAGTATATAGGTATAGATGCAGATACAGATACTTTGGTTAGTCTGCAAGGGGAAAATCTACCCTGCCTTCTACTTGACTTCAAACTAACACATCTCTTGCTCTAAAATCCCAGAGTGAAAACAACAGCTAAAGCCAGAGAGAGAGAGAGAGAGAGAGAGAGAGAGAGAGATCCATGCAAAATGCTAACTGTCAACTGTTTACCCGCAGGTCATTTACTGGCCCTAAATTCCCTTTTGGCTTGTGTTCATAACAACAGGTTTATTTACATATAAAGAAACCACCCTGCAGCTATGGACTTTCAAGGCATTCAATGGAGACAGAGCTACAGTGGAGAGAGAAGGTACTCACAGTCCTTCCAATTCTGGGAAGACCATGTGGATAGGCAGGGAAGAGGTTCATTTCATATAAGAGGTGAAACTGCTGTTTAATTTCTCATTCCTTAGTTAGGACAACTGAGGGGTGGGGAATGGTCTTGCCAGCATTGCTCAATAAGCAGACTACCCCTCATCACTGTGGTAAGGCTTTTTGTCTTTTCAAATTTCCATACTCATGAACTTAATCACAAGTCTCACAATATTTGGAACTTCTTCTAAAGCCCTATCTCCCTGTCTTGTATATGACTCATTTAATTAAAAACACCAACCCTCCTTGTTGCAAAAGAAAGCTTGACAAGGCAACTGGCGTTTTTGAATCTTTAAGATACATTTACAAGAGCACCCCTCTCCCTTCTTCCAAAATCCTGTGCTTTTCTGGGGGCTTGACTCATTGATTTTGAGAGCTTGGAGCTGTCAATACTGATTTTCACAACAGTGCTAAACAGTTGCTCTGCATCTAGTGGAATTAAATTCTTTTGTTTTAGGAAACTGGGGACCTCTTGTGGTAAAAAAAAATAGCACCCAGCTCTAGCATGCATGCATATATATATGCAAGATCTAAAGCTGCGTATAAGCATCTGGCAGTTAGATGTCCAATTGTTTTACAATGCAAATTTAAAATGTTTATCATCATCCTGAAAAAAAAAGTAATAATGAGACCATAACCACGCACTTCTCTTGAAAAAAAGCACACAATGATAAATTACAGCATGCAGTTACAACATGGTTTATTTCCCCCCATATCTGGGCAGAACAAGGAAATAGATCAATGATGTTGTAGCACCAACGGTCCAAAAATTATGCAAGGCAGCTATGTAGTTGATCTAAAAAAAAATCACACCAAAAATCCTTGCACCTAAACAGATGAAGGGGGATACAAGGGGTAAATAATAGCTTAATACAGATCAAGGGCAGCAGGTGCACTGTGTGTCTATCTCCTGGATTTGTGAGGAAGCTATCCTATGTGTTGCATTTCAAGGCCTCTCTGTTGACCTGTTTGTCTTTGCTAGTTACTTATTTGCCTCATTTTTTAAAAAAGCAACTTCTTAGAAGAGCACAGAGGCAGGAAGGCCTAAGGCTGTAGGGAGCAGAAAGACATTTTTGCTACATAGATTCATAGATTCATAGATGCTAGGG
>NW_017728932.1:7640315-7641751 GCF_001723895.1 Crocodylus porosus | reverse complement strand
ATAGCTTAGTGTCATCTGCATACTTGGACAGAGTACATTTCACCCCCTCGTCCAAGTCGCTGATGAAGACATTAAAGAGTATCGGTCCAAGCACCGAGCCCTGCGGTACCCCACTGCCCACACTCTTCCAGGTCGAAACCGACCCATCCACCCATACACTGTTCCTATATTGAGATTTTAGTATGGCTACCACCATTATATTATTATACTTTGCTGGAACCAATGAAAAACACCATGCAGAAAAACTGGGCGGATTTTACATTTCAAGTACAGCAGACTCTTTGAAAAACAACTACAGATACATGTAAGGGAATTACTTTCTTACAACCTGCTACCTAAGAGGAGTTGGTCTAGAATAATTTATGCATGTTGCATGGTGACCTGGTTATTGGAATATTTACTCTGGGATTATATTGCTTTAGTTTAATCGAAGGCTCTAAAGAAAAGCAAGCAGGAAAAGCTTCAGAAAGCCTCAACTGTTTGCTAATGGTAGTTCAGTTTAAGGGTTGTTAAGGAACAGTGCTGAAGGTGTTAGCTTTGAAAATGTTTAACTCTTCTTTACCAACTTGCAAAACTAGTTTCATCTAGAAGGGCCAAATCCCTGGAACACAAAAGACAATGAGAATCCTTGGTCTCAAAAAAAGAAAAAAAAGAAAAGAAAAAAGGCATTGGGGGATATATCCCGGGGAGTCAAAGACAAAAGCAATTGAGGCAGTTAACCTAATAGGCTAGGGACAGACATTCAAAAATCTTTGCAGGTTAGTCTACCCTGGCTAGGCTGAACTGGTTTGTCCAGGAGACTGGACAAGCACCTAGCTGGTGGTGTCTGAGCCTAGCGCTCTTTCCTGCCCAGGGCAGGGGGTCGGACTCAATGACTTACTGAGGTCCCTTCTGACCCTAACGTCTATGAATCTGTGAAACCGGACGTTCTCTCTGGACCGAGGAAATCCAGGCACACAACTGCAGTGGCTCAGGCTAGAAGCCGGGAGGTGCTAGAGCAGCCCTCCCTTCCTTTGTATAGTGTTGAGATGAGCGGGGCGTGGCCAGGCCCAAGCAGGATGCTCGAATTAGGGAGGCCTGCTTGCACCATCCCAGGCTTTTCCCTGCTCAGGGGATGGGAGTGTTGCCAGCCCCCAGCCCCTTGCTAGCACTCTGAGGCAAAGGGGCCGGGGTGTAGCGCGTGCATCTATTGACGATACAGAGCTTTTCAAATCTCCCTCCCTGCTTCGTCATGCTGTCTGCAGCAAATTGACAGGCAAGCAAGCCAACTGGGGGGGCTGATAACATCCGATTAGCAAAATAGTAGTCTCTCTCCATTACTTCAAACTTTTTCAACAGCTTACCAGCTGACCTGTTGATTAGCTCCAAAAGCCGTAAGCAGTCACTGTTCTGCCTAGGGTCCCTGGGGCTGGGGTCCATGTTATGGGAGATGGGAC
>NW_017728932.1:7611123-7640162 GCF_001723895.1 Crocodylus porosus | reverse complement strand
CAGAGGGGAGGGACCAGCCCTGCTGTAAAGCAGAGAGCTCTGCCCAGCCCAGAGAGCATGCTGGGATGCTGGGGGAGTCTGGTTTATCTTTAACCAGGAAGGGGTCCAGAACAGACACTGCATAAACCAGTTTGACCCAAATCAGTTAGGTCTGAAGCCTGGTTGAATGTGGTCTCTCTCAAACCTCTTTCAGCCATTTTCAAAGTGGTTTATGTGCACTGAACATCTGTTCTGTTACAGCTTTAAACCAGTTTCTGATCACGTAATCCAGTTTGTGTGTAATGTCTGTCCCTAGCCATAAAGTTCAGTGGAATGGGACAGCAGTGCACGTAGGTCATTTTAGAAGTCTGTCTGTAAAATGCTTGGCACATACTGTGAAAACAAACACCGTCTGGGATTTAAGAAGGCCATTTGTTCAAAACCCCACTGCTCAGACTCCTGAGGAGAAGAACAACAGGTACCCAAACTTGGTTGGACCTGCTGTTTGAAGTGTCAGGTGCTGCTTGGTATTAGTATGGTCAGGTGTACAAACACCTATGCACAATTCACAAGGTAAACCCAGATGCTCCAGAGAGGAATCCGCAACACGAAAACCTTCTGACCTGCCGTGCTCCTTCCCAGTTCTTTGCAAGGGGACAATTGCTCCATTATTTTTTTTGTAGTCAAACAACAACAAGCGAAGGCTAAGAGCTGGCATTTTGAGGGGTACCTTGAATCCAAGAAGTTTGAGAACTACTGACCTAGAAACACAGACTCCATGAACCTGTGCAGTGCAGCTCCTTCCAGAGCCCTGGAGCAGTTTGCCTTTGGTTCTGAACTCCAGTTAGGCCCAACTGTTGGCATTGCTGAGCATGCTCGATCAGCCAGTCCCGACTTGCGCTGCTTAGCACTCCTGCAACAGCAGAAACATGACCTGTCATCTCCTCTAGCTGTTCCTGAACCACCGTGGAGAATTGCTTGCAGGCAAAACCAGTCAGTCTAGAAATATGACAGTCCATCACCATCACGCAAAGGACAGTTGTCTGCATACAATATGCAAGGGCAGCGCCATCCTGCTGCAGCGAAAGTAATAATATTTTAGACTGTCACATTCCTTGACTGACCGTTTGGCATACAATTGATTTCTTCAGGTAGATTCCACTTCAGGGATCTCTTAAGCAGGCCCCCAAAACAGCGTTTATACGCTGGGGCAGCTCATAAACAGTACCCAAGTAGACAGCATAAGAAACCTGTCACTGACTCCTGGGATGAAGTTCTCTCTCTTTCAAGGAAGCTGGTTAAAAAAAGAAAGCCATTAACATTTTCTTCAGACTGTCTGAACCGAGTTGTTGCCTCTGCTCAATGCAATCATTTTTTAAAATCCTTGTAAAAACATTTTTTATGTGCTACTATAATTAAACACCGATAATCATCTCATATCCCTCTGATGGAGATCCAGACACTTTATAACGCCTCGTTAAAATATTAAGATACCCTACCTCTCTCTTCCGTCTGTGGGTGCTTAAATAATTAACTTGTCTTTGGTTATTAACACCACTTCTATAAAGAATGCCTGCAAGAGACTCATTTTACAGTAAGCTGCAACAGGCATTTCTCTCCTTGGTGAGGATAAAAGAACAGGGTCAGTTTGTGGCACACAATGCAGTTTCTTTCTTGTTGTGGCATTACAATTGTTCATCTCACTAATGCTTGGGCACATACTGTGAGAGGCAGCAATATAATCAGAGATGGGAACTGAAGAAAATCATTTAAGGCCTGGCCTA
Source organism: Crocodylus porosus (assembly GCF_001723895.1). Taxonomy (NCBI): domain Eukaryota; kingdom Metazoa; phylum Chordata; order Crocodylia; family Crocodylidae; genus Crocodylus; species Crocodylus porosus. The sequence goes on along the minus strand of NW_017728932.1, from coordinate 7,638,399 downwards.
TGCAGTTTCCATATTGCTGTAGGAGTTTAGTTAAACTCATATGACCCCCTTATCTGAATGCAGGTACTTTCTACTGGTATAACTTCCTTCCTTTGCCTTTATCTATATGGGGTAAGGGAGTATGGGGGGGCATGTGATTTTGTACACGCTGTGCTTTTGTGCACAGAAATAGAGATTCTGCAATAATTGCATGTACATAGCCAACCTACTCCCAATTCAGTCTGAAGAACTGTGTACACATGGCAAGGATTTTTTCTCCATATAAAAACATGGTGTCTAATGCCAGCCAACATAGATGCAACACCGCTCCATGCTGCACTCCTCCGTCACTTTGTTCCACAGAGGCTAGCGGAGATGCATCTGAGAGCTTGTTGCCATGTATCTTTGGCTTCAGAAACCAGCCGCGCAGGTTTTGGCCACTGCAAGAGCAGCTGCGTGACCAAGAATTGGAGGAGCAGCTCAGGCATCTGTTGGTGGATGATCTCTTCTTGGAGCATGTTTCACTGGCACAGTTATTTTTTGGCCAAAAGTACAGAATCAAATTAACTGGTGAGAAAGGATCATGTTGCAGACAGCATACGAACAACAGTGGAGGGAGGGTGGCATTTTTGCACAACACGGGCCACTTACTTAGTGCTCGGCCATACAGCACTCAACCCAGAGGTGTAGCACATCACAAGAACTTACCTAAGCTTTCAGAAGTATGTGGGCATTGCCATCTGGAAGCTTGCCACATTCAACTGTTGCAGGTCAACAGCTAACTCATTTGGCATGGGGAGACTGACTTGCGGGGCTGCTGTAATGAGACTGTGTTGCTATGGGATGACCTACACAGATCAGCATGGAGTTATTTAAAAACTCAGAGCTTTCGTTTAAAGACAGACAGAAAAGTTGCTCCCTTACATTAATGGCACCGATTCTCCCTGCATTCTAGTAAATCCAGCTTACCCTCCATTTACCTGGCTGACTAAGCCCTCTACTAAATCAAAACGTTACGACTGCCGTTTTCTGCTAAAAAAAAAAAAAAAAAAAAAAATTAGATAAAACCAAGCGTTGCAGTTTTGGACCGCGGATGGAAAATTCCATTCTCGAAATGCTCAGTGCTTGTACCTCCAGCCCTGCTCTTAACTAGTCCATCAGCTATCTGGCCATCAAGAGACCCATGCCATTCTCTCGCCTCCACCCCCCACTGGCTGGGGTCACATATTTCTTAACATGTTTTAGTGCAACCTGTTCAACTGGTAGCCCACGGGCCACATGCAGCACATGAAGGATGACATTTCCGGCCCCAGGCTCCCACCCAGCTGTTGCCCCCTTTTTGCTCAAGCTGCTGCTGCAGCAGCCAGGGTCTCTGGGCTCCCCTTCCCCTGGCTTCCTGCCCCCACCCCAGGAGCAGGGTGGCATGGTGCAGCTTGCAGTGCCAGCACGGGTGCAGCAGGGGTGCCTGTGGCCAAGGAGCTGAGGGTGGAAACCTGGATACCTGCATGGTCCAATGCAGCAGGGGAAGGGGCTACCCACGTAGTGAAGGCTGGGAGGTTCCCACGTGTCACCCTGCTGCAGCCCCCGCTGGTGCAGTTCACAAGGCAAACAGCTCCGACTCCCAGCCACTTAGAAGCTGGACAGCCCAGTTTAGTGAATAAGCCTGGGGTATGGAGTCAGGCGATTCCCAGCTCTGTTACAAACTTGGAATGGAAATTCAGACAAATCACATACGGCCCAGCTTTGAGTACTGAGCCCCTGCTGGCTTCAGATGGGAATTGAGACTATTCCGAGGCAAGCTTTGTAATGAAGAAGGGGTCTCAGTCCAAGTGATATATAAACCGCCTCAAAGGGCTATAAATGAAATTAGCATTTGAGAAAACACTGTGATGGTCAGGCAGAAGGTGACCTTTCGTTTAATTTCTTCTTGGGGATGGTATTGGAGAGAACCAAGAAAGGGTTGCCATAATAGACTGCTGTCAGGCCACTAGCTAACTGGCATCTAGGGTCTCCAGGAGTTGAGTGTCAGCATAATCAGCAGAAATCCCTCAAAACACATCCCTCCATTTCATTTCCAAGCAACCGATTTGGCTGGGGAACTTTTTCCTGCTGTCAGGTTTCCCCCATGCCTACCACAAAGCTATGGGAGACTGGGATTTGGAGGAGATGTTAAACACAAGTCTGATCATCAGAGCCTTATGTCTAAGATTGTCAGGGACACAAATGCTTAACTGAGCCAGACAACATGAGCAACTTGCCCAGAACGAGTTCCTTCCCTGTTACATGCACCATTAATCAAATGTGTGTCTGGTATCACCAGCGCCTAGCTGTTTTCATCAGTAGAGGTCAAACTGCTCCCCGAAGAAAATCAGTATCCCTATCCTCAGTGTTGTAACAAGTGGCAGAAACCGAGGCACAGGAAGATGAAGCGACTTGGTCAAAACCACCCAGCAGCTCTGTGGCTGAGGCAGGAACAGAGTCCAGGTCTGAAGAGTCCTGGCCCAGTGCTGCAATCACTAAGCCACATTGCCTCCCTTTTTAAGTACAGCATCTGTCCTGAAGAGCTTACAGTCTAGAATACAATACACTGGATGTCCCAGAGGAGGTAGCAGACCTACTGACCATCACAGGCAACCCCTTTTGGAGGATTATCACAATGTTTATTAAAGACTGCAGCAATGAGACCCATAAAGCAAGCTCAGTTGGCTTTAATGGAACTACACTCTGGGCACTGCCCCTGAACAACTTACTGGAAGACCAGGCCCACATGCACGACACCTATTTGCCCGTCTCCAAGGACGCTATAAGGATGAAGGAGAATTTTGAGGGGTGCTGCGAAGCAGAAGGTATTGTTAATAGGCAGAAACTCGGTGCTACAGGCCAACAGCACATATTGAGATGGTTTGCTGGACTTGAAAGGAATCCATAAGGTGACGATTTGAAAGCCCTGCAAACAATTAATAGTGGTCAGCTTCACTGCCTAGTTTTATACACACTGTCGCTCAAACCACATCTGAGCATCTCCAGAAAGAAAGGTATGAAAGTAATTGAAGCGAGGGCTTAAAGTTAGCTCTACATTTACAGGCTGACAGAAAGCATCTGAGTCAGTAATTACAGAGCCAATGTTTGGGATTGTCACCTTTTACAAAGAGACATTTCCAAGGCTTTCAATTTATCTCCCTTTTGTTAGATGCACTCATGTTTCACAAGCTCAGAAAATTTCTCTGTTGATCCGTGGGTTCAGCTAGGAACCTGGATTTGCACCTGCTGGCAAGAATACGAGAAAAAACAAAACCATCCCCAACTACCCCCCCAAACAACTGATTGGAAGCAAACAGCTTCTCAGCTTTTTCAGGCTGCTGATCCCTTATTCAAAATAAATTATGTTCACAACTTCGTTATGTTTCCCATGACAGACTTTGAATTATGCATACAGAAGTGATGCTAAGCCTATAGTGCACTTTGTTTCAAGAGAGGGAGTGATGGCACCTTGGCCTTGGATAGTAACAAAATTTGCCATGCATCATAACTCTCACCTCTAACCCTTGCCTGCCTTTTTTGATCCTGCCCCACAGCAGGGTTACAGCCTCGGAGTCAAGGACGTCTTTACTAGGACAAAACTTTACATTAAGGCAAAAGTTAAAACTTCAAGGAGGAAGGGTATCAAGAGGAAGAAATATTTCCTCTGCACACAAGTGCACACGAGCTCCATTTTGCAACTGGCCATAAGAAGGGCTGGGCTCAAACGGCCTGTGCCTCAGTATATACAGCATGGCTAATAAAGCCATGTGCAATGTAACCCCCTGAGCAGTTATTACGTTTTCTGCTTTGGGAACATGTTCACTGTGAAAAGCTTGTCGACACCTTAACAACCAGGGTTCAAAAACATAATGAATAAGAACAGACAGCTGTTAATTTACACGGTTCCTGATAGGATGTGCATGACCACGTGCTCACCCAAGGCAAAACCAAACACAGTAAACTATTCCATGAAGGAAGACACGTGCATGTCTATGAACTTCAAATGAAGCCCGACTGACTCTGCAGAGATGAGGGTTTGTCTGCAGCGTTGGGTATGCATTCATACTTCAGCCCAGGGTTAAAACATCCCTAATAAAGTCTAAGCTTTGTGAGTGAAAACAACTTGCTTTAAAAGCTACCACTGTAATACTAATGGTCAAGTCACTTTTCATAAGAATAGAAAACGGAGAAATAATTTGCCCACCAATTATTTACATACCTTGACCATGTAGAATTAAACTTGAGAGCACTGTTTATCAATTCTGATATCCCCCACCCCAGAAGCTCAATTCTTGGCCTAACTCTCAACCTTGCAGACCTCCTAGGGAAGGTCACAGAGATTCAACTTCCAAAACCTGGAAGACTATGATTAAAAAAAAAAAAAAAAAAAATCAGACACACTTGTGACAGTGTTTTTTGGCCACAAGGTGGCACAAGAAAATAGCCTTGCCTAAGCTGCTGGCTATTAGAAAGCAAGGTCCAAGTAACCATTCACTTCAGTTCTAAACCAATACCTGAAGACAGACAATTAAGACTGCTTCAGACAAGGCATTTTGATGGATAGACATTCCTTCCTCACCAGCAGAGGTATTTACTCCAATGAAAATTTTATAGACAGTAATAAAACTGCCTCAAGGAAATATGCAGAAATATTTCCTCTGCACACAAGCTTGTAGAGCTGCGGAGGGCGCAGGTTATAGACCTGCAGGCAGATTCCACCTTGTGACGAACACCCATGACACTGTTTATAGCTTCAGCCGTTACATGCTTTACCGGCAAACCTGTGCCATTGAGGCATTTGCTTCTAAGCCTGCCTTTATCAGTAGCTGAGACTTCAGTGGCTACCAAAACACCACATTAGCGCATTATTACTGACCCTTGAGTTCCTACCTGCTTAGGATGCTGAAATAAATCACAGCCAGGATCGGGACACTGTTCTTCCAGGGAGACGCTCCTGCAGAAGGTGGGTTTGAAGAAGGTCTTTTGCTTGGATGCCGGTAAGTATCCGGATGTAAATGAAAGATCCCACATGGGACAGGGCCTGAGACCACATAGCTGGGGAGAAGCTTCACAGAAGGCCAAGTGAACCAATCATACCTTCAATGCCAAACCTCTTGTGGGGAGAGGACAGAAGAGTGGAAAGCAGACAGAACTAAGCCCACGGCAGCTTCTAGATATGCTTTCTTTGTGCCATTTAAGTCCTTAAGCATCCTTATGAATAATATAAGCAAGGCAGCACTCCAGTGTCCCCATCCTGACTTCCAGCCAAGAGAGCCCTCTCTCCTCCCTGACAAAGCTCACCATCTGCCCCAGGCCTTCAGCTTAATTAGACTCAGCTGTGCTCAATTACTGGCAGGCTGGGAGAAGCCTCCCTGGGCTGACTCTGTAACCCCTGCCCCCCTCCCCTTCCTTCAGCTGTGACGGAGTTCAAAGCAACCCACCCCACTGCCTACCTTGGTGGGGTCTCTCTAGGGGCACATGGAATAACCTCTCTCCCCCTGTTCTGCCCCAAGAGGGCAAGAGAAAGTTGATAGCAGATCCCAGAACAAAACCCAGGTTTTATTTTTCACTTCCACCTACTCTAACCACCCCATTACACTTCCCTCCCCAAACTAGAAAAAGTTGATCCAGAACACCTGCCTCCCAGCGACTCAGCTCTGATCACTGGCTCTACCCTGCTCCTAGAGCCCCTGTGAGACTCCCTGATTGCTAGTTGCTCTCCAGCCACTCTCAGAGGAGACCGGCTGGGGAAGAATGCAACAGGTACAGCACATCTCATGGGCTGGGCACTTACTGGAACTGGCTTGTAACTGGAGTATGATGGAAAAGGCGGACACGCAAACTGCTTTCTATGCATGCTCCTGGACTTGGGCCTTTCCTGGTGTAGATGCTTTTGTCTTGCTTAATGGCAAATTGTAGACAGCTGGCTGCTTGGAAGGCATGTGCAACATGATGGCACTCCCTGGCTAGGGGGTCTGAATCACTGTACCCACCATCAGCATGACTAACTGAGACATCTTTGGCACTCGGCAGCCTTAGCAGAGAGCACACGATTATGAAAAAACTGAAGGCAGACCTCTCTCCTTGGCATATCTTAGGCAGCTCCCTGTTCAGCATGCCAGCTTTCCAGCATCTCCTTTGGCATCCAACTTCCCACTGTGAATTGTTGAGAGAAGCGGGGGAGGCTAACTCTAAATTACAACCCCTTCTGAAAAGGTGGGCACCTAAAAGTCAGGCTGTGCGCTGCTGAGTTTGAGACCTTCTGAATCTGGCTTTCATTACCCTGGTCTGAGGGGGTGGAGGTTTTAATGTGAGACAACATGGGGGATTCTGGTCTATGCACCTCATCCTAAACCTGCTGAAGTCGGGGGTAAATCTCCCATTCAATTTAGTGACCTTTGGAGCAGGCTTTTATGTCAACCTGCTTTGCATTGTGACTTGTGGGGGTAAAGGTCGTTCTCCAGTATCTAGAAAGCAGAGTAGACCTACCAGGAGAAAAACTGAATTTTGGAGCAGCTGTGACATACCCGTCCTGAACCACGAGAGGGTGCAAGAAGACATGCCTTCAGTTACCTACACAGAGCACGCAACTGAGAACAACCCCTTCCCCTGGGAACAGAGGTGGCTGGCAGGAGGGTGTGCGCTGCATCACTTTTAATCTCTGCAGCAAACCCAGAGGGCAGCATAAAAAGACAACAGTAATTCATGCTGTGAGGACTCGTGCCCTTGTGGGAGGGGCAGGAGCAAAAGGAAAGCATTGCGCCCTGAATGTGGTGCACTATTTAGAAGGGCTGAGACCCCACTGGCTCAGTGACATAGAACAGCAGGACTATAAAAGCTGGCAAACTAATACACCTCATATACCCCATTTCAACAAACCTCATGCTCGTCTTCAGGGGCCCTGTACAATTCCCTGGAGACATGATACAGGCAGTCTGGCCCACTGGCAAGGAACCTGGTCTTGTACGAAGAAAAACTGGTTCTACCACTGACTAACAGCGTGACCTCAGTATAAAGCTTTCTGTCTTATTTTTTTGTGTGCGTGTCTGTTTAAATTTGGACCCCCTTCCCAGCAGAGACTGTTTTGTGCCTTGTGTTTTGCACTGCACCCAGCACAAAAGGGTTGCCTACCCTGATTGGGACCTGTAGATGATAAAACTTCTCAGGCCACTGCTGTTAGCCATAAAAATAATGACCATGAAATGTTAAACCCTGCAGTGCAAAGCAAATCTCAAAAGCACAGCAACATTCAAACCAGCATCCTGGTCCGATAGATACGTCCACTGTGTTCGGTACAAACTTAGCATGCACATGCAACCACTCGCTTGTAGTGATGTAAAATCACTGTGTTCCTCCCTCCACCTTCAGCAACCCACCTCCAAAATAATAGTGCTTTTCCTGGAGTGTACAGATAACAATCTCAGGCCATGGGAAGTCCAACTCATTAATGAAACATAGGTATTGACAGGATGTTATATAGTTTAACAGCCAAAATATTCAGGTAATTTCTTTATCCTTTTGCTGCACCAGAAACACTCTCAGACTTGGAGATCCTAATCACAATTGGCTCCCTGGGAAATAATTATTAGCATTATTGACTAGACTGCCTGTCTTGCTGCAGTTTAATGGCATAATTATGGAGAAAAAGAATAAATGTATTGGCTTGTAAAAAAAAATTAATTAAAAAAATTGCAGTGTGAAAGATTGTTCATTACAATACAGCTGAAAGCTTGCTTGACTTCTGAGGAGTAAGGGTCAGTTGTGAATAATACATTTAGTCCACCTGCCACTTTTCAAGGAAAAAAAATAGGGTGCATAGGAAAAAGCCAACCTTGACTTTGTGTGTAATTAAATATTAAGTAACACATTAACAGGCCCTTTTCACTCCTCACCTTGCAGTTCTGGCTGTTACATAATTCATGAGCAGTAAAGACAAAACCCCTTCTCTTCTGATTAGGACGGGCAGGCGGCAGCTGTAATTTACATCACTTCACCTACAGCTCACGCTTTTTAGTAGAGGAAAATCAGAGTGTAATCTGATCGCCAGGCAGTGGTAATAAGGCTGGATGTTCCCAGCACTGAGGCCACTTCTGAAGCAAAGCTGACTGGAATAGTTAATAACCAGCTTGGAAACAGATGTGTTTCCCAAGGATTCTTTTTTAAAAAGGCACGTGCTGCAGAAAAATCATGTTCTTCCTCGATTGCTATTGTCAGTGATCACTTGCCTCCCGGCAGTCAAGAGATAGCTGCTGATTAATATCAAATCTCTAGAAGCTGTTAGATATCCATCAAAGGCCTGAAGTGTGTGTCTCTTGCCTATTGAAACAGTTTAACCACTGATGGGATTATAATTATCTTGCTATCAACTACAACAAAGCGGCTCAGCTGGAGCTGTTACACTTAACAGTGGAGGTCACCAGAATTATTCCAGTGGGAAATGTACTGTGGGACTATGGCAATGTTCATGAGCCCAGCCCTGTCCATAATTAATTATTTGTATTATCTGTATTGTGACAGGGCCTAGGAGATTCACTGATGGACCAGGACACACCTGTGAAGATGATGATGCTATACAAACAGAACTGCCTTCATCAGTAAAGAGATGGGAGGGTGGTTTCCTTTACAGTGCGGGAGTCATGGTCCCCGGTACTACAATTCTGATATTAAGACCATCCGATGGTTTTTAAAGGACAGAAAGCCAGGCTATGGGCATAAAGTTATCTTTCCCAGTTTCCTCCTGATCGATACCAAATTCAGCTTGACCACAGGTCAGCATAAAGGCCACGTTCAACTTTCTCAGCAGAGTTCCCTGAACCTCGGTCACAAACTCAGTGTTCCTCACTATCGCCTTCCTCCCAACCCGAGCCAAGGATCAGTCGGTTTATTCTGTCTGAGGAGCTTGGGGTGGTCACTGATGAACAAATGGAAAATGCCTTTGTCCTCACGGTTTGCCTCAGCCCTCGGCCTGTTGCAAAAGCCGGCTTGGGGAAAGCATGCTGTGTGTATCCTACCAAGGGGCCCTTTCATGTCTGACCACTGAATTTAGACCACTGTGTTTTTAGAAAGGGCCCTGCCCCTCTTCAGAAACCATCTCCATTTCAACACAACCAGTCCCTTCATTTGCTGTTTACTATTTCCTGGAATTTGATGCCTTTTTCCCAGGGCCAGTCTTTGGCAGGTGATGGGACCCTGCTTTTCTTTTACAATGCTGGATACATGAAAGGCCACACTGGCTTCAACTGCAACTGTGTTTTCAACGTGTGGGCATCAGGTTTTCTTTGTTGGCAACCTCTAGGACAAATGCAAGCAACAGGGGATGATTTTTCTGGGAAGATGTCTGCATAATGTTACATCTGAAAGCCAAGTGCAGGCATCACATTGGCTCAGTTTACGCTCAGGTTAGTTATATATACAGACATAATAGTCGAATGCAATGCTCTTGTAAAGATCTAACAGTCCATCTGCCTTTTCACTATGTTATGGGTGCTTCCCTTCATGGCTTTATCTATGGTGGGCAAGGTAAGAAACAAATTCTTGATGGCAAAACCAAGTGTAGTCACAGGCGCCTTGCCTGCTGAACAGGAATCAAAATTATTTTGTCAGTTTTGGCACAGGCTGACTATTTCATGAGGGTTGGAAGAACCTGGAAACTTTCAAGCTCTTTCAGACTACGTTTGATCTCTTGGAGTAGACTTACCTTTTCGTATGCATTTGGATGTCCTTTACAGGCTGTAATCCTGCAATCCACAATATCACATGCTGCTCTAAGTCCATTGACTAAGACTCATCCTCTCAGTCCTGCTTTGGCATCATCAAGAATATACTGCTAAAGGAGATGGCTGTGTTTTAGGGTCTGATTCTGGGGCTTTTATCACATCCCTTTTCTGTAACGTAGCTTGGTTTTAAATGATACAGGACTATCTGAGCTGGGCAGATACTGGCTCTCTCTCAGCTTGCTAGACACAGAGCCCACTTGGAAAGTACCAACAAAAGTAACCCATGCTGTCTGGGTGCATTTCAACACTGATTAAAAGGCAGGCTTTGTTGTGTGACTATAAAAATACCAGTAGCTGTGTGGATGCTTATTTATTAGCATTAGAAAGTAAATGCATCTGAAATACAGACACTAATGGTTACAGTTTAAAGAAAGAGAAATACTTAGCCATTATGCCTACGCTGGATTCAATCTCAAAAGAGAATGAATCTGGAGAGGGAAAAAACAGAGGAGACTTAGACAGGAGATGGGGAAATCTAAACAGTAAAACAGTGATGTATAAAGCGCAAAACACCGAGAGGAGAGAACAAAGCTATGGAGAAAACAAAGCAGCAGTTAAAAAGAGATGAGAGCGCCCTGAATGAAATAACCAGAAAAAAAGAAGTGGAAATAAACAATTGAAAGAAATGGCAAAAGAGAAACTGAACAAAGAAAAATGCATGGAGAATAAAGGAGCTGAGGGGAGCTGGATGGAAAAAATTCACGCTGAGAAAAAAAGGAGCCGAATGTACGGCAGCCACAGACACAAAATAAAACAAGGTGGTGCTAAAGACAAAGGGAAAAGGGGACAGAAATAGCACTGAAGCTGAAGACAGGATGGGAGTGAAAGTAAAAAGATGGCATTAAAGGGGGAAGTTGGGCGGGGAGGGGGAACCACCTCAACCAGTCCCAGAGAACAGAACAAAACACAACCCTGCAAATACGTCTGAGATCCCTGGCTGGCATAATCCAATGTTGTTCCACCAAAGCCAGCGGGACGATGATAATTTACACCAGTGAGGATCTGATCCAAATCACACACCCAGCCCCACTACCAACAAAATACATTGCTGCTTTTCTTCCTGTTTTCTCTCATACTCCTATTCCCAGGGGCTGAGCAAGATTGGTGGGCTCCAGCAGGGTAAATGGGCCCTAGGGCACGGAGCAGGGGAAGAGTAATGTACTTTCTTCCAACTGTGATCCCCTAGCTGCAAGTAACAAGGGTTAGCCACAAAACAGAGCTAAAAAAGAGGCGTATGCAGTGAGCCTGCTTGCAAGTGATGGATTTTTACACCCAGGCCCTTTAAGAGTAAGGGCTTAAAGTTTCCCCTATCATCTTCACAGCTGACAACTCATTTCTGACCTGAATTTAGGAGCACTTTGTCTCAGCAGGCGAAGACTTACTCTTGCTATTTTCTGCGCCTTTTGCTTCTTTCATCCTGTAGGGGGGTGGGAAAAATCAATGGAACCGTAAGTTAATGGACGGACAAAGACTCCATACTGCCAGGCACGGTTCAGGGGGAAATCATTTCCATGTAATAACAAACTTCCCTTCTCGCCTTACCCCCAAAAAACTCTCTCTCCTGAAAGTCAGAAAGCACACATATGTGTGAATAATATACAGGTAACGCTACCCACTAGGCTTCCCAATATCTTCTCTTTAGAGACAATCCAAGGTGCCTTTGTGTAGGTAGTGAAGGCTCTTCATTGATGCCTATTATGGTATCTTAAGTCGGTAAAGGTCATGGAGAAATCCTTGCTCAGCTCCCTTTTGTCCCGGCCAGGGTAGGGGGAAGGACATGAGATCAACTACTTTGGCTCTATGCAACTGAGCCCCCTACACCGGGTTGATTTTCCCCATGGCCACTTACTCCAATATTAGGGGCCCTTTGTACTCAAGAGACCATTTCCATGCCTGGATGAAACTTGGAGGGCTAGCAAGATCCAGCTGCCACTGTACTCTCTCTGAAATTACAAAGAGCTGATAGAGGTTTCCCACAGGGCTCCTTTTCTTTACTATTACAGAACAGGGTACTTTCCCTATATTTACGATGTCAGAAGAGCACAATAAGGAATTAGTTCCTGCACAGGTTCTTGCTTTCCCGTGAGACACTTGAATATAACCAAAAAAACCCCTTGTAGTTACAATTGCTAGGGAAAAAAGTTCTGAGAGCTATTATCCGCTGTGTCTCAGAGCATAAGTGTACTGCCAAGTGAGATTAAAAAGAAAACCTTCCTTTGAGAGAAATGTCTAAAGAGTTGCCCAGGTGTATTATTATTATTTTTATTTTGCTTTTTTTCTGAAGCGTCTGATATAGGCCTCTAACAGAAACACAGCACTAGATTTGAAGGATCTGGAGTACCAATTCTTCTATTTCTTCTAAACAAACATTTAGCATATTGGGAGATATTGGAGCCGATGCCAGGATTATTAATTTGCTGATGTTCAGTATACATGGGACATTGCAGACAACAAATTACTTAAGATCTTGACGTGGAAACTGTGGTCCAGTGTATTTATATGGGGCAAATCCCACTGAAATTAAGGATACTTTGTGCCAGACTGGCAGTAGATACTGAACTGCTATAAATGGGGTGTGTCTACATGAGATATTTTGCTGTGCAGTGAACTAATTTACAGTGCAGTAAAGAGTCCCTGCTTAAATGTGCACACATTATTTACTGTGCAATAAATTAATCTACTGCACAGTTAGCTACTACCTGTAAATACAGGTAGTAAACTAACTGTGCAATAGACAATGCACAATAACACTTGTGTAGATGCAAACCAGCAGCAAATTTGCTCCTGATCAGCCTAGGCAGCAGGGGACCACAGGAGACGGGGAGTGCTCTGTTGCCTGATCAGTGCCAGGACTGGGTCCTGGCAGGAACTGGCAGTGGGGGCTGGGAATCCAACACTCGGCTGTCCCCGCAAAGCAGCGTGGAGATGGCTGCTCTGGGGAGCAGGCAGGACCTGGGAAGCCAGCCCTCACCTCTTCCCTGGAGCAGGTCCACATAGCATGGACCAGGCAGTATTTTACTGTCTAGTAAGCCTACGTACTGCGAATTAATAGCCCATGTAGATGTGCCCGCGCTGGCCCAAATCTGTTGGTCCATAGCCCAAATTTTCAGTGGGGTTAACAGAAGCTTTTAACTTCTTGTCAGTACTGGTATCACACCATTCCCTGATGAAGATCCACTACCTCTCAGACAGGACCATTTATCAAGATACCTCCCTGTCTGGAGACAAAAACGTTACCAACTTTTGAGGGTAGCAGAGTTAGAACCTAGTTCAACAACACTGTATGAAAGTTAGGACGGACAATAAAGATACTTTACCTGGTTAAGACTACTGTGGGAGTTCACAGAGGAATCTGTTTAGGACTTTAGTTTTCAAGCCTGCAGCTGAGACTCAACTTGGCCGATTTATTTTATTTTTGGCTCAAAGTTAGTCCTTCCACTTCTGACAGAACATGCCCATTTTGTCCATCTCTGGCCCTGATTCTGCAAACGCGCACGCAGGCATGCACAACTTTATGCACCTGAATTGTCCTGCAGCCTTCCAACTCCTTCCAGGAAGTATCTGTAGGATTGAAGGCATCGATAATTTCAATTTGTACTTAATGATAAAACTAGTTTTGACACCTGCCCACCTCCCAAAATACCCAAAAGCTCTCAACTAATCTTTCAATTATCCACCAGGCCTCTGTAAAGAGGCAGAATACTGTGAGGCCTTACCTTTTTTTTAGTTGTCAGGCTGACGAGGCCAGGAGAGCTCCAGAATTCAGATCACTGAACTCAACAAAAAGTTAGTCTGACACTTACTGCAGATTTACAGGACACTTTGGTTTAATTTAGAAAGGACCAGCCCTTCATGCATTATCCAGATGGCCTGGGAATTTCAGGTGGGATTTCTAACGGTCACATAAGCTTTCTGTATTCCTCTTGCTAAAACAAGGCAAAATTCTCATCTGTGGTTTCTTAGCTGCTTCACAGGGCTATATATATAGGCTTCAGAAGGCTTAATTTCACACTGCATAATGGAGTGCTTAACTCTATGCTCATTAGCTGTGGATGAGTGCTTAAATTGCTCAGTGGTCAAGCAGAGAGCTTTTTCTGTTGGGGGTGTATGAGTTAAACTTTGACTTTGAAATGAAAGCAGTTTGACTTCATTTGACGGTTTAAAGTGAACTTTCTAAAAGTCTGGCTATCTGCCCAGGACAGCGGCAAAAATACACTAAATGGAGCGTGAGAATAAGAGCTCATTGTTGACTTCAAAGTCCCATGAAATAGGTTGATCGGATAGTTCCCTCTGACCTGGACTTGGCCCTTATAAAATCATACATTTACAAAATTGTATAGCAATAAAAATGCAGGTGTTCTTTCATCAGTCGCATGTTATCCTTAAAAAGAGTTTTAAGCACCCAGTCCTCCCATCAGGGTATGGAATGAATCACTCAGAAGCAACACATTTTCTTGTGCCTTTTCTCTTCTCTGATTCTTTGTATATAATTTCATTATCTTTGTGACTGGCAGACTGCATGGATGGATGAAATGGCAGGTTAATCTGCATAGGCAATCTCTCCTGATCTCTCCTTCATTTTCATTTCTTTTTTTAAACGTAAGTTCCATTAAAAACACTTTTGTATTTAATAGGCAGCAGAGAAGAATGAATCCCTCTATATTTCAGTGGCATTCAATCCTTTTGAAATTACTCAGGAGGCAAGACTCAAATCATGTATTTAATAAGAACCACCTGGATGTCAGTTGCTAAAGCAATTAACATATTACTAGAGATAGGCACAAGATACAACAGTTAATCTAGGTTTGTAGGAGAATCTAACTTGAGGAGTGTTTGTATCGGACTGTGATTTGGGCCATCTCCACATACTGCCATCCAAGATGCAAGAACGATTTGTGCTACATGAATGCCTCCTTTCTGTCCATCAGCTCAGCTGTGACAATAGGACTGAACAAAGTCTTGCTGTTCATTCAGTTTCTAGAGCCTAATATTTGTCAAGTGTTTGACCCGACTCCTTGCCTTGCCTGGCACTCCCAGCTGTTCTTCCAGTCAGGTACAAGCAAGTCTAAAGACCATTTAGCTTCCACATTTATTCAGAATAACCACCTGAAACTATATGAGTGCAGAGGGAAATCGAACCCAATCATAACACAGGTTCAGTTTCTTTCCGACAATCACCTCCATAAGGCAAATCCCCAAGCCAAGCAAAGAGTTTTAGCCAGAACTGGAAGAAAATGCATCAGTGATACTACTTCTTGGCCCATCTGGTCCAAGC
Organism: Crocodylus porosus; assembly: GCF_001723895.1. Lineage (NCBI taxonomy): Eukaryota > Metazoa > Chordata > Crocodylia > Crocodylidae > Crocodylus > Crocodylus porosus. The sequence continues at coordinate 7,623,348 of NW_017728932.1, read as the reverse complement.
GGAGACAAGAAGTAAAAGAAATCTCACAGGAAACTCCATTCAACATGAGATAAGAGCCCATTTTTCAAGATTCATTGGGCACACAGGCCTGTAAATACTGTCGTAACAATGTAGGCGGCTTTTGGAATGCCAGTTAAGGGTTCCAGGCTGGTAAAACTAATTCCTAGGTTTGTAATCACCCCAAGAGTTTGGGATTGTTTTAAGATTTATCCCTGTTCAGATGTCCCAGCATTAAACATTATGAGATTTTTACTGCTGAAAATCCAGACAAAGTACTTAAATAGAGCGAATTTTACTGCTTTTACGTTTATTTTCCACCAGGACCCCCAAACTGTCTTGACATTCATTTCCTGGCAAATTGCTTTCCTTGGAAGGGGCAAAAATTAATATACCTTTGAAAACATAAATCATATTGGTTTTGTAAGTGCTAAAATTTATTACACAAGAGATGATGCAACAGCTAATAAGAGAGCAAAATTCTACATTGACTCTCTACTTTGCAATTTGGGACAACTAAAAGATTTCACTTCATTAAGGACAGTGGGGTAGGGGAAAGGGGAAATGAGAGAAAATGCCAATTGATGAGGGAGCCTTGTCAAGCATGAATGATCGCTCCTACATGACATTCATTGCCATAGAAGGAATAATGAAATACATCTGCTTCTCTCCAATAAATTACTAAATCAGCAGCTATAAACCTGTTGCATGGCACTGAAAATTAAATTCATTAAACATCAAGGTAGCATCTTCTTGACCCAAACGGAAGACAGGCAAGAGTGCTCTGCAGCAAACAACTCTGTGCACATCCAGTCTTTGGGAATCATATATACACATACATCTCATATATTAATATATTTTTAGTGCACCCTAACCAGAGGGCAACCAGAAAAAACATTATTATTCTGTGAGAAAGATAAAGGGAGGATTATTAGCCCCCCTCCCCCAACCAGCAAAGCTCGTCATGGAATAAACTCTTTAACATCCATGTAAAACACCATAACTTGGCGTGTTCCTACTTCCCTTTCTTAGTAACCCTGAACTGTAACCCGGCATAAAGGTCACCAATGATTACTGAGAATATTTGGCAGCAAATATCCTTATGGTTCAAAAATGAGAAGGTGAGAGTGCCTCCAGCCAATCATGATGGCTGGAGAAGAAACTAGCACCAGATCAGTATTGAACCAAACTGCTGTTCATTTATCTGCTAACCCCCCTCCCCCTTTACTTAGCCAATGCTCATAAAGAAACACAAAAGCCAGAAAGGTTGTAAGCAGGCTATAACAACACTGACACATGAAGAGTGGTAGAGCAAATCCATTGGTGGGAAGAGGATGAACCAAGGGAAGAAGGATTATTTTTTCTTTAAGTCCTTATTTTGTCTTCACTCATAATTAGGGTATTTTAAGAATGTATCCCACTGCTTCGGTCTGAGGAAAGCCTAGCAGGATCTTCTCTCCTGGTGCTTGTTCTTGGCATGTCTGTGGGCCTTGTATGGTTATCACCACTTTGAAAAGCAGAGAAGAGCAAAGGGGATAAAGATGAGATTTAGTTCTGTCACAACTCTGCAAGGCTCCCCACGGTGCTGACTGATATCTTGCTTTTCTACTGATAAGTCTGCCTATTGGGCAGGGAGACTTCTGTTGGTCCTCCTTGCTGAGAGCATCCCGCACTGGTCCTGCAGTTGGCAGTCCATTGGAGTTGCTGTGAAAAAGTATCAGTCAGCCTCGGGGAAGACCTGGGAAAGTATTTTTTTCTTTTCTGGAGGAGAACACATTGAGGATGCTGGTGGGATATTGCTGCAACGGGGACAAGAAAACCTGTTCCGACAACGTGTTCAGCAGTGAGGAGGGCGGCGATGACACCGCGAAATGATTTTAAGGACTGAGGCTGGGTATTGCTGCTGTTGTAGGAGGCACGTGTGCATGGAGGTGGGAGCAACAGAAAAAAAAAAATCAACATTTTTATTTCAAACTGACTTAGGTCAATGAGATCCCGATGCTGGGAGGGGCAAATCAAGGGGATAAGGGGGATATTTCTGAGACCTTCATTTTAAAGCATGCTTGTTCCAGATTCAAATAGAAGCTTTGTTGTATAGGGTTGTGGGGTGGGGGGAGAGGGAGAGAGAGGAGCACATCTTAAAACACCCAGTAGATTTATCTCAGCTCATTCTAAGCTTGCAACCTTGGCAGCCTTTTTCTTTCAGATGCTTGCTTGCCAGGGGCGGGGGTGCTTTCCAAGGTTTCTTGCTTCTGATCCTGGTATAAGCTTTGCTGGCCCTTCATCAGAGCTTCAAGTCATCTGGGAAAGCAACACTTCTCTGTCAGTACAATGTTCACAAGACTGCATGGGCTTATTACAGTCATCCCAGCAGAAATAAGCAATACCTTCAGAGTGCTTGCTAGAATTAAATAGCAGTTCTGACCCTATTTCACTCAGTTGGAGCCAGCTGCAAGACACTAATATCCAAAAAAAAAAAAAAAAAAAAAAGACACAAATGCCCATTTCCCTCAAGGTTCTCTACAGGTAACGTGAACAGAGCTCCGATTTTACTTTTCTTTCTTCCCAAAAGGTTCCAGTCGGATTGGTCCAAGTCAGGCGTGTTTCAAGCCAAGTTCTTCAGACTGTTCTAGCCTTGATACCTTTACTTGATGAAGTTTTTAATGGTCCACCTTTGCCCTGTACAGCTGCGAAGAATCAGATCGATGCCAGACATTCCTCTGTTCTCCACTTCCAGACAGCGGCCGGTCCCCTTATTCAGGATTGCACCATTCTAAAAGCAAAGGCACAGGTAAGTACACATCCTCTGCAGAGCAAACCCAGGACTGCATGCACGCTTGTCGGGACAGGGTTGGCGTCATCCTTTATATCTGCAAAGTGCATTAGCACGGCACTAATGCAAAGTAATAACAGGCACTACGCGAATCACTGGAAACTGCAGCGAGGCTCCTTCAGCCCCCAACTAAAAGTCCCTACTTCTTCAGGTGATGCTGAAAATCTGTAACCTGCAATAACCCCTGTGTATTGGAGACAGAAGCCTATACACTGAGCCTTCATATGATATGCTACCCCCTGTCTGGAGAACTCTTCTGTAATAAAACCATGGCCATATGGACCCAGGCACAACAGCAGTCATCAGGCCTTATGAATTTGAGACCTTATGCACCCAAAATATAAGACCCTCTACCCACCTGAGCTTAAAGGAAAAACACCTTTTATATGTTACAATATTTCATTAAGATGAAGTTGTTCTGAGGCTGAATGAGCTATTCCACAAGGCCAGAACAGATTTCTGGGCAAGTATAAGTGGTGAATGGGAGGAGAACACCTTTCTCTCCAGTGTATCAGAGAACAGCCTTGTTTTCAAAGAGAAGCTCTCACTCCATATTATGTCAAATAACAAGTGGTGCAGGCCAGCAGAGCCACGCGAGGCAGAATGTGGGCGTGCTGGACAAACCTGTAAGAAATTCCAGCGTTTATGGAGGCTGCTCTTGACCTTGTCGCAATCGAGGAGCTGAGGGAACCGGCTTTTCATGTTATCCACCAGGCAGCGGGTGTCAGGCAAGAGAGTCGTAGTCCCAAGGGCCCCTAGGTGAAGGAATCCCTCCTTGGTGTAGCGGGCCAGCTGGGGACGATTGGGGGAGAAAGACAGTTAGTACTTCTTGAGAGTTATGAGAAGAGACGCAGGAAGAGACCGAGCCACATCAAACACTAGCAGCCACCTCCTGATCCCAAACTGATTTCTCCCACGAACCAATGAGTCTGGGAAAAGGAGCAGGTAGGAACGACAAGGGAAAGCCTTTTCTCAAGAAATTTCCAGCCCAATTTTATGGTCACACTCGGGGGGGGGGGGGGTGTTACATAAGCTCTGTATAAAGTCACCCATATATTCAGCTATACCCCTGATCACTAGCTCCACCACACGTTTAGATTCTTCTAGATTGTTCTTTGGGTGACGATAGCATGCTCATCAGGGTGATTAATAATCTCCTAGTTTTAGATTCAGGCCAGCTGGCTAGTTTGGTCATGCTGCTTCCAATGTGCTTGGCAGTAGATTCTGGTTTTGGCAACTAAATGATGGGGCTGCTGTGTCTGGAACTGTCCTGCAGTAGCTCCGAGACTGGAGCTAGTTGGCAAGTTGGCCGGCTGAGGGATTTGGTCTGTAATCGCATCTCCCAGGAATGTCCATGTTTTGAACTGGGGAAAGAGGTGGAAGTGGGCCATTGGGTCAGACCATGTCTAATGTTGGGTTCTTCCCAGTATCTTTATGGCACAAAACCGATTTCTCCCATGAATCCTGAAAATCCAGTCTCTCGTTTGGAGGTAATGTCAGGGTTGCTAGCGGAAGGAATCAGAGCTGGCTTGTAAGTATCTTGGAAAAAGATATTTTGCAGCTGGGTAAAGATCATCTATTGGAAGCAGATCTTTCCCCCTCCACCTCTCCTCCCCTTCATTTCCCTCCATTCATAGTTGGTGCACCTGACTTGGTTAAAAAATAGTCCAGTTCTGTGTATGGCTGTTTAAGATAAAGGGACGATACATTTGCAATGTTTAAAAAATACCACCAAAATATTTCCCTAAACATATTTAAATGCATGGCGTGAAAAGAGATGAGTGACAGCCTGCTTTTTATAGTTTGGGGGAAAGATATACACAGCTGCTTATTTAAAATATGAATCAATCCATTCTCCAGTAGACAAATGAGGCGTATTCAGCACATTAATTAACTGAGCATATCTGTGACCCAGATGTTTAAAGAGAGGCAGTAAATCACAGTGGGAGTTAGAGTTATCTTTGTTAGAATAATTAAACACCAAAAATAAAGTTAAAACAATGCACAAATGGGCTGACTTGATCCAATACAGACAGATATAGTTAAGGTGTTTGAATCTAATTTTGCCTTCCCTTTATTTTGTTTGGCTTAGTTATAAAAACACATGACCGGATTGGCATGTACAACTGTCTCCTACTTTTGGCAAGCATATTATTTATTGACTACTAATGGAGCTGCTACTTGAGCAAATTTGCAGGGATTTGTTTGGTGCAGCAGGTCTCCAGGTGGTGCAAGGGGACAGGACTAGGCCAAAACTAGGTAGGGCATATCCAGGCATGATGGTGCTATTCAGTGCCAGTTATCCAGTGCTGCCTGGTCCCTTAAAAGCTCTACAGCAGTGAGGTCCACAGATACTCTCCTGACCCCACTTCCTTTACAATGAATGGAAGTCTAATAGGGGATCATGTGGCCCTTTAGCAGTAATATTGGGAACGATCTCTGTACAATAAGCATTTGTTTTTGTCTTTTTGGGTTTGCTCATGTTCTCAGTTTTGCTGGGGTGGGGCATGTGTATCAGAAAGGTGGACTGTCTAGATATTAAAGGAAGTCAAGATTCTAACTCTATCACTGATTTCCTGCCGAGGCTTAGGGAAGACATTTAACCCCTTTGTGCCTCAGTTTACCAATCTTTCAAATGGGAATTCATCTTCTCTGCGTGACGGTACCTTAATTACCTCAACGCTGCAACATGTGAGATTCTAAGCAGAGAGACATGATGGCGCACAATGTGTAGAGCATCCGAATAATGCTAAAACAAATCAAGTACAGCAGAATGGCACAATTTTGGACTATTGGTTTTTGATGGGTCTGCTGTTTTCACTGCTTCAGGCTTGATTCATCAAATGTTCCTTGACTGAGAGCATGTGATTAAGCAAAGCAACTGAACTGAATTAGTGTCTGAATGGCAACAGAAGGAAAAGACAAAAGGAAAAATAAAAACCCTTTCTTAATACTTTCACTTTAAGAAATCCATCTCTAAGAACAAACATGCAGTACAAGTCATTTCCTTTATGCTGCTTTTGAAACATTAGTTACCATATGCATAATTATTGCATTAGGCATCTTTTCTTTTATGATCTTTGGCAGCTTGTCTTCAGTCAGTTTGTGCAGTACCCACCAGGCATTATAATTTCAGTTCTTATATGTTATTTCTTAATGTGGTGGGAAAAGTAACTAGAGCAAAAATTCATTGTGAGGAAGTTTAGGGGGTGCTAGAAAATGAAATGAGCTGAGAAACAAAATAGGGATATAGTGAAAAATGCATTGCATGGATATATTAGATGTATAGCCTACTGGGTAAAACAGCGAGAGACAGAGACAGCCCTAAACACATTGGATCATCTTTAGCATACTGTATAATGTTGGATCTAGCTCACTGTCACCCAAAATAGAGTTTGCATTGCACTTGCTTTAATATTCACTGTCTGTTTTTTTTCCCACGCATCAACCCCAGGCTGTAGACAGTTATTTCAGGGAAATACCACTCCAGAAAGAAAGCTGTTCAGGACTGTTAATGTTGTGTACCTGAACTGAGGCGTTATTCTTATTTAGGGGTAGGATTTTCAGAAGACCTTAATAGTATATCGCACTGGTGCAAAGTCGTACTGGGTGGAGATACCTGAATGCAGGATGCCTATGTTAGCGAGGCATGGCACTTGGGCTAATAAGCTCTTTCTTTAATTTTCTCTACTTTGAGTCCTGTTGACACATAACACCTGAAGAGGTCCAGAGCGGTGATATGGTAGCCTGACTACTTCCAGCCCTGGACCTGACATATGCAGGCTTAGTTTGGGTATCTCTGCAAGTGACTTAGAAGCACAAGACTCAGTGCCTACATGAGATGCTTTACTGAAAAGTAGCATAGCTTACTGAGCAGTAATCATGTGTAGCAGTAATCACACATGCACATACTTACAGCTCAGTAAACCTCACTAATTGTGAGTAAATTTGCTACCTGCAAATGCAAGTAGCAAATTTACTCATGTTTAGTAGTGTTACAGAAGAGCTTGTGTAGATGCCTCATGGGGAGCAAATCTGCTCCCAGTCAGCTGGCCACCAAGGGTGGGAAATTGCTCCTTCCCACTGCTGCCAGGGTGGGATCCACCACTGAAGCCTGGGTAGGGACCATGCCCTGCTGCCCTGGCAGCTCCAAGCCCCCATTTTGAGATCGCAATTGGGGAGCGGGGGGCTGGGAGACTCTCATCTCCCAGCACCAGCTCTGTGGTTATGGGGCTGGTGCTGGGAGATCCACTCGCGCTGGGTGATCCTTATCTCCCAGCACAAGCTCTGCAGTTATGGGGCCAGTGCTGGGAGATAAGGATCACCCAGTGCCGGCCCCACGGCTGCAGAGCTGGTGCTGGGAGCTCCCTACTGGTGGGGGCTTGGGAGCCTGTTTCCTGCCCAGCTCTGAGTGTAGAGTTGCATGGGGAACAGACTGGAGAGGTGTTTTCTGGCCTGGTGCTCCCTGCCAACCCCTGGGCTAGCACCCAGGGGGAGCCTAGATCTTCGCTTGGTTGTGGCAGGGGCCCATTGCCAGGCCCCATGAGGTGGGAGCAGTTTTCTACCATTAGCAGCAAATCTCCTCCCACTTGGACACCTGCCTGGGGATGTTTACTGGGGAGTCATTTACTCACAAGCAAACTGATCCTGGATCAAATTTATGTGTAGATGCACCCAGTGTGCTCCTAAATCGTATAGTGCTTTTGAAAATTCTGCCTTATTTGTCCAACGGCCTGCTTTGATGAAAAGTTTTCGGGCGCCCTCAGTACAGCAACTAAGGGCTGTAACGAAAAAAATTAAAAAATGGAAACAAATCAGGAAATCCAATGTTAAGTCAAATAATATCCTTGCAGCAGGCACCAACTGCTACTAGTTTCTCTTCAACTGGAAAACAAATTACAGCAATAGAGTCCCTCAACTCAGAACTCCCTGTTGCTAGATCTAGATGGCTCTGCTGAGGAAATGCAAGCTGTCAGATTCTGTTATCGCTGCATCCCATAATTCCAAACAACACTGCATTCTCGTATGCTTTTGGTCCAGTATCAGATACTGTGATCAATGAGGAAAGTGATCAATGAGAATGCATCCTTAAGCTAGATATGAAAGCTAAAAGAACAACGGATAAGAGCAAGAGGTTTATGTCTCATCAATACTGTGGGTGCTGGTAGCAAAGCTGACTGTGCAGCATCAATTCAAAACATATTAGGCAAAACACTATTTTGTGACTGTCAGAGAATGCAAAAAAGGAATGAGCAGCCATCTAATTGAAACTGGGAACTGAGCAACACTGGCTCTTCTGTTTTTTAATGGGACTCCTAAGGTGTAACCTTTTAGCAAGCGGAAAGCAAAAGGGTAGTATGGATTTACAGTTTCTGGGAGTAACCCAGGTGTTAGCAGATCCTCAGTGAAGACACATTTCCAATTATGCTCCTTCAAAACAAATACCTTTGGCATCTCCCAAGATCTCCTCCACTATGTAATATTGAATATTAGTACACTTTCCTTTTCCAGAGTCAATTTATTCCACTCCTACCAGCCAATAACCTTCCCTTTATTCTGATACACTCTGTACCAGTATGTACTGTGGGAGTCACCCAGATGAGCTGCTCCTCTGACATCAGAGAGGCTCTATTGGGGGATTTATTTTCTGTATGCCTGCCCAGGTATTCACCTATGGGATGGCCACATGGGCACTGGATTTATTTGGAGATTTGAGAGGGGCCCTATTTCATGTAGACAATAGGATGACAACGTTTGGATTCATTCATTGGCTCTTTGATGAGAATCCTGATAAAATGTAATCTCACAGCAGCAAATGTCTACAAAGGGTTATTCTTTTGAAGATATTACTCCCACTTTCCAGTCATTGGCAAGTTTTTTCACACTAACTTTTTCATCACCAATATGCCAGAGGAGAATGATGGAAGTGAGGTTCTTCTGAGAGAAGGTGGCTGCATTGGGACAAAGGGGAGGAATTCATTTCAAGATAGCAGAATCACGGTAATGATAATCCATGCAATAAAACCAAGCAAAACTACTGATGCCTGATGGAACAAACCCATGCTTTCTTGGCTGTGTGAAAGGGCTAGTCAGATAGCCAGACACATGTACAAATTCTGTTCCCCAATTGTCTTGGAAGTGCCTGAAACATAGTTTTTGTAGTTGTATTTCTAAGAACGTATTCTATACTACTGAACACTCAGTGCATGGGTACCACTTAGGCAGGGGCTGAATACACTCTGGAGAGCATAGATAGCTCAGGAAAGAAAGAATAGCAGAATTTTCCATATTATCGTAAGTGATGACTATCAGACCACAACAGGGCCTTGGAGGAGGAAGTTAAAGAGAAAGGAGAGAGAAAGATCCAATACAACCCCAACAAAAGTATCTACAGAACAAAGAGTTTAGACAAGTTTAACATGAATTGCATTGCCTCTGGCTAAGCGCTGATTTTGTATTTGGTCGAGGGGCTACTCCTCTAAGCCAGGGCTCACCAGTACAAAGGCTGCATGATGTAGCTGCAGATTAGTCACCAAGGTTGTGCTAATGGCCTGCCTCTGGTCCCCTGTCCCAGGGGGTCACATTCTAAACATGTTTCCAAGTAGGAAGAGTGGTTTGCAGCTCTGCTATTCCTCCTCCTTCCTTTATAAAAACAAATTCAGCTGCCACACTTCTTTGAACAACACAGTGGGGGTTTTTTCCTCTCTCTTTTCTCCTTTATTTTTCCCTTTTTGCTAACCTCCAGCTTCTGAAATTTTAAACAGAGCTGGGGAAGCTGGGGCTGTACATGTGCACTGGTGCATCATTTAGTTTGATCTCCTCATTCGTAAGCCTGACGTTAACAATACATCCTCTTTGATTACTGTTTCTGGCTGGTTGCTCCTCTGTGATGGAAGAAAGTTAATTAGACTTCTTGGGACCTGCAAAATAAAAGCCTTGATGACCTTCATTGACTCCATTGGAAAATAATTTAGGGTTGTTTAGCTTCTTTTCTGCAGTGAGCAGCTCATCAACTCGCCACAATAAGTAAAGAGTACAGTATTTTCTTTTTAGCACAATTTATTCTGAAATGCTTCTCATCTACCATGACACTCTATACTCTTGGACAATTCCAATATTAATGGTTTTGTCCTCAAGTCCTATTTCTTTAAATGGGCAAAACATATTTTATCCTATAATTAAATGGAATGCTATGCTGGATGAACATTATCTTAAATTTTATTGTATTATAGTGCGTTCCATTACACCAATATATCACCACACTTCTGACACTCCAATGAAGTATTGCTGTATTATTAGTGTAATACATCATTACTGCAAGGTGTTTTGATGATGTATCACTTAAAAGATGAAGCCATCAGAAAAAGTGAGTCCAAGAGCAGATTCAATTTAATTACAGGATAAAAGGATTCTTCATCATCCACCCTGGTGATGAATTAACCTGAAAATGAATGAAAGCTTTATGTGAAAGAAGAGAAGAAGGAAAGCAAAAAGGAAGATAAACAGAGGAGACAAAACACCGACACACACGCACACGAAGTCCCGAAGACAAATGCTACCCCAAAGCAACATCAAGAAAATGCAAAAATCCATAATACACTTGCAGGTCTGAAATCAAGCCTCCTTAGCGACCCTGCATTTTAGCAAGGCATAAAAGCCTGGGCTTGTTAGCTCAGATTAGTACCAAGCATGTAAGTGCATTTTTTACACGGCCAAATGATATTCTTTCATGAGCATCTTAATGCAAGGTTTGGACGTTAAAGCATCCACATTTAGATTGGGCTCAAAGTTTCTACCCCACTTTAGATTCTTCCCCCACAAACGCGTCCACAACTCCAAGAGCAGTCCCCACTGACAGCAGCTGAGGAACTAGCCCAATAAAAGAAATGTAAATGTTAAACCAATTTAAATGAATATGGGAGTGGTTGCAAAGTTAGAGGGAGATGGCAAGTGAGTAGTTCCATATCAAACTAGGAGTTTAGAAAGAACGGTTAATAGAAATTAATAAATTAAAACTGGGAATTCTTAAAAAGTCTTATTAATTAAGAAATTAATACATTAAAATGGGGAGGTTGTAAAGAATGGTTAATAGAAGCACTTCCCAGCATGCTGTCTGGTAACGCAGTAGCCAGTAGGAACAGTTACTACTTGTTGTTAAATATATACAGCAAGGAGTTAATTAAACACAATGTTTATACCAGTCCTAATTGTATTGTCAATATTAAGTTACAATATACAGTCCATTAATTAAACAATAGATGTGAAAATCCAATTTCTTCCTTTGTGCATTGCCTATAATCTCAAGGGAGCCAAATATCAAAGCTTCTGCATTCACCAATAACCACTTTTTAAAAGCATTTTCAAAGAGTCACGATGCAAATGATTAGTTTGAAACAAAGGAACTGCCAGGAACTGGCTTTCAGACAGAGAGGAAAAGGACAATGTGAATAAGACAGAACAGGAAGAAAAATCTGCTTGGAGCTTGTTTGGCAGGTAGGCTGAAAGAAACTAGCAGCAATGCAACATTTTAATTCAGAACATCAGGTAGGAAAAGAAAACATCATTAAGTTTAATCAAAAAACAGCTGAAGGAAAAATAACCTGCTTTTAGTCATTCATCTCCAAGCCCAGGCTGAGCAGACAATGTCAGAGTAATTTAGTTTCTCATATAATAATAAACTTATAGGCATAGGTTTCCATCTAGAAAGTGCAATATGCCGTTGGTGCCATTTACGAATGAATTATGCACATTTACAACAGTGGCTAAGTTATATTTAGTAGCGTGAGTTACACAGTTGGCTGCTCCTTGTAGACAGGGAAGGATAAACTAAAGCAGGATATCCATCTTGCCCTCAAGTCCTGACTATGTCTATTAACTGATCCTATTCGAGATATAGGAGACTCCACTTCAGTTCAGCTTTGGTGGGTGTGAGAAGCTTATTGTCAAGACGGTTTTGGAGCTATTCTAACCCTGATAAACCTATACAGGACAGGAAGGAAATACTGAGAATAGATTCTCGAGTGACTTTTCTGGCAACTGGGCTTTCAAGTTTCCCAGCTGAAAATGGCACTTAACTGACCCTGGCAGTACCTCAGGAGTTCATTCAGTCCTTTACAACCAGGATTCCCTATTTACTTTCATCAGTGCTTCCTGGCCCAAGTACCATAGTATCTGAACATGTCATAGTCTTCAGTGTCATCACAGCAGTCCTATGAGGTGGCAAAATACTGTTATCTGCATCTTGCATATGCATCTTACACATGCTCGGTGGCGAATCCAGAAGTATTTCCGGTCCATTTCCAGGTCTGCTGGGGAGCGTGCTGGGGTGCCCCCCCCAGACCCTCCTGGCTTGGCTATTGGCTGTGTGGGGACCCCAGGAGACAGGGGAGGACACG
>NW_017728932.1:7593404-7610848 GCF_001723895.1 Crocodylus porosus | reverse complement strand
TGTGTCTATGTCCGAATCTCTGAATCTTTCCAAATCTCTCCAAATCGATTTGGAGGGGTTTGATTCAATTTGGAGAGATTAAAGGGTCCTCTGATTCGATTTGGATTTGGAGATTCAGCCACTAAATTGGGCCAAACCTCCGCCGAATTGAATCAGGGAATGAAGCTTCGCACAGCCCTAATGGGCAACTAACTTGCCCAAGCTAAGACCCCCTTGCCAAGATCCTGTGTTCTAGGCTTGTATCCTAACTGCTGCACCATCTTTGAGGGAATAGTTGAGCAGAACTATATTCCCTGACAGGCAAGATAAGCCAGATCTCAAGGGCTGGCCAATTTGGCCATTTATAGATGTTACATTTTTCTAGGTTTAATCTGAACTACAGTCATCACTATATACCTGTGGACGCCTGTGGTCTGAATTAAAATTGGCTCCAGTCCTAATTAACTAATCCTAATTGAATGAGGATTCAAGTCAATGCACACTAGGGCAGTCCGAATTAGGCAATTTAAACTGTATGAATTGACATGTAGATACAGAGTTACTTTTAGGAAAAAACAGTCCTTAGGAACTCACAGAAGCATTCCTTAGGAATGCAGATAAGTATTTTGCAACACAAAAGAGGCTATCGGGCACAAAGTAACACCTTTACAAAGCCAAATGTGCCAACACCACCTCACCCCAACTAAGTATCAGTTTCCTGAGCCAGCAGCCTTGCCCAAGCCCACGAGGTGTGGACAGAAGTGCATCTCCCTGCTGTAACTGAACGCTTTGCAGGACGCGTTCTGCGTTTCAACGATCCTGGAACAAACAGAAGTGAGGCTGCAAAGTTTTGAGAATGGGAGTGGGGAAAGGGAGCAGAGGGAGCTCATTCTACAGGTTCCCCAGCTGGCGCTAGAGGGTGGGGTGGGTGAACTGAAGCTCCACCGGCTCAGACGAAACTCCCTCCACTCTCTTTCCCTCCTTCCAAACAGGGATAAGTTGGCAGGCAGCACAGACAGAAGTTACAGAAGATGCTCTGTTTTGAAACTTCTTCAACTGACCCCTTGTGCAATGAGGGTTCAGATTTTCACCTAAGCAGCCATTTTTTAAGTTGGCTGCAGCCTGCAGTTGAATGCACTTGTGTTTGGTGACAGCTATAAACTGCGTTGTGGCCAGATTGGGCAAAACTGACACTTCTGGCCAAGCCCATGGGCTATGGTCTGTGAAGTAGGGGACAACCCACCTCGAATATCTATTAACCCTTGATTTGAATTGAAATTTGATTTGAACTGTGTAATGCAAATCAGTTAACATAGTTTAGAACATGGTGAGCATGTCTACAAATGGCCCATCAGTCCCTCTCTCTATTAAAACAATCAAATCAAATGTACCTGAAACCAGGCTGCTGGCTGCAGTCTCTAGCTGTAAACTTGTACTCAAATGGCACTTTTGCTTCTTATGGAGAACTTTGTGATGAAAAGATGCAAAAAAAGTGTTGTATGGCAGTGGGAACTAAATAAGCCTCCTGTAAGAGGTTGATGTCGCACCTCTCGGAGCCACGTCATCTCCCGATTGAAATGGTAGTGTCTTGTCATTGGAAAGGCTTTCTGCCATGCCTTAGATGTTATGGGAGATCTGTCTAGACACTCTTGGGAGACAACAGATATTATCATAAGCTCAGTATGTTGACGGTTCTTGCAGGGCTCCACTATCCCCATACCCTGCCCTCACCACACCTGATGTTCCAGACGTTGTCACGTGCCTCTGAGGCTGATGTTCCCACTCTCTCTCGAAGGACCCTTGTCTGAGTCTTTGGCTAATTGACTGCTTGCCCTGTTCTTCCCTGCATGGGTCCCAAGGCAGCTATTTCTCTCTTTCGGTCCCCGGTTGTCCTCCTGGGCCTGGGACCAACTCTTCCTCCCACCCTCCCGGGGAGTAATTCTGTCCTTACCTTCTTCCTCCCCCAGGTTCCCAGAGCGGTTCTCTTCACCCCCCGGTACTGGATTTTCTGGTCAGCCAGCTCTCCCCATTGGATCAAGTTCTTCACCGGATCTCACCAGGTAAGGTGAGGGGCTGGAGCCTTCCCTAAGGGGTTGGTCCTCTCCTCCCATTTGCTCTCCATTTTCCTCTCTTCTTCACTGTGCTTCCATCCTCCTCTGACCCTGGACGCTTCCTTGGTGTCCCTTAAATCCCCCTCTTTCCAGCTGGGTCTGCCATGGCAGCCTCCTATTCGCTGCCCATCTGACCCAGCTGTTTCTTCTCTTGCAGTCCAGCGTTGTCTTTTCTTTTGCCGCACCCTTTTCTCCCTCCTGGGTCCGAACCCCCGTGTTTGAGTTTGCTGCAGCAGTCTGTGATCTGCCATGGCCCCAGCTGACTCCCCAGATTGTCCGGAGCGTGGCATTTTCCTTGTTCCGGCTTGTTTCCTTCTCCTGTTTCTTGAGGTAAGTTTGGCCTTTTTGCTTCTCCCTTGGTGTTTCCTGTGGCAGGGTGCTTCAGTCACCCTGTCACACCTCCAGAGCAGTGGGTCTCAACCAGGGTGCTGTGGCACTCTGGCGTGCCTCAAGGTCCTTTCAAGCATGCCACAGAGCGCCATGCAATGATAGCACTGTTATGTGTGCAAACATAATTCACAAGATAAACCCAGAGGTTTCAAATAGGAATTTATAGTGTTAAAAACCTTCTGATCGGTGGTGGTATGAGTTTTGTGCAACAGAAGAATTGCTCTGTTATTTTTCTCTAGCCAAACAAGTGAAAATGAGGAGCTGGCATTTTCTGAGGGGTGCCTAAAATCTAAGGGTGCCTTGGGTCTAATAAAAGGTTGAGAAAAAAAAAGAAGAACTGGTGATGCCATTTTTGTACTTGAAACTATATTCTTTACTACTACCAAGTAAGCTACAGAATAGGGCTGGAACATGGCTGGAATCAGTTAAAGAGGGACTGCCTTTTGTACGGTGAGAAAACTGACGGTTAAGTTGCAAATCTACTCAATAAATTAATTACCCCAAACAAGTTTAGGAACTTTCCAGTCTCCCGGGGCATTTTTCCCCTCCTGCACTGTTTTCTGATTCATGTGAGAAATTGATTTCCTCAGGCAAGCTTTTTATTATGCAAATATCTAGTGAGCACTTAATGTGATGGTCTTTATTGTGTTATATTTCACAGTTTTGATCTTAATGAATGCAATTGCAGTGCTGAGTTTCCTCATATAACACAGATTAAAGAAACAGCAGACTAACCCTCAGAGGCTCCCCTTCTCCGTACTTCTAATAAGAACTGCATTGACCCAAGAGTATTAGAGTAGATACTGGCTTAGAGAACACCTGGGACCAGGAATTAAGCAGCTGTAGTGAGTCTTTCTGCAACTTATCTTTTGAGATGAAAGCTTGATGTAAGCAGCTTGTCTTTGTGTGTAAAGCAAACCCATTACCAATGGGGGTGTAGCAGACTAGCTGGCAGAGGCATGCATCAGACTGCACGTCTCAGGCCGCAGCCCTCTCCAGGCGTGCAAGGGTTGCAGCCCCTTTGGGCAGGGGGCTGGACTCGATGATCTCCCGAGGTCCCTTCCAGCCCTAATGTCTATGAAATCTATGAAATCTATGAAAAGTTGGGAGTGATTACAGGTTTGTAGGAAAACTGGGCCAGCTGAGAAAGATAGGGAAAGCCACCAGCCAGAAGGCCATTGTATTTGTGAGGAACTTCGACGTCGGGGTACGCTGGAGGAAGGTAGAGCAGGTATTCCAGGTGGCAGGGGTGATGGAGTACATGGTTGTCTGGCTAAATAAGGCTAGGAAGAGCCATGGTATGGGGACAGTTACATTTGTCCAGGGATGCCACAAGTGCATTGGCAATGTTTAACGGACAAATGTTGTGCGGCAGAGCCATGCAGGTCACGACAGACTGAAGGACTGCTCCCTGTGGAGAGTACTGGACAGTAACACAGTTGCTCTGGGGTCCCAGGAACTTTGGCTTGAGATAGGGAACTGGGCCCTATCCTTCACAGAAGGAGGGACCGAAGGGGTGGCTTGTGGGGAAGTCAAAAAGACTGTGTATTGTGTGTACTCATGGAAGGTGGTCCTAGAAAGAAGGGAAAAGTTCCTCAGGTGGTGGTGGTGGGGGAATGCCTATGGTAAGCAGGCTGTAGGGAGTGGGCAGCCAGAGTGTAGTCATATGGCAAGCCCAATTAAGACTTCCAGTGGACCACTGGGAGCTACCCTGGAGCAAGCACTGATAGGAACCGCTGTGAGCGGGTAGGAAGGACGCACCAGACCAGGAGGGGTGGAGTTTGAGAAACATATTAACTGGGGCCGGTGCCAGAACAGGCAGTCTAGACCTGCAGGGGGCATGGAAAGGAGCTGTGTGCCAGGCGACCACAGGATAACAACCACCTGATGTCTAAACTACCCTGAGAAGACAAGAAAGAGGCTTAAACCCGAGAGGAAAGTTGGACCCAGAGTAGGGAGGGGGGACTTTGGGTACAGCTGGTACCGGTGGTTTGGGAGGCAGTGTAGGGATGGTGGGGGTCCTATAGAGCCCAGTGGGGTAATCCCAGCTCCCTAGAGAAGGGCACAGAGAAGAAACCCCATGAGGGGCAATCCTAGAGCACCAGAGGGTAACATGGAGCTGAAGCAGTCCTACCCTGAGCCAAAGGGTGCTAGGGTGGGCTGGGCTAAACCAGAAGTAGATTGAGAGCAGCTTAGCCCTGAACAAGCGATGCACAGGGGAGCTGTGGCTCTGAAATTGTTGGAACTTGGGCCAAAGCCTGCAAGGGGGCCCAGAGGTAGAGAAGAGTGAGGCTGTCAAGGCATAATCCCACAGTGCCACTGGGCACGCAGAATTAAGCAGCTTTGCCCTGCACTAGGAGCAGCACAGGGGGGCCATGGCCCACGAGTCATTCAAAACCAAAGAGGGCACAACCAGAGCCAGGGGGCTCAGAGTGAGATCAAGAGCAGCTTGGCCCTGGGCTACGGATACACAAGGGGTGTTGTGGCACAGGGGGAGCTGTGGCCCAGGAGCTGTCCAAACTCAGGCCAAAGCCCAGGGCAATATTAGGCCTGGAGGGATGGGAGGGGCTGGGATGGAGGCAGATTAAGAGTGAGAGCAGCTCTGTCCTGTGCTAGGAGCAGCAGGAGAGCTGTGGCCCAGTATCCATCCAAGCTTGGGCAAAACCAGGGCCAGGGGGCCCAGACGCTGACTGAGAGCAGCTTTGCCCTGTGCAGCGGAACTGTAGCCTAGTAGCTGTCCAAGCCCAGAAGGGGCAAGCGTAGGGCCAAGGGGCCCAGAGTGAGATTGCATGCAGCTTTGCCCTGGGCAAGAGACACACAGGGGGAGCTGCGGCCCAGAAGCCATCAAAGCTGGGGCCAAAGTAAAACTGTGAGGCATGGGCATGGGTACAGGGGAGGATGGAGCCCATGAAATAAGCCCTTAAGGCAACTAGGATGTAGATGGGACAGGAGTGCCCTACCTAGTGCCTGGGAGGTGGGGCGAGGGAATAGAGAATTGAAGGGGGTTCTCCTCTTGGGGGAGAGGGTGTGTAGCAGACTGGCTGCCAGAGGCTTGCTGCAAACCTCAGGCTGTAGTCCTCTTCAGGCTTGCAAAGGCTACAGCCCACCTGCAGGAGTGATTACAGACTGCCTAGGAGGACTAGGCCAGTTGAGAAAGATAAATAATTAGGTGGCTACAGAAGTCAAAAGGCCCCCAGGGAAAGGAGTAAAAATCAGATCTGACAGATAGGGAGAGGGTTGCTTGGCCAGTGGCTGCAACACCAGGCTAGGGACTCCTGGGGTCTGGGAAGAGACCCAGCGGCTTCAGGATTGAAGCAGCAGCACCACGTGAGGGAACTGAGCTGAAGGCCACCTGAGAAGGAAGACAGCAGTGAGGAGAGAGCAGCAGGAAGCCAGAGGCACCTTCTCGGGGGCTGGAAAAGACTCGGGAATCTGAGTGAACCCTATATGGACTATGTTATTTGTGATGTTCCTGATGGGTAAGTGTGCCTGGGAATAAAGGGCTGCATGAAGTCAAAGACTGTTTGAGTGAAGCAAAAAACCCTGAACCCATTACAGGGAGTTTATGCAGCTTCAGCTTCATGGATTTCACCTTTTCTTCCCTTTCTACATATACTCCCTTCATCACTATGCTGTCCAAGTGCATTGATTTCAATGGAGTCAGGCAGTAGGCACATACATAACTTTCAAAGCATGTTCCAGCATAACTATTGTCCAACATATATGGGTCCTTCTGGATCTCAACCTCTCTCCAGGGGGGAACTGTGTGAACAGTGCAGTGTTTTGTTTTTAGGTGGTTGTCGTGAACCAGACAACTAGGAGATGCTGGGACATACAGTGACATTGCCAAGCTGAAAGATGGCAGAGGTATATTAGTACAGAAAAAGAGGGAAGAATACATCATGGGGAAAAAAAAAAGGCTTTCAGAATCTCTGCAGTAATCAGTCAGTCCTTCCTTATAGCACTCATGGCTCTTCAGCTAAACTATATGGAGAAGAAAAAAACCCAGCCCTGCATCCTCCTATCATGGTTCTACTTCCAGACCTAACAGGAGCCTGTATAACTTTTTCTCCAAAAGGCTGCAAGCAAGAAGGGAATTTTGAAGAAGGAGTTGAATGAAGAAGGGGTGACTATCTTTCTGATGTGAACAGAAAGAATATCCCAGGATTAAGGGGAGGCTAGACCGGGAGAAAGAAATGACAGGGATGGCTTTCCAAGGAGACACTGGAGACTTACAGTTTCTGGACGTACACCGCAGAATCTGTCCCCTCTATTCTAAGGGTGGATATACTGGCATATTTTATGCAGTAACCCATCTGTTCTTAAACATAGGCTTTCCAATCCCATGACTGTCAAGCCAGGAGTATTCAAGTGCAGAAAAATTATTAATTTATTTTTACAATACAATGAATAATAACATTACATAAAGGAATTAGTTATCTACATAAATAAAGCAGTTTTCACAAACTCCCCTTGCCACCATCCTGACAAAAACAAGCTCCTTATATCAAAATGGCCTAAACTGTGTAATGGAGCCATGTTTTCTCCCCCTCGATTAAGATGAGAGGTAGCAGACCCTTTCAATTTGATCTGAATTTTTTGAGAAGTAAGAAAAACCCTAGAAATATAAGCCTAGACTCCAATAAGGTTACATACAATAAGTCTTTGCCTAGTGGAAATAACATCCTAGTTATCATCTCATCAGAAAGCATTATTTGTTTTGTTTTCCCAGTCTATGCCTCTTTACCCTGCTGGCATATAAACAGGAAAAAAAAAGAAAAGATAATGCCTTAAAATGCTTTGCTTGTGCATGTTCTATTCTGCTGATTGGCTCTTTGCTTTTTAGCATTATTTACCCAAGTCTGGAAGCTTTTTTTCTAAATTAAGCTTTTACTCACAGCTCTTGCAAGATTATGGTAATTTAATCTGGAAAATGGCTTTAAGAGTAGTTGGAAAAATATAGCTCTTTATCTGAGCTATTCTTTGTTCTTAACAGGAAGACTAGCCTTATCATTTGCGAGCCTAAGCCAGCACACACACTGTATATCTTTATTCTGCTTTGCAGCAATCTCTGCCAATTATTGATCGTTACATAGGCTTCTGTATAACAAAAGCAAATCCTTACCTGAGGTCCCCAGCCATGGCATGGATACAGTATTGCTGTATGATTCTCCTGCGGACCTTGATCAAGGCATACATCTTTTGCTTTGTTGTTACGAAGCTGTGGGGGGGAAAAATATTGCCTAGTTATGCAGCTGTTCCCTAGGGGAGATGAATGCTGCTGACCGCTTACAGCATGGCCTCTGACCTTTAATGTTATGGGGAGGGAAAGATGCTTTACTGTGCCTTCAGGCATACTGATTCACAAAAGGGGTTAGTGTGGCCTACCAGGTTTTCTTTTAATAGAGAGTTTAATAATAACGGCTACGGCTGTTATTTATACAATAATCACCATTACAATTACTACCACTTGGCTCTGGCACTGATTCCTGAGATGACATCAGGAAAGAAAGCACAAGGAACCCCTTCCATGCTATCAGGTAGAAGACAGACAGGAGAGCACATGCACGTAGCCGTCAGCCTAAGAGGCCAATGAAGAGGTGTTGTTAGACATCTTGAGAACATGGTCCAGGTATGGTATGGAGAGTACTGACCGACACTGCAGTCGGAAGCAAAGTGTACAGTCTTCATTTTGGAAGTGTAGCATTGACACTGCCTTGGTCTCTATGAGCATCTTTATACATGCTCTGGAGTAAGGGGTGTTTTAATTAGAGTGGATCTCAGGAGCTGCCCTAAATAAAGAGCCCACAGCGTCATGTTTATTCAGCCTCCTGCAGTTCAAAATGGTGGTCAGGGCACTTTAACTACAGTTCGTTTGATGAGCTTTAGTTAAAGCATGCCTGCCTGTATTTTGGAGCATGGGGACACTGAATATATGTGCTGTGGAGGCTGCTGAAGCATGCTAAGTAGCACACTCCAGAAGGCTTGATTAATCAAGTCTGCTCCAATGTGTGCATCAGAGCAGGCATCCAGCAGATGTATAGGTGCCCTATGTCCCAGAATTATCCTAGCCTCTTCTGAGAGCCCATCCATTTGGTGTTTCCCACTCTTAATCCTTCTGTTCAAAGCAAATAGCCCAGGTTTTGGCAGTAGGGATGAAATGAGAAAATCTTTCCCTCTGAGCAACATTATTGCCAGCAGTAAAACATTTGAGGAAACTTAATACAAGCTTGAAAACCAATAGTAGGGACACGCTCATCATCACTACATAATATTTTGTCTGATCAGGAAGACTGAAACTGGACCAGTGATTTTTTTTTCAAGTTTAAAGGGAAACTAGCAATACATTATAAGAAACAAACCACTGTTGATCAATTCATATCATCAGGTGAATTAAGTGTTGAGAGATATTTGAGCCAGGAGATTTGCTTATGTATAGGCATTTGTTTCCCACCCAGGCCAATTGAAATGGAAACAGTACTCTGCATTTTCAGCGTCAAGGCATAAAATAACCTTAGGGCAACACACTTCCTCAGGATTAATAGCCATCTGGGGTCCTTGGGCTATATTTTAATTACTCCTTCCAGAGTGTCACTATTCCATGGGAAACTTACTGCAAAAGATTGTTATTTAATTATCATAAATACTTATTTTTTATGCTCCTACTGCTGTCTCAAAGCCAATAAGGACTGAAATAAGTCTTTTTACATGACACAATAGTATGAGTTTGGGGTAAACTTAATTAGCCCTATAAGGAATATACATGATGATCATGCATAAGTTGAAACCCCTGCGATATCAGCAAAGGTTAGATCAAGGGAAAATGATTACAAGGGGAAAAATCATACAAAATACACAGTCAGCTGCTTATCTAATGGAGGCAATACTGCAATAACTCTCATTCACATTTTACAGAATATATAGGGTTTCTCAGGATTGGCAATAAATCTAAAGATAGAAATATTGCAGGGAATGAAGAACAAATTCTATAAGAAATAAAATATTTTAAATCCATATAGCTCTAATTTAAGGGTATTTTGGACTACACCCATTATAGCATGTTGTTACATAAATATGCATCTATAAATATTGATATCTTACTTCTTAATACTTATCAATCTCCTTTAAGAACATACTTTGTCTTAATTACCTCCCCATATGCAATAGTGTTGTTGTATCTTCTCATTTCGGGATAAACATGGTCCAGGTACCACTGGAAATTCCTACACTTTAAGCTTTTCCTTAAAGCTTTTCTCTCAGATACATCCCCGATGTCAATGCCTGGATTCTGAAAAATAAAGATATAACCTCAGCATCTTAACTATATATTTATTCTTTAAAAACAAGGTATGTGTTTGTGTTTCATGAACATCTGATATTGCATCTAAACAGTCTGAAGCCTTTTAAAAGCTAAGTGACTCTGCATAGATGAATGATCATGCCACAGCATTTTCCCAAATCAAGTATGCACTTCCAGTGCTAAGACGAAAAAAACACTGGCCAAGAAGGTTAATAGAAAGGGAAGTCTTTCACTGCCGCACTAAGCAGGAAGGAGAAGTGTATATCACAAGAGAAAAAACAATGCTTTCAATGTTCTTTGAATTGTCAGTATTTGACAGATTTAGGCATGTGGGAGGAAATGCAGAGCAAGAAAGAAAATGCAGGGAGATGGAGAACATTACTTTTAAGCAAAGACTAAAAGCTCTTTATAGTCACTGGAAATAATCCCATGGACTTTGGCTCGGTCCCAAACACCAGAATTTTGGAGTGGCTCAGGACCCAAAATATTTTCAAGAGAGATCTAAATCCCACCCAGGTATCAAAACAAGCCCCTGGATTTCCAGAAGAGAACAATGCCATAGGTACTCATTTGGGTGGAAAGGCTTGTTAGAAGGGAGCGCCTGAGTGCTATGCTCACTCAGAGGTCTGACTCCATCGTTGGTGCTAAATGCATGAAAGTTTACCGCACAAGACCAAAATATGTGTCACTTTGCAAAAAAGCAGGAGCGTGGTTAGAAAGGCATTAAAAAAAAAGCAAAGAGCGATTTAGGATTGAAGGTGTCATGTTGGGGTTTAACTAACAGAAACAATAAAATGATGGGGAAACGAGTTTAGGCTGCACCTCTGAAGAAACTTCTGACAATCTGAACTATTTGTACTGTGAAATAGTTTCTCCAGGGAAATGGTGGAAATCCCACTACTTAAGCTGATTTAAAAGTAGATAAAACTATAGTTTATGTCTCAATGGGAATAATCCTGCAGTGGCCAGGAGAAATGACTCAACAGGTCACTGCATTTTTCATTCTACCTTATAATTTCAGGTAAAAGTCAGGAGAAGGAAAAAAAAGGCATGCTACAACCATCCTTATTCTTTTAGACAGGTGTCTACTTTTCCTTTCTTTGTCAGCTCATGCTCTGGCCTTCCCAAATATTCATTAAATACAGCTGGGAAAGCAATTTTCCATTACAACACTTGTAATGATCTCCTAATGAATTATTCACCCTGCTTGAAAGAAGAGAGCATTTTAATGGGCTATGGGGAGCCAATAGGTGAATATAAATACGATTCAACATGGGCAGATGAGGCACAGTCCAAAATCAGCATGATCAAGTGAGGATTCTGTGTTAAGCAAGCCCATAAAACCAGTCTGAGACTGAAATAGTCCCTGATGGAAAAATAATACCTGAAAGGAATGAACACCTAGGTGTGTTTAATTAGCCCAGGGGTGTCAAACGCACCTCGTGCCCTATGTCAGATCCAAACCATGCGGCTCCTTTCAGGTCAGATCCCAACTGGGGCATGAGGAAGCTGCAGTGGCAGCAGCAGCTCTGGTTCTGATCCAGAGCACAGGGCAGCAGCAGTGGTGGCAGCAGCTCCGACTCTGATCTGGAGCATGTGGCAGCTCTGGCTCCAATTCAGAGCACACATGGTGGCAGCAGCTCTGGCTCCAATTCAGGTGGTGGTGGCAGCAGCTGTGGCTCTGACCAGGGCAAAAGTGACTCTGGCCCCACATGTCCCACATTGGAGCTGCCACCACTGCATGTTCTGTGCCATGGCAGCAGCTCCATCCCTGGCTCCAGTGAGGGGCACAAGGTGGGGGTTGCCAGCTGGGGAGGCAGGGCCGCAGGAGTGTGGATGGGCAAATCGGCTGAAGGGCAACCCAGTGCTCCGCCTTTGCTCATCCTCCTGCTGCCAAGTGCTGTGTTCACTAGGATCTTGGATTCTGTGGCAGGCCACTTCCCCTGGCCAAGCTGTGGGCCATATGTTTGCCACCCCTAAATAAGTCTACAAGGTGCAAATCAACTCTGCCTTTCACCTAGGTACTAGCCATGACAAAATATTGTCTATGCAGATGAGTCTTCTTTAGAATTAAATCAGCATTGGGTAACTAATGAGGCTTGTATTAAAGTCCTGAGCCATGTAAAAGAAGGTCAGATCTTCATCCGTAATCCCATTTCGAGTGTTGACTCCACATAGCCTTCATCATGACCCTATTAATCTTCTGAGTTCCAACAACTCATTTCAATGCAAACCACTCTACTTTCCTCAAAACACAGGTTCATTTGAAGCTTAGGGTCTGAGCCTGCTAAGCACGATTACTGTCCCTCCTCCTGCACCTGTAGTCCTCCTTTACTGAGAGAAACCAGAAAATAACCAGTACTCAATATCCTGTTGCTTCTCTCTCCTGCTGCCCACGTTATTCCAAGAGACTGCACAACACGTGGCCTCTCTCCCCGGTTTGTCAGGTAAATGCAGCAGAGCAATCTGCCTCAGCTCATCGTTTTCTCAGCAAAATACTACTTGGGGACCTGGTGCAGTCCCCAGCACGTCAAAACAAAAATCCTTTTGGGATGTCAGTAGCTAATCAGCCACACTGAGGTTTCTTTTGTTCTCTGATGAAGCACAGAGATGCTGTTACTGGGTACCCAAATGCCAGTAAATCTCTGCAGATGTAACCTTTCTTCAGAGGAAAGTAGCAGCTCAGTTTTTATGTCATTCAAACAGCGTATCCCCCCTCAAGGATGGTGTTATCTTACAGGTGCACTGCATTTTAAGAGAGCCACAGGCTGTTTCACTAAATGGAATTCATCTCTGGGAGTGCTCTATAAAGCCTAAATGGGGTTTTTTTCCCCAGTTCCCCACAGGCAAAAGCTCCAGCAGAAGGCAAGAGTTTTGCTTGTAAAAGTTTATCAACAGCGGTATCCTCAAAAATAAATTAAAAGAAGGGCATGTAGCAACAACCCTATTCACAAGGGGCTTGAGCACACAAGTCAACAGTCTATCACCACCAATATATGCCCAGGCCTTTAGTAAAGTTTATCAACAGCTGCTCTTGGAAGCCTTTAAGTATTGACAGCTAGGTCCCCCATTTTTTAATCTTGTCTCATTTCTGAACAAAGTTCTCCTGAAGTCAGTGAGTCTGTACAGAAGCAATGGTTCACTCCTCTTGATCGGCATGCAGGACTGGGGATTTTGTGGCATATTTAGCTTTGCAGTATCTGTCGGCAGAAGCTTATGGCTTCTACAGGGAAGCCACAGCACTTTGCTGTGAGGTAGGTTGTACCTAAGTTTCACCAATAGCTTCTTAAAGTTCAACTCTTCTCCTGGAGATGTAAATGAAAACACCACAGTGTTTCTACATATTGTTCTGTCCAGACCAGCTACACAAACACGGCAGCTGTTGGCATGGGACCTTGTTTCATGTACTGCCATCCTGTTGTCTTTTATGCCTGGCTGTTTAAGGATTTTGAAGGTGCCTACAGTCACTGTCTATAAATAGTAAGTGTCTCAATACTATAAGGCAGAGATGCAGCTTTTGAGGATCTACATTTTCAGCAGGATCATGATTTTGCAGAACACATTTGCGACAGAACAAGTTTTGGTTACGCAGCGGAGAACTGATGATGATGTTGCGACTGTGAGAGGTGTTAACACGGGCCTGGGTAACACTGGGTGTGATGTACATCTACTACCGGAAACAGTGTCAGTTAAAAAGACTCATTTACAGACTGTGCCGAAGGATTTAATAATTTGCTGTCTGCCGGTCTTACAAAACGACTCAATTCGTTGGGTAACATAGAGCTATAAACACATAATAAATAGAAGTTGAAGTGTGAGGCAGATACATTATACTATATGTCTAATCTTTAGAAAGAATAATCCAGGCTCCTCCGCTGATATAAACTGGTAGATTTCCATTAATATCAGCATTCTCCAGGAACATCCCCTCGCCATCAAAGTCAATGTAGCCACGCTGATTTATACCAGCTGAGGATGTGTTTCAATATATTTCAGGCTTTTTTTCCCTAATATAAAACCAAGTACTGTCAAATCTGACATCTTTGAAAGGTAAATAAAGGTGAGTGGATATAAGGCCATACCTCTAGTGGCAAATTCCATGCAATGTAAACGTGGGATTTGTAATCGTCCATCCACACCTCTGCAACACGCAAGGCATTGCGCTTGGTGTAGAAACCAATGTTGTTGTTATAGGGCTTCTTCTTGCGTTCAATGTGAGCCACTCTTGAGCACGGCAGGACCTCCATGCTGCCGCCACACAGCCACACCTGAAACACAACAAGATGAGACACATACTGCGTGAAGTGAAAAGGGACTTCATTTTTTTAAGATGAGAATCCAAGCTGTGGTGCCCAGAAACCAAAATGGATGACCCCTTAAAAGCAAAGAGGTGGAAAAGGAAAAAGGTTATTTTGAGGGATACATAGTTGGATTAATTCATGGACTGCAATCTAAATAGTCCAAACCATGGCAAACTGGAGTACTTGGCGATCTGATCCTGCACATAATACTGAGAAGAGTACTCACTATTGCCTATAATCTTCTATACTGCCTTCCTCAGGAAAATGCACTGCGCGGGCAGAAAGCTGAGGGCTAATTTAAGTCAGTAGCAACACTCCAACATTTGCAGGATTGAGCCTTTAGCATACCATCCCTGGTGCTGTTGCCCAACAGGATAAATAAATGGATTACTGGAAATGTCTGTCCGGTTTGAATCTGCAAGAAGGATGCTGCAATGAAACATATTGCAGAAACAGATTTTTCTCTCTAGAAAACATTTGCTTGCCATTCTTTTCAACAAACTGCTTATAATTCCTTTAAATCACAGTTTACATTTTATCACAATCATCTCAGGCCTCCGTTACTTTGTACAGAAAAGGCTGCGTCACAGAACCCACGTATACATTTCTCCTAGACAAGTCTAATCATACCTGTCCTTTACGTTCCCTCCTTGTTGTCATGCTCGTTATTTATCTTAAACTGAAAATGGATCATATCCAAGACTCTCAGCACTAGATAATCATCATAAGCACACATGCCAATAATCCTAGTTCTGCCTATTCTGTGGTCTGTTGCTCATTACCATTTTGCATAGTTATTATAACACCTAGAGTTTCTGGGATTACTTCCAGACCTGCCACTCTTTATCCCATCTGTGTTCCCCAAATTTTATTGACCTCCTTCAGTATGATGTCCCAGCGTAATTAGCCATATTTTCCATGCCAGACTGGCTGAATCAGAGTCTGATCACCAGTGTGCTACTGTAAATCAAGGCTAATTCCGTTTGCCCAACAGGTGCACACAAATGAGGAGTGCACTGTGTGTTCACATGCAAAGCTCCATGATTCCAGAGTGACTTTTGAAAGCTTGACTAAACCAGATAAGATTATGTGCATGTAGTGGAGGTAGCCATGCCACAATTTAGCTTTGCACTCTCCCCAACTGCCACTCCAATTCCCTGCCTCTGTTCAATCTACTGCTCTTCCTTCTGCTCCCAGCCCTGTGCTGCCTGCCTAGTCTGCTGCTCTGCTTTCTGCTTCTTTCCCTGTGCTCTGTGCCCAATTTGTTGCTTTGCTTTCTGCTTCCTGTCCTATCTGCTGCTGTGGTACCTGTCCCTCCTGCTCCCCTCAGCCCACACAGAGGCTGCCCAGGCCATCTGCACCACGATAGCATATGCAGCATGTTGCTAATGCCACAACTACCTGTACCGAATATAACAAACTATGCTAAAAAAGTTATCAAAGCACACTGCATGTTAACAGCTACCCATTTGAATAAACAAATGCCTGTTTTCAATGTAGAAACACAGAAGTTCAATACGAGTCCATGTATTTTCCAGAAATACCCCATAGGAGGTGCTCTCACTTCTGCATTTTTTGGTTCCCTATCACCCACCAAGTGAACTGAATAGGAAACACGAGCCTGAAAGCCCCAGCTGAGCTAGCAGCCTTAGAATTTGGGAGCTGGCAGGCAGTCAGGGATCCCAAAGAGTTTATTTCACTTCAGAAACAACAAATGCATTTTTGGGTTTTTTTAAAGAAAAAATTGAGAAAATTCAGTTCTCTGGAAGATTTTCAGCCTTTGGCTTTTTCTCCTCCTTTGGAATGGAAAATATTTCTGCGAAGTAGAAAATTTTTACAAAGTAAACATTCAATTTCCAGCTCTATTAAGCAGTCAGCTGCGCACTTGATTATTATATTTTTGGGCTTTGCCTATATAATTGCAAGCTTTTCATATGGAACATTTTTTACGTTTCTGGAATCAAAAATGCAAAGCAAATTTCTGGATAAATATATATTGTAGTAAACTGGGGTACCAAGTTGCAAATTTCATTTGAAGTGCATTGATTGTATACAGAACTGAAAGTCAGTTCCAGAAGATCAATAAGAGTTTAATTTAAAAAGGCAATTATGCTAGGCAAGATCACCCTTCCACTTCCCAAACAGAACTGAAGCTGTCAGGGTAATGAAAAAAAAATGCACTCAGTTCTACCAGATATTTATAATAGTTCCTAGCTGATGACAAGTGGAGCAGAGAGAAATATATCCAATATTATTTAAAACTTGATTTATTTAAATATTTTGGCAACTTTTTATGATCTTTCATCCTCGGAATGAGAAGAATGAGTCTTATAAAACTTCTGGCAGCTGGACAAATACTATGTTCGTTATATAGATGGGTAAATTAAGGTACAGGGAGAATCCAAGCTGTGGTGGATACATGTTCATCCATGGACAGAACTCAGAGTGCCATATTCTCACCACTGAGCAGCTGGATACATGGGAAGTTCCCCTGAAGTTGCCCAAAATTACATGGGAAAAGGATTTAAGAGTCTGAGGTTCCCTTCTTGTTCACTAAGCATTACACATACTTGTTTCAGTAAATTCAACAAGAAGCATTACACAGAGAACTTATTTAAACAGCACTAACATTAATTCTGAAAGCTTGTTTTCATATAAGTGCTGGTGTGAACGCTTCCAGACTTCATTTTCTTTGCCCCAGTAAGAAATGACATATAGGCCATGAAGTGGAATGGCTCAGTAGACAGCCTATCTTTCCAATTAAGTAGCTTTTCCATTGGCCTGAAGAGGCAAATAAAGTGATTAAGTGTTGAGCTTGAAGCATTGTTAAGTGTTTGAAATGTCTGAAATGTTTAAAACAGCTCTGTGCTTAAAGGCACCCACAAGATGCTTTAAGAGCCTGCAGCTTCTCAGCCTGCCTTAAATGTTAAGACAGCTTTGCACATACAACTGAGAAGTTCATTGCTAAGGACTGTATTCCAGTTAATCTTCATCGATAACCCTGTTGAGTGGCATTATATCCCAAATAAGATCATTGCCAATAAACAGGGTCCCCGTTAAGGGGTTTTCCAGTTAAGTGTACAGAAACCAGATTCAGAGCAAAGAAACGTGTCTCCCAAAAAGATATTCTCATCACTGGAACAGCTGGTTCTAACTGGTTAAACATCCTACATTGTTAATCTGTTGTAGGAAGGACTTTTCCCATTCTCAGTAAATCAGACATTTTTTTTTAAAGGAAGAACAGTAAACACATAAAAAAAATCACAATTCTTAGACAGTTGAGGGAAAAAATCTACTTACAAACCAAGTCAAATTTGGCCTATTTAACTTGGCAGTGTTGCTTATGACAAACATATATACATA
>NW_017728932.1:7577865-7593294 GCF_001723895.1 Crocodylus porosus | reverse complement strand
TGAATGTGTCTAACATATGTATGCATGTATCTTTGTGTGTGTATATATGCATGCTTGTATTCTAAGTGCACGTTTTAAGAGTTTAAAGATGCTGTATTCCCTGGACCTAAGAAGTGGAAAAAGGAAATCATAAAAGTCAGGAGCCTCCTCATTATTTTTCAGCAGAAAACTCTAATATGTACAACAGCTATTAGCCAGCCATTCATCTATCCAGAAAGGGTTAGGGAATTAAAACTGGAGGAGGCATCCCCCCCACAGTAGATGACGGTAGTGACTGTATAACCTCTCCTTCATCAATCTAAGCGCAGGAGTAATCAAATGTACAAAGGCACCTAATAAGGACGCTAGAATACATAAATAATTAGTTAGAACTAAACTGTATGGAATGAATCCCGGAGAAACAAATCAAAACTAAATCCATCACCCTCAGATCTTTGATGCGCTTTACAAAAGAGTGGTCAGCAATGCATCTGCAATCATTTGCTACATAAAAAAGCATCACCTTATAAATTGATTGAGACAAGAATAATTATTTCTCTCCTGCAGTGGCACTTACTAGCAAGCCTGGAATGGAATCAGCAGTCCCCTATGTAGATATGTTTGTTATATGTGGGAGGGAAAAATTTGGTTAGCAAAAGATGAAGTAAAAAATAGCCCCCTTGTTGGAGTGCAATGGTGTTATTTAGCCTTCCTTTCCAATTACCCTTCTAAAGCATGAAAGCTTTACAGGTGAGCTGGTGGATTAATGAGCTATTAGGTACCTCAGTGGTCTCCCTGAGCATGCAGCTATGCTAAGGCACTGTGGTGAGCTGAGTTGGGAAGGAGGCAAGATTCTGGCTGGTGCAACATGCATTCAGTCAGGATCTTAGAACATGCAGGTGCCCCTGCTCAGTGTTTCCCATTACCTCCCCTGCTCTGAATACCTGTGTTTCTGAACACCCTTGGCCCCAAAGCCTTGGCTCAGTGGCCACGCTCAGCTCCCACTGATTTGAATAGGTGCTGGAACAAGTAGTAGGCTGGAAGAAAACATAGTATCCTGCCAAAAGCAGAGAAAGCAGCTTGGGAAGTATTAGTTGAACCTATAAGCGGACTATTAGGATGGTGTGGACACATTCTTTCCATCTTAAATGGGGTGAGTGGCTTTGGACTGGGGTGGGGCAAGTGAATGTGTATACAAGCAGTAATGGTGACTCAATGAAATCCACTCTGTGGTGCAAGTTCTATATCTGGGCAGTCTCTGGGCGCATGCTACACATGCAGGCATTCCCCATGCTGTGCTAATTTGCAATGCGTGGGGTGGGGTGGGGGAGTGGGGTGGAGAGCCCAGGGTCAAAAAAAAACCACTCTAGAAAAAAGCAGGGTGGCACATGTGGCCACCTGAAAAACCTCTGGCTCCCAGCCTGCTGCTGGCTTGCCACCACTGGAGCCCTGGGAGACCCCCAGGAACCCAGTTAAGACTGCTGCACAGCCCAAGCCTCCTCTACCACACCTGGGGCAACTTGCCACGTGCCAGAGTGTGCACGCATGGGCATTCTCTGGGGACAAGTAGCAATGGTACAACCATATGCCTTTGCTATTTGTCCCTAGGGAAAGACATGTGTGCACTCATCTGGATGTGCCCCATGTGATCATTCAAGCCTGCATCTGCAAAACAGAAGTGGCTTTATTTCGCTCTTGCCATGAGAAAACCATTTTCATTGATCTATCTGTAAGGAGGGCTAAGAATCAAACATTCGCTGGAAAAATAAAGGTGACTGGCCATGTTATCAGTGTAAACTCTGCCTACTCCTGACTAGGCGTGGGCAGGAGATGGAGTGCTCTGGAACCTGCAAGGAAAAAAGGAACATACAGGCTGTGATTACTACCTGCTACGATTACCACACTCAGGTTAACAGAGAGAGAATGACAGGCTACTTTAGGAAATACAATATAGAGATGATCTTTTGTGCACATGAGAAAGATGAGCCAGCAGCTGCCAATTTAGCAAGACGAGCACATCACAGCAGCCACAGAAAATATTTTTCAAAAGGTTAAGTAGATAAGAACAATTACCTTTCCTGATCCTCTTGCCCTCAATGAGATACTGTAACCATCAATTTGCTTTGCTGCTGTCTGACAGAAGCTGCACTCTCTCTAAAGGAAAGTTATTTAAACAATATAGCCTTTCCTAATCAACCCAACTTCAAAGGAACTTGTCAGGCAAAAATACCATCACTTGGTTCTGGCGACACGGCCTGATACTGTATTTATTAAGTAGGCAAAATTCCCACTGACATACCAAATTCAGTGGGAGCGTTGCCCTGTGTAAGCAATCGAATATGGAGACAGAACACATTTCCCTTTGCCTCTGCTATATTCTGCAGCTGATCTAGCACTGATGTACCATGGGTGAATCACAAGTGTTCTCATCTGTAAAAATGGAATGAGTTGTATTTGCCTGGTTTACTGGATAACACATGCCGGAAGATCTGTGATGGAAGATGCAGTGTAAGTACCAAACATTACCTTACGTGAACTGCATGGAGAGAACAAGTCTTGTTTTGATTATGCATTGAGATGATTTTTATATTTTAAAAGATAGAAGTCATGCAGTATTTTAGCTGCTTGGCAACTTTAGCATTTGCTTTGTGGAGCAGATATTTCCAAAGCCCCAACAACAACATTTAAGAAGTCAGCTAGCTGCAGGTAAGTCTAATTTATTAAAAAACAAAACATTTCTTTCTTCCCACCAAAAATGCAAAAGCATATTAGCTATATCTTCAAATTTACATACAGGGAAGTGGCAATAACTTGCATAATTAGTAGACTCATCCTTAGGGAAACTCTTACAAACCAAAAATGTCCCAAACACGCATCCCTTGCTAAACTGGAATAGACTATAATACTGAACTCTTATGTAACACTTCTTATCTCACCAGAGTTTAACAGAGGAGATTAACATCATTATTGCCATGTTACAGGAGGGGAAACCATAGCCATGTGAGACCAAATAACTCATCCAGGATCACACAAAAGGCCAGTGCCAGAGCTAGGGGAACACCAGAGACCTCTGGAGTCCTATCTTGTGCCCTAAACAGTGAGCTATACTGAGCCCCAAGATGCAAACCATTCAGAGCTGTCCAACTGGTGGCCCTCAGGATGCCTGCAGCCCACAGGTGCTTAAACACAGCCCTCAGGCCTCCATTCGCCTGCCACTTACCCATTCCTCTGACTGCAGAAGTGGGCCAGGTCTCCAGGCTCACTCTCCCTCCAGCCTCCTCTCACCTGCTCCAGGGAGCACGATGATGCAGCATACTGCAGTCTGCAGCGCTGAGGAAGCCTCCGACCTGGGATATCTAAGCAGCAGCAGGGAGCTTAAAGGGAGGCTGGCTGCCTGGATATACAGGTGCAGCGGGGGAGGCATGACCCCCAGTACCGCAACTCCATCTAGTCTGACTCTTAGAAGCTGAACTGTCCTACTTCAGCAAATACATCTGTACTCTTGCCTTGAATGGTATGGATAGGGATGAGCCTGATTTCTCTGTGATTCCATGAATCTTTACTGCCAAACCAGTGTGGGCTCCAACAGCATAAAATGCTGCAGTCCCTTTCTATCTTTGTAATACTAATTTAAAAAAATAAAAGAAATGCAATACTGAGTACAGAATTATAGGCAGATCTGGGAGTGTCATCAGTAGTTAAGGCTGATACTTTCAATCATTACGACCTTGGTTTTAGTTGCTTACAGCTTTGCCATACTTCAGCCATCCGGAGTGAAATGTATACTGAAACAGCTAACCTCTGCCACCATTAAGATAAACAGGCATCATCTGTAACAATGTCCAGACCAGTCTGCAAAATAAACAGTTTATTTCTGGACAAATTTGACAGAAAGAAAAGGAAAGAAAAAACCTTCCCAACTTTTATTCTGCAGACTCCAGTCTTTTACAACTCACAGCTTCATTGCTAAGGTGATTAGCAAAAATACACCTTAATTAACAATAGATTCCCCATTCAACAGCTGTGCCTTACCTTTTTTTTTAAACAACCTCTCAACAAAGGGGAAACACAATTACCCAGGGCTGCAAAAATAAGAGGTCAAACTGTTCAAAACAAAGGCTTAAATATTAAAATCAAGGACTGTTAAAAAGGCAAAGTAATAATCAGTTTTTCTGTACCTCCCAACTGCAGTTTGAGGCTGGGATTTTTTTCTGAATGATCCTCTTCTAATAAGAAATTAAGTTTTGTTTATATATTGATGTATACGTAATCTTACATATATGCCATATATACAGTTGTTTTAAGAGTTACTCAGTCTATACTTTTAATCTCTTTAGCATGAAAAAAATTGGCTATAACTTCACTGTAAAAATAGTACCACTTTTTATAACAAAGCATTTATCAAATAGCAGAATCTTGATGTAAAAATTGAATGCCGATAAGTCACAGTTGATTTTTACCTTAGTGTAGCTGATCAAAGGCAACTCTATATCCCCAACTCATCAACTAGCCACACTGAGGTAGTGACTCATCTCCATTCTTTTCCTCCTACTTTTTTTTTCAGTAAAGACATTGCCACTGTCTTCAAGAGTTAAAAGACCCCGTTGTGGAGAGGATAACTGAAATGTCTGTCTACTAAAGTACCACTTAAATCTTCCAAATAGGCACTGACCCTGTTGAAGAACTTCATGGAATAGTACAGTAGTTACAATAGCTCTTCTAACTGTCAGTTCTGTTCTGCTGTCATAAAGTCCTTGCAAAACTAATGCTAACAGTCAGATAAATGCCACTTGCTGGTTCACTAAATCCAACCCATTAGTAATGCATCTCTCCATTTCATTATCTGCTGTGTGTTTACAAGCGACAAACAGAATTTCTGTAAATCTTAGCACTACCGAGCTAAAGTTCTGGATAATATTATCTTCAGTTTTAAGTGCTGCTTCAAGGAACAGTGAATGCCATTATCTCACTGTAGCAATGACAGTTAGATTATGTCTGAGTTGAAAAAATAAAATAAAATAAAATTGCATTAGAGTGAGGAAACCACAGGAGGAACATAAATAAAGGAGAATGAAAAAGCTTCTATTTTAGATATAATTTTTTTCATATTCACCATACTGTAGCATAGTCTTTATCATCTCCTTAGTTGTTTGTTATACCCCCTTTCTACCAGGAACACCTATAACTCTCACGTAGTCAGATCTCAACAGATGGTGAACCAGAGAGTTTGCCATGTTACAACAATTTCCACTACATGGCAAGACAAAACTGATGAAAGAACTCCAACCATAATAAAACTTTACCAGCTTAATAGAAACAGGATATTCCCGTCAGAAGTACAGATTTTCTTGACTCTATTGAGCTCAGGACAAACTTGCCTCTTTTAGCACAGGTGCAGAGGCAGTATGTGATGTACATTATTTCCTTTTGCTGAATCTGGTTTCCTCTTCTTTTTTGAACAAATATCGTTTTTCAAGAAATGTGCCAGTCAGTGGGTATTTCCCATGCACCTTCCTTAAAGAGAGAAGTCCACTGGTCTCTATGGAAAGAATACACAAGCAGAAGGGGAGGCTGGGACCTATCCCTGCACTTCACTCTGTCAGGAGGGTGTCCTCTGTCAACGTGGTGTGTTGCAAGATCAAACGCACAAAGATCTCAGACCACAAGACAGACAAGTGAGTTGGGTGACAGGATGTTATTAATGATTTTTTATATTGTGCTTGTGGAAGGCGCTGCAGCAAATGCTCTGAAAGAAAAAAGGGCCTTTGTTTGTCCATAGAACAAGTACAGGATGGATGGTGACAGTGTAAAAAAGTACCAGTACACCTCAAATTCTCACTTACAGTGGTGGCAGGGTAGGCTGAGGAAGTGAAAAATAAGAAATAATAATACGCTCTTGTACTGCATTCCTTCCACCATTGTTTCTTGTCTCTTTATATGGCACAATATTTGGGACAGGGAACCTGTCTCTTCTGGTGCCGTGTAAAAGAAACACCCAGATAATTCTTGGCCTTACTGCTTAAGCAATCAAATTGAAGCCATCTGTGTTATTCATTTGATATAATCCAGTACAGTAACTGAATTGAGACCAGCAACTCATTGTATAAATCCCAGTGTACTGTAATATTATATAATCATTATATTTTATCACTTTAACTGTGGAAGGAGCATAACCAGCTTAACATTTGACACTGGAGATATTAGAATAAGGTGCATTTCAGATGCCCTCTATGGTACGTGAAGCTGAAGCAGTAAGGTGCCCTTACCACCACCAGAGCAGAATGATACACACACTTTAATTACATATGCACAAACCCAAGGCTTTTCCCATAAAAAGTTTATGCTACATTTCTCCAAGTATTCCAACACTGTTTTAAATAGAACATCATGTGCAGCTTCATTCAGTCGGGTATCATTCCTCAGCTTTGGCACCTCATGAATGTGACTTCTGTTATCTATAATATAGATAATCAAATGTATATTGATTTGACTGTACCATCAGTGAAAGATAAAATAGTAAAGAATGACTTGATGGGAGACTATATTTAACGCACTTTTAAGGCACAGACAGAAGTGACAATGTTCACTCAATTTTGCCCCTGAAAGTGCTCCACACAAGTGCATGGCTGTAGAACACTTTAAAAGGGTCCAGTCCCACAACAATCTAAACCCTCATTCCGTAAGTGTTCAGATGGACGTGCTTCAAAGTGCAGCGCCTTCATTAACTTGTGTCTGCGAACACAGGGAGCAGCAGTGGGCTGCTGCAGCCTAGCCTTGCTCCCAGTGCTGTTTTCAGAACGGGAGGAGGGAAAGGGAGTGGAGGAAGCTTGCTGTGGGGGTTGCCCAGCCTGTGCTGGGGTGTGGGTTGTGTGGATTGGAGTCACCTTGGAGAGGCTCCAATCCACCTACTCCCCCACTCCAGGACAGGCTGGGGAAACCCTATAATGGACCTCCATCCCATGCCTTCTCCCCGTCCCATCCTGAAACAGCGTCAAGGCTTGGGTGGGGAGGGGCAGGGGGGAGCTAGGGGAAGAGGCTGCAGAGATACAGCCTTTCTCTCTGGATCAGCTCTGAAGTGGAGCTCGATCCTGCACCCTACCGACCTAACAGATAACATCTGTTGGGTGGGAGGATCAGTTTAACTCATGGTGCCTTCTGTGAAGCACCGTGAGTTAGAAGCTGCACTTCTGTCTGCACCTTTAATCACAAAAGACAACCCATAGTATTAGCTGCTACTATGAACAGCTGAGAACTATCTGCTCCGGAAAACTATGGAAAAGGAATGTGTTACTTGTTTGCATTTTGGGGTTGATACTTGAGTTGTTACTCAGTTAAACTACTGTACTATTGACAAGAATGACTGCACAATCATATTATAATCTCAATATTTTGATGCCTTGAAGGTCAAAGAGGGATAGACTCTTTCTGATTGAGCTTGTAGGGATTTCTGCTCTAAAAGAGCACATTCTGCTCTAAAAGAGCACATAGGAAGACAAATTCTGCTTTGAGACTTAACCTGAATCCAAAAAACCATATGCTTAGTTCATCGTTAATATATGGTCAAATCTGCAGTCCCATACCAAGCAAATTAACCTTTATGGGCACGATGTATTTGCATGGAGGTATAAATCTCGATCTACCACAAATATGTACCACACTTAAATTCCCAGCACGCTGAGGTTATAAGACCAATCTTGGCAGCATGACAAAGACCTTATTATGTTGTAATAGCATAATACAAAGATTAGTATAGGCTCATAAAAGACAAGTACTTAAAAAAAAAAAAACAATATCAACAATAATTGCTATCCCCTTTGGAATAAACAGAAAGTGACAAGTGCTATGTGTTAATAGTATAGAAAATTATTGATGGAATTTGACCACAAGTTACTCAGATATGTTTTACTGCAGTGAACACATCAAAATAATCTTGATCCTATTACTGTTCCTGTCAAATACTGATTACAGGAACACTGTGGAAGATGTTCAACAGAATTTTGATCTATTTTTGATGCAAAGAGTCTTTAGAGCAAATTATCCATAGTCTGCTCTTTAGGCTAACAGGATTCAACTTTTCTTTTTTGGTGTCATGTTAAGTTTTAATCACAAAAAGCAGCTCTGAAACAGAATTATTTATGCAGAGACAGGAGTGAGCATG
This sequence comes from Crocodylus porosus, assembly GCF_001723895.1. Lineage (NCBI taxonomy): Eukaryota > Metazoa > Chordata > Crocodylia > Crocodylidae > Crocodylus > Crocodylus porosus. Next base: position 7,585,157 of record NW_017728932.1, on the reverse strand, counting down.
GCATATCGCCTCAGAGCCACTGGTGTGCGTGCTTCATTCAGTCGGGTACCACTCCTCAGCTTTGGCACCTCATGAATGTGACTTCTGTTATCTATAATTATAGATAACCTATCATCAAATGTGAATTGAAAATGTGACAGAAGGAAACTGAACCACTGCACAGACTATCCATGTTAATATAAGTGACGCAAGCCCAGCCTTTCTACAGAAAAATTGCTTGGTTTCCTCATCATGAAGAACGGATAATGAGTTTAAAGCCTAGCATGAGCCATTCAGACACCAGGAAGATGGATTTAGTTCCAAGGACAGGGGAGGATCTGGAGTGTGGACTGAGCAATTTGAAGTAGGAGCTTAGGCACTGATGCCTCAGAAAAATGGTTGATCCCCAACTGTATATTTTTATTAACTTAGTTAAGAAGTATTAAGAATGTACATAAAGATCTGCTAGAAGGCACCATTTGCAGTGCATAACATATGTTGTTTAGTCCTACAAAGCCCTGGAACATGAGCACCATCTTTTGCTGCTTTATCTATTAACTACCTATAATATATGGAGACGCCTAAACTGTTCTTATAGAAGGAAAGGGGTGGGGTTTTTTGTTCCACTCATTGTCTGTCTTTGTTTCAGAGTGAACTGGGAAAGGCATCTGAATCACAGATGTACATAAGGAATATCATGGCAACATAGGATGGATGGTGCAGGCTACTGCATTCCCTCCTGCTTTGCAAAGGCTGCTGGAAACAGACATCATGTGTGATACTTTAAAATGTTAAAATCAGGTCTGAAACAGATGGCTGGGGACTACTGCAGCTCTGTCATATTTTTGCCATTCATTCTGCCCATCTGCCTATCTTCCATGGCAGCCGAAAAACTCCTATTTTCATCAAGTCATTTTCTATTTGAAAATAATGAATACTTTGAAACTCAAAGCGGAGTGCAAAAATTTACAGCCCAGGCAGTTGCAACGGTGCTGAGATTTTCATTTCCAGGACCACAGTTAACTTCTGACGCTTACGGTCAGAAATCAGAACTTAGTCAAAAACATCTAAAAAAATTCAGGTATAGATGAATGCAAAATAATGTCCAAAGGCTCATAAGGATTAATAAGCTACTACCAGCTGCTTGTCTAAATAGTGGTAGAGGCTATCATGTTGAATCCACTTCTTTAAGTACAGCCAGAGCACAGAGCAGTTACCTCCAGGAATTGCACTGAAAGAGCAGCTCAGCTGGATCTGTGATTTTAAATTTGGAAGTACTATCTTCAGGGGCAATGCACCGTTCAGTAACAGTGGCACAGCTGTCTGATCTACCCATGGTGCTCTCCAAGACCATCAAATTACCTTTGGTGGCTGTCCATCTGGACTCTCTCTTTTGTCTTGAAAGGCTTCCAGAGCTAGTGCCTGGTTAACTAGCTCAATACTGTTAGTTAGATGTTGATTTAACAGAGACTACAATTCACTGGATTCTGAAATTCAACTGAGACCAGATGTACTGAGTGCAAATCTACTGACTGCAGTGGACTTGAACTGGTTTACAGCAGGTAGTAATTTGGCCTCCTGGCTTTTGAACATTGCACTAAAAGAAATGGGTAAGGAAGCTGAGGCTGAACACGTGAAGAGAATTAAAGAAGCACTTACAATGAGGATTCATTTCTGTCTGTGGAAATTAAAACCTGTCTGTTCTAAACATGTGGTAATTAACAGAGTATGTTATTTTCCTCATTTTACTCATCCTATTGTCTAAAAACAGAGCTGTCTATCACATTTTTATGAACAGTTATGTTAATTAAACCCTGTAAAGCCTAATTCTGACATAAGGCTTGTTTAAAGAGGAAGTTTTGGCTCCCTTGAAGTTAATGCAACCCCCCCATTGATTTGAGTAGAGACAGAATTTCAGCCTGTTTAGCCATGGTATTCATTTACTGAATTTAGTGCATTTTCAAGCATCATCTTGGTTCAGATTAGGACTATATTCACTGGCAGATACAATTATTTTTAGCCACTATGTCGCCGTAGCGTTGCACCATATTGTGGTAGTGCATCACTAGGGTGACACAGCTATGGCGTCACGGCTTTTGTCTGCCAATGCTGCATCCCCGTAGAGCATTGTTCCAGTGATGTACCATCTCATGTAGATGCACCCTATGTATGGGAGTCTTCCCCATTACTGAGGGAAAATCAGCCAGCAGAGGAATAAAAGATGAGCATCCGACTTGATCTTGTGCAGCAGTGAGCTCCACAGCTACGTTTCTATTCCCAAAACCTGTGTCTTCTCTATGCATGGTAAACTCAAACCCTGATATTTTAGAATGATTCCAATGTGGTTGAAAAATCACATTTGTTACATACAGAGCTTTTCAAAGCAATGTCTTCTTTCTTTCTTTTTTTTCCCTTTTGTTTAAATTCATAGATTCGTAGATGCTTCATAGATGCTACGGTCGAAAGGGACCTCAACAGCTCATCGAGTCCGATCCCCTGCCTGGGCAGGAAACAGTGCTGGGGTCAGATGACCCCAGCCAGATGCCTATCCAGCCTTCTCTTAAAGACCCCCAAGGTAGGGGAGAGCACCACCTCCCTCAGAAGCCCATTCCAAATTTTGGCCACCCTTACCATGAAGAAGTTTTTCCTGATACCTAGCTTAAATCTGCTCTCTGTCAGTTTGTGACCATTTTTCCTTGTTACCCCAAGAGGCGCCCTGGTGAACAGAGCATCTCCGATCCATTGCTGCATCCCCCTAATTAAGTGGTAGGTGGCCACGAGATCACCTCTCAGCCTTCTCTTGCGGAGGCTGAAGAGGTCCAGGTCCCTCAGTCTCTCCTCACAGGGCTTGGCCTATAAACACTTAACCATACGAGTGGCCCTCCTCTGGACCCTCTTCAGGCTATCCATATCCTTCTTGGAGTCCGGCGCCCAAAACTGGACGCAATGCTCCAACTGTGGTCTGACCAACGCCGCATAGAGGGGAAGTATCACCTCCTTCGATCTATTTGTCATGCATCTGCTGATGCATGATAAAGTGCGGTTAGCTTTGCTGATGATTTCGTCACACTGATGACTCATGTTCATCTTGGAGTCCACTATGACTCTGAGATCCCTTTCTGCTTCTGTGCTGCTGAGAGGGTCATTCCCCAGCCAGCAGGTGTGCTGGATATTTTCACGCCCTAGGTGCAGCGCTCTGCACTTGTCCTTGTTGAACTGCATCCTATTGTGTTCAGGCCATGCTTCCAACCTGCCCAGGTCTCCCTGCAGTCGTTCCCTGCCCTCCGGTGTGTTCACTTCACCCCACAATTTAGAATCATCCGCAAACTTGGACAGATTACACTTCACACCCACATCCAAGTCACTGATGAAGACATTAAAGAGTACAGGTCCAAGGTCTGAGCCCTGCAGGACCCCACCATCCTTCCAGGTCTATACCGACCCGTCTACTACCACTCTCTGGGTGTGACCCCCAAGCCAATTTGCCACCCACCAGGCTGTGTAAACATCTAAGTCACAGCTTTTTATGTTACATTTATCATAAAAAGTTATTTTACCCATGAAGAGTACTCAAGAGTTTCTGGTAAAAAAAATAAAAATAAACATTTTTTTAACACTGAAACTCAATTTAACAGGAGTCAAACACATGCTCATAGCTATGTACCTTTTTAAATTTCCTTCCTGAATGGGGACCGTAGCTTGTTTGTGGCTTCCAGCGCACAGTCTGCCATTGTTAAGTTTTGATGGTTAGGACAACCATGATCTTCCCTCTAGTGTCCTGTATGCCCTTGAACTTCATGGGTTACACTGTCAGCCATTTACACTGCCTGCGACTGTTGGGGTGGGAGGGTGACAGGATACTGAGACTTGTTAAAAAAATACTGTCTTTTGTGGCTGCACAGAAATCATGCTGCTTTATTAGCCCTGCTTATAACCTACATTGCAAATTGTTCCTTTGATCTCCAGGATCAAACTGCCATGGTAGAGATCAAAATGATTTCAAAATATTATCTTTCCCACCTGCTGATTTCATTAGCTTTTTACAGCTGGCACCCTACTCCTCAGTAGCCTGTTTGAATGCTGTTCACTTGCTATCCCACTCCAGTAACCTCAGCCAAGAGAGGGCTACTTAATAAATTTCTATTTACCGTGGGGTCTGGTCACAGCACGGGCACTACTTTGTTGAGCATCTTCACTAATGATTTTTTGTGTAGCAAATGCTGGCTCACTGTTGTGCTCATTATGTTAGATCTTTTCAGTGAAATGTAATGGCACTGAGACCTAAATGAAATGCTATCTCTGTCCTGTCCTTTGATGGATTTGTTATTATTAGGCTGCCCAGTTGTGCTCTAGACAGTACAATCTGCTATGCTAGGATGCCACTTGTATGTCTGTCTGTCCCAGAAGGGGCTGCTAGTTGGGACTCCAGGCTGTTGCAGTGCCTGGCTAAAGGTTAAGCAGACCAGAAATAGATTGATTTACAGCAAACATCATTTAGCATAAGCCTGTTATTATTTAAACTTGTCTTCTCTTGATCAGTCCATACTGGTCCTCTGTGAAAAAGATTAAAAACAGGGAGTATATTCATGCAGCCAGGCAATATTTTTATATTTTCATCCATGCTCAGTAACAGAACTCTACTATGTATAGAAGACCCATAGTTTTTTATGCATATATAGATCGATAGACAGAGATAGAGAGAGAGAGAGTATTTTGCTACTTAATTTTTATATATAGTAATAGTTATAGTATTTTGCCTACGATAACAACCCATAAGATATCTGAATGCTATTTTATAGGATGTGTGATGCTATATGCAGGTCCAGGAATTATGCAAAAGGCAAGGATTTCTGAGGGTGATATCTTTTACTGGACAAACAGAATAGTTGGAATAGAGTTACATAAAGCCTTTGAATGCAAGATATTCTTCACCAGGTGACCATGTGTGACTCTCTCTCTCTCTCTCTATATATATATATATATAAAAAATGGAGGATGCTGAGTTGCCTGACCTCTACATGTCCCATTTCCATTATAAAATTTCTTGTTCTCTCCCACCTGGTGCTGATGGTGGTGTATTTATGGACGCCAAATGTAAACCAGACCCATTTTGCTAGCCACTGTACGTAGTTTAAAGCATAATATGAGCGAAATCCAATCTCACCTTTACATGTCTAAATAATACTTTCATAGCGTGTGTGTGTGTGTGTGTGTGTGTGTGTGTGTGTGTGTGTGTGTGTGTGTGTAGAGAGAGAGAGTGTCACACATCCTATAAAGTAGCACTGAGATATCTAATGGTCTGTTATAGTATTTTGCTCCTTATACTGTGCTACTACCATGAGTGTATCCATTTATCCATAAGCTCATATCCATAACATACAGCTCGTACAACTATTAGTGGAATGGACCTGATTAAATGAACAGGGAATGGGGAAAAAAAGTGAAGAGTAAGGTTATAGTGCTGACATGAAGAACGTCTTGCATTCAAAGACTTGTCTAATTCTCTCCCAGCTATTCCATTGATCCAGTAAAAGACACCACCCTAAGAAATCCTTGCCTCTTGCATAATTTCTGGCCCATCATGGCTACAACATCACTCTAATGTAACTATGATGCAAATAATTGTTGTAATAATTTTGTAAGTAAAATCCTATTTCATTTTTGTCCATGTAAGTGGCGCTTGTGTGGTCAAGTAACTAACTCCTGGTGCTCGTGTTCAGTTTGAATTCCCTGTAGCTACACTTGCCCTTTGCTTCTCCACAGAGAGTGCACAGGAGGAGGGCCTCTAGCCATGTAGGCACTGGGGTGGAATAGAATCCCTGAGACCCACGTGTATCACCAGTCAAGATATGAAACATTAGTCGCAGAAAAACCACGACTACTAGGCATTTAATGCCAGAGGGGGAGAAGGAAGACACAGACCCTCTCGCCTTTTAATCCAGTAGCTTTGTGACTAGGACACTTATGCTGGAGTGGGCTTCAGCTAACATCTACCCCATGGCCCAAAAATTGAGAAGCTTTTGCTGGGAAGCAGGAGATAGGTTCAAATACCCCTTTGGATGATGGGGGCCTATATTCTGAGTTTCCCAATCCATGGGCAAGGGCCCTACGGTGAGAGGGCCCTCTGTATCTTTTCTACCTTCCAGCAGGTACATGCATACCTGGGCAACACTATTCTGCTGCAGATGGAAAAGAAATCCAAGTTGTATGCAAGTGCCAGAAATTACAGATATACAGCTTTGAAAGTATTATTTAGGCATGTAAAGGTGAGATTGGATTTAGCTCATATTGTGCTTTTAACTATGTACAGTGGCTAGCAAAATGGGTCTGATTTACATTTGGTGTCCATAAATACACCACCACCAGCACCAGGTGGGAGAGAACAAGAAAGTTTATAATGGAAATGGGACATTTAGAGGTCAGGCAACTCAGCATCCTCCATTTTAATACATAAAGACCCACCAGCTGAGTTTCACCAGCAGAGAATTTGGCTCAGCTATATTGAAGAGAGAAGAGTGCAACACGGCTATGTTTCAAGACATTGATGAACAAACTGTATCTGGCTCAAAGGAGCTCCAAACATGTCTGCTTAAGTCACCTAACCCATTCATACCTCTTCAGGTGAATTAAACTGGGTTGGGAGTTTGTGAGTACAGTCACTCCCAAAAGATTTCCAGTGCTTTTGGCTTCAGGTGTTTTATGCAAATACTTTGGACCATCCCACATTAAAGCATATCCAGATGGCAGCTTTTGACTCAATTCTTTTCATTTCTTTCTTTCTTTCTTTCTTTATAAGATTTTAGGGGCTAATATTATTTTTCTCTGCATGGAATACACAGGAGAGAAAAAATGAGAAAAAGGTAGCCAAAGCCTTCATATTTTAAAGGTAAGACTGCATTGTTTACTCACTTGATAGCATTTCTGCTTATCTCACAGCATGCACGTTCTCATGCCACATTACCCTTAAGGTCCCACTGAGCATTTAATAGTTTTTAAAATTTGTTTCTAAGCCCCCAAATGAATAATAATCACTGAAATGAATTTTAATGCCTATTTGTTTCTATTTTTATATGGCACTTATATTTTTAAATAATTAGTGAATTTACTTTTCAGAAGAAATGGACAGCTATGATGAATTTATTCAGCCAATGCATTTCACAGGTACAACAAGCACGGACTATGGCCTTGCATTCCCTCTGATAGCGGCTTCTACTATGCCTCAGGGATATCACCTTTAAAGAGTGACGTGGAAGTTATATCCAATTTTTCCTTAATTTCCCTTGCTGTCCGTGCCTATTAGTATCAATTTGTAG
>NW_017728932.1:7556875-7577605 GCF_001723895.1 Crocodylus porosus | reverse complement strand
GGGGGGGGGGGTCAGGTTTTCCTTTTTTAAAAAAAATCAGGTTTTCATCAAGAAAACAGACCCTTAAGTTTTTCAATTTTCAATAACAGCGCCCAAAAAGGGGGAAGAAAATAAAAAATTGCAATTACAGTCTGAACGGACATGTTTACAGAAATGTTGGTTTTCTATGAAATATCTGAGGTTTTATCACTATTTCAATGGAATCCTGAAATGCTGTGGAAAAGCAGATTTCCCATTGAAATTTCTGTATTGAGGAAAACAGCGATTTTTCAATTTTTCAACAGAAAATTCTCAACCAGCCCTATTCATACAGTTTTAATCACCATGATCCTGGGCTAGATGTGAACAACTGGCCTAAGAAAGACAGGTTCCTAAATCGTATCCTAATTCCCATCGCTGGCTCATTGCAGACCCTATTGCTACTCTCCCCCAAATATACAGAATGCTATGAAATAAAAGTATGCATTCTTGTGTGGCTAAATAATATCATTTTGACAGGTCATTGTCAAATCCTATCATACTGCCTCCTTAAGAAAGCAATGGGTAAAAAACCCAGCAGCATCAGGTCAGTCTGCACGCAGTTATTTTGGTGCAAGACAGTGAAGTCCACAGTTCCTTTTTATACACTGCAATGCAACTGAGAAGATGCATTCCACCGCATTTTGCTTGGCATGTACAGGATATTTTCCAAGTTGTACAATACTGTGAATGAAACATCGTGCATTTTGATGGATACAATGACCTACAGACATATTGCAACTGAAGTGACTAAGGCACATCTTTTCCAGCCTTATGCCACCTTTGGAATTCAGTTCAAACTTTCCTCTGAGCTCTTCCAAGTCTTGACTGCCAGTCATAAATCTTGAGTTATCTTCAGTTAATTAAAAACCAAAAGAAAATTCCTCACAGCCAGAGTTATACAACAAAGGAGGCTTCATTTCAACTCTTTGTCTCCTTGTATTAAATTCTCTCTTCATGAACTTCCCAGTTCTAAATTAAAATTCAGCGTAAGCAGTTAACATTATTTAATTCCTTTTAAACATATTTTAAAGACTAAAATAAATTTGGGCTGTAGCATAAAACAGTTTTTTTTAAAAACAGATCGGGTGCAGTGCGTGTGCTCATTTTCTCTCTAGGAGACTGATGTACAATGAATACAAATCAAACACATGGAGAGCGTATTGTTTTGGAGCTTCTGAGTCATGGCTGAGTGCCGCAAATGCAGCTTGTGAAGTTCTGGTAAACTTCCAAATAGGCGTCACGTTTCCATCAACCTCACTAGGGTTAGGTTGATCTAAATGCCCATCTGTGCATGCATTCGAGGGGGTTAAATGGGGCAAAAAATGGCAGATCCAATCTAAGTTAGTTCACCTGAGGAGGTGAACTAAGATCAGGAACAGGTAAACCTGATCTATCAACTCCCTTTACATGTTTGGAGTGCAGCCCAGGGGTTAGGAAAGCCCAACCACTCGCTCTTCCCCTGGGGCTATGCTCTACCTACTCCCCCTGCCCCAGGTCATGATGTTTTTAGCCCCCGCAATACCTCCCACCCCCACACAGACACACCACCTGCACCTGCAGACCCACTAACATCCCCAATCCCGCTAACCCCTCCCCAACCTGACACAACCCCCATAGACCCTCAGTTCTGCCCACTCCTCTCCTTACCCCAAGTTACTTACTCTGGTTTCCCCATGTGGCTCCTGGGACTGGCAAAAGGCTTTACATGCTGCTCCCGGTCTACGTTCACACATCTTAAAGCTAGCTCCATGAACATAGACGGGGTGTGGCAAATGCCTGTATTCACCCAGAGTTGATCACAAAAATTTGGACAATGTTTCTCTGTGGGAAAATGCTAAAATCAATGCCTTGTGCAAAAACAGTGGTTTTGATGAAATTGTGTTTTTAAAAAAAATGAAAAGTGCTTCCCTGTAGTTAACAATGTTTCATTTCAAACTTATCAGAATGGTGATTTTTGTTTTTTTTTGTTTTAATTTGAAATTACTTTTGCTTTGAATTTATTTCAAACTGTTATAAAAATTGAAATATATAAGAAAAAAATTGCCATTGGAACCAAACTTTAGATTTATCAAAACAAATTGTCCTTCCTGACTTGAACTGATTTTTTAATTTCATTTTATGAACAAATCTCAATGGGGTGGGGAGGGGGAGAATTTAATTTGGAATGAAATGAATTACAAAACATGAATTTCCTATGGAAAGAAAATTCTGCATTTTGACATATTTCGCTTAAAAATGGGAATTCATGTAGTCAGTCATTTCCAAGAAAAATTTAAACCCAAATTAAACCCCATTATCTCCATCTATTCTTCCTATTACATTAATGTAATTCAAGATTACCTTCTCATCCGGTGCTTTTTCTTAATGACAGCCACACATTCATTTATTTAGATTTAAGTCCCTTCCGACCCTAGAAACTATGAAACTATAAGTGACACATATCATTAATTAATGTCTATTCCGGGCTCTAAACAGCTTAGTTAGTTTAAAAATACATTAAGAGCCAAAACAGCATGATGACATCCCTTTCCTAATATCCAAAAAATACAGGGACAGAAAAACTTCAATAAAAATATCCCTCTCTAATGGTCTCTGCAAAGCCCCTTGAAGCCTTTCCCAGTCTCTGCTTGAACAAATGCATTATGCAACAGGCTCCATGGGTCTATGGATATGAACTCTCTCAGGCTGAATGGAAGAGAACTGCAAAGCTGAGGGGCCCTCACGCAACAGTCCTGTCCAAGATCAGCCCTCTCTTCTACCCTATGGGCACATCTACATACGCACATTTACTCCTCAGTAACCAAAATTACTGTGCAGTACTACACATGCATGACCATACTGCGCAGTAAATACGGTGGCTTGTGCCAACTTGAGCACAAATTTGATACCTGCATCATGTAGGCATCAAATTTACACCTGATTAGTTGATGCACATTAACGCACGTGTATATGCCTTACTGTGCGGTAAATTTAAGCCAGCGTAAATGCACCTGTAGATTTGTTCAGTGAGTCATCAGAATTCCCTCCAGCGAAGTCTGACACACCGGTGTGGCAGGGAGAGAAGACGGTGCTTGGGTAGGATAACCTGGGAGCATTCAAGGTTTGCAGGTCAACAAGACCACCTTAGTCTCCACTTGCAGGCTAATAAGCAGACACAGCAGATCACAAAGCAAGGATGACACGCACTTACAAACAGATCGCCTGTGTCCTGTCTCAGGGATATCCCTTCGTACCCCTCCTACCTTCCCCCCTCTCCCCCCTCGACTGCATCACATGGGCGAGATTCCCCTTTTCCCTCACTGCAATGTGTGCTCTTGTGGGCACCCCGATGCAGGCTCAATCCTCCCCCCTCCTCCCCAAATGCAGCCTGGATTCACCCTCATCTCCTCAAGCTGCCCCACACTGCCCTGCCCCCTCATCTGAGGGCAGAAAGCAGCTGCCAAAGGATGGAGGGGGGCATGGGGATGGGGGGAGCACCAGCTGGGTGAGAAACTGTAGACTGCAACTTTACCCATCACAGCCCCATGCAACCTGTAGGCCACCAGCCGGACAGTCCTGCCCTGCTTCATGAGTGTGATAGATTCAACGTCCAACTAGGTTTATCATTAAAACTCCTGGAAGTCAGTGATAATCTACCTAAGTGACTTCTACAGACTCTGAATCAGGCTCTTATGAAGTAGTCCCTGGTACAGCACCAGTGCCACAGTTCTATCTAGAGATGACAAGAGTGTGGATCATAGCAGCAAGAGAAAAATTAAAATCAGAACATAGTGATAAAACTATTTTTTAATTAAAAATAGTCTACTGAAGTGCAATAGCATCTGATCCTTAGAGGCACACACAGAGCTTTGGGTCTGAGAAGCCTCTCTGAACTTCGGTTCATTAGTTTAACTAGAAGCATGTTCATTGATCTTTCCCGTAAATTAGCCATCTCTACTAGACTGTGAAGCACAGTTTTGCACACCATGCTGGGGGCAAAAGAAAAGCCTAGTAGACAATTTGTGTCCTTTTCATTTCCTTGGACTCTCTAGAAAGAGCGACAGAGAGATACAGCTGTTCCACTTCATTTTCCCCCACTGTTCCCCAACTATTTTCTAACGTCCTTTTCAAGGGAAGACAAAAAGGCTCTCCCCTTCCCAGGAACCAGGGCTTCCAAAATATGCTCGACTTCCCTTCTGAAATAAACAATCGCTGTACTGACACAGATCTATTTTTTTAATGTTATTTCTACGCTGATACGCTCCTGATGAGCCTGCCTCAACCTTTGACTCTGCAAGAAAAGAAAAGACCAGACTTGTTACCAACAAGCCAGTCTCTGAGGCAGAGCAGCACATTACAAGCATACATACACACACACAAAAAGTTTGCTGCTATTAACATTACACAGTGTACCAAGGATAATAGGTTTTTGTACATGTTCACAAAGCATATAATAACTTACCTTGTTCTCATTTGCTGTATTGTATCTGTCATGGTTTGGGTGTTTTTAAATGTCTTTAGAGCTATTTAGAATTATCCCCGTGCTGCCATGAAATGAGAATCTGAACTCAAACTGCCAGCACATACGCTGTCACTGACTGTTTTGATCTCTGTATAATTACTTTGAGATAGATACCCTTAGCACAGACAGATGACTAAGCTTTCACAGAGACTCATGTTTTTCATATTCCTCAGACAGCCTTTGGAGCTGGTGATACCTGATGCATGGCTCTGGGGCTGAAACCATGGAGGCTTCATTCTTTGGACTTTGCAATAGACTCTCTGGTGAGCCCACAAGAAGGGCCATATGGTCTTCAAGAAGATGGTGCTTGTGTCTGGAGGTCTACCTGCCTAGGCACCACGGGAGCTAGGGTGAGGTGTAGCCAGAAGTTAAAATTTCTCCTTCTGAGGAGAAATGAAAATGAGCTCTTTCAAATGATGGGTATGAAAAAAAAGACAAGTGAGCTTGTGTGCCTACCTTGTGCTCAGGACACTCACCTGGGCTGTGGGAGACCCAGGCTCAAATGCCATTTGAGTCTCCTACACCTTGAAACACTGGGATATTAGCTAGTGTCTGTCTCCCCCTCTTTTCCCCTTGATCAATAATTCCAGGCAATTTTTTTTTTGTCAAAATCAATACATTTTTCATGAAGCAGTTTGGGTTTGCCAAAATGGCATTTTTCAATGGAAAAAGATTTCGCTGAAGCATTTCAACCAATGCTGAGCTGCTACCATAATGCAAACATGACAGAATATAGGATTCAAAGCATAACTCTATTAGGCTCCTGACACACGCTCACTTAAAGGCACCGGAAGATCCCAAAAACAGTGCCTCCTGCTAGGGCACTGGCTTTAAGCCATGGCTGGCAGCGGGATGTGTGGAAATTGAGGGCCGAGCCTTTGGTGTTGGCAAAGATCTGTTCAATGTTGTAGTTTCAATTGATGGCTGTGCAATGCCACCACAGCAGAAAGCAACAGGCTAAATAAGAGAGAAAGACCGAGTCTAGTTTTCTGATTGTTCTTAAGTTTCAGATATTACTGTAATGACTTTACTGGGGCCAATGAGAATACATATGTAGAATTTTATTGTAGAAGATTATTGACTGCCTGGTTGGCCGAACCAGCCCAATAAGGCCAGCAATGAACCAAATAGTCATTCATGTCAGTGCCAAGCTAGGCTAAAAACAGCTGCTTTTTATTTCTCTTAGTTTCCATGTGGATAGGAGAGGGATACATTTTCATTTCATACTCATCAAGACCATGTTTTATGAGGTCATATATGTGCAGTGTAAAACCCAGGCTTTCCCTTCATGCTGCCATTGGAACCAAGTGATGAGAGTAGGATCTATTCCCAACTCAACAAAGGGCTCACCATGGAGTTGAACTAAGAGAGGCTGTTAGACAAATTTACAGAGTTTAAAAAGAGTGAGGAATCTGGGATTATATCCTTCAAACCTCTTTACAGTGACAGTTTCTTTGGCATCTATACATTAATGAAAAAAAGACCCGAGGACACTATTGCCTCTAAAATCTGTAGTTGGAAAATGTCTATGGAATGGATGGAAACAAAGTTAGATGTTGGCATTAAAAAAATAAGCTTAAATTAAACAAACTTTAAATTGCTCCAATAAACACTTTTCAAAGAAGTAAGTACAGCTGGTAAAAGTTTTTCACTGAACGTTTTTCTTCCTAAAAGGATGGCTCTTAGAACAAAATGAAGTTTTTCATTTTGGTCAAACTTTTCCAATATTTGATGAAAAAGAGAAATACAAAATATTTTAATATTTTAAGCTTCCCAGGGGGAAAAAAAAGATGAAATGAACAAAATAAAAGAGAATGGAAACATTGCCCATTTTATGGGTGTCAGAAAACTGAAAAAGTACTGAACACACCACTTGCAAACTCATTTGACATTTTTAATAGAAAGTTTCTGACATTTTTAACCATCTTTAAACAAAATGTACATCACCACAGGGTAACAACTATGGACAATAAATAGGGACCTACTTAATTCACAATTCTACAGATTTTGTGGAAACTGGGCATCGTCCGCAAAATCTGCAAAATCTAAAAAAACCCCCAAAACCAAAAAATAAAATGCAGGCTTCCCAGTGGGAGCCAGAGATCCTCATGGCTGCTAAGGGCTGAACTTGCAGCCTGCCAAGCAGAGGGGTGGGGAAGGGGAGCTGTTGGTATGAAGGGGAACATCCAAGATGGTACGTCCTTTACATTAATTAACTATAAGTCCTTATTTAATGTCCAGAGAAATGTGAAGTCAAGAAAATGATTGCCAGGTTCCTTCTGGGTGCTTGCGGCAATACAAACCCATAGACAAAGCTGAGAAATAAAGGAATAAATCACCATGTTTTCATAAAATAATTCCATCTTTTGTCAAAACTCAAAATTTGGATAAAAACCGTCACCACAAGGGTAGAATATGAAAAATATAGAGCAACCCCATTAAAATAGTAGTCGTCATCATCTGCAGCAGCGTAACATGGAAGATCGAATAGGAGCCTACTGAAGACATGCACAGTAGTATAAACAAGAAGTAATTTAATGTATGGGTTATCAGAAATTAAGAGTTGAATGGAGATTTGGATTTTAGGTTTCCTCACAATAACATCCTTCCCTGGTCTCTGTTAATAATTTGAAGTTAATAATTTGACCGTTTTATGTTTAAGTGCTTCTTTGTGTTTAAGTGATTGAAATATGTAGGAAAATAGTTCTACATTGTAGCAAACAACGGCATTGAGTCACTTAGACAAAATACCATGGCAGTTTTTGAAAAGAAGAGAGTTCTTTCACTTACTGTTTATCTGGCTGCTACAATAAAGAATTCATCTATAAGTGCTATAAAATGCATGCAGCCCCCTCCAGTGTATTATTTTAGCTGCAGTAACTACAGAAACAAAGCAAAAAGCTGCACCAAACATATTTATAATTAGAATCACACTGTCACAGCCATGGCTGTCCAAGAGATTACAGGTTTTCTGAACTCATACATATTGTGAGTTATAGCATATAGGAGGAAGCAAAAGATAGACAGTCTTAGCTTAGTACTTGGTGATTTCAGTCCAGCTCTTAAAATGATTGGCTTCAGACCACAATAAAGAGGCGTATCCAAAATGAAAGGCACATTCTTGGAGGGGCTTTCCATTGCCATCTGCAAATAATTACCTAGTTGCATAAAAATAATTAAGTGCAAATGGCTTTATGACAGAACAAACATTCCTTAGGTAAAAACTTTGGACAGGACTTTTAATAAAAGCCTAAAAAGTAGACTATAGTGTAGTGATCTGTTGCAAGCACCTAATGATATGAAATTTCTCCTTACTCCTTTTTTATTTCAGACCCAGGGATTCTGTGCAGATATATCTTGCAGACCACAGTAAAGAAGGCAAGATTCAGAGCATGCATTTGCTCCATGTTTTTTCCCCCAAACAAATCTCTTGTAAAATACTCAACAAAGAAGGCTACATTGTATCTCTGTAAGGAAGGAAACAACCTAAAGGAATAACTGGAGAAGAGGTCTGCTTTCTAGAGGTCATTGTTGCTGGTTTTATATGATAAAATTCTTAAAACTTTCAGAAAAAACGTGTATGCCCAAATCTTGATGCATCTTGCAACATACTCCAAATATATCTTATTATTCCACCATTTTCCCCAAAGAAACACTTTGCAAGACAATGCGGAAACAACATATCTTTATAAATACATTTCAGATGTTTCTTTGTTTTTACGATTCTGTCCTAAAACAGGAACCAATGCAATGGAACACAAATTGTGTGACTAGCTCAAGACTTAAGAGAAACTGATTGCAGGACAGACACAGGTCTTTTGAGGCTGAAACATCATTCTGGGAAAGGATAAAGGGGCACTTAAATGGGGCATTTTAAA
This sequence comes from Crocodylus porosus, assembly GCF_001723895.1. NCBI lineage: Eukaryota > Metazoa > Chordata > Crocodylia > Crocodylidae > Crocodylus > Crocodylus porosus. The sequence continues at coordinate 7,569,205 of NW_017728932.1, read as the reverse complement.
GGGATTGCTTAAGAACAGGATAAGTTTACCAGAAGTGAAAGTGAAAACATGTCACCTTTGTGACACAAGGGAATTTTTCTTGGCAGCATAAAGGTCAAGCAAACAGATGTCCATACCCCTTGTCATGCCCAAAAGTTGTGGCTGCAACCAAGGTGGTAACAGTTGCTTCAGCTTTACTGTGGCAGATTTTGTCATAGCTGCCTATACTCTCCCACCACTCCAGGCAGGTACTCCTCAGACTCGATCCTGCGTGCAGCATCCGGCCCATCAAGCTCCAGGAGTGCCTGTTCAGCTTGTCCCTCTTAGTCTTCAGCCTTGTTGCATGTTAACTTTGGGCAACTCCTGGAGCTCCTAACCTGTAGACTGTCTGCACATTAACACCTTTAAGTGGCTTAAAACACTTGTTATGTGGCTCTACAACATGCTCGCAGGCAAGATAAGGAAGTATGGGCTGGATGAATGACTGTAAGTTGAATGGAAAACTGGACGAGCATTGGGCTCAGAGGGTAATAATCAATGGCTCAATGTCTAGTTAGCAGCCTATCAAGTGGAGTGGCCCAGGGGTCAGTCCTGGGGCCAGTTTTGTTCAGTGTCTTCATCAATGACCTGGAAGATGGCACAGAGTGCACCCTCACCAAGTCTGCAGACAACACCAAGCTGGGAGGAGTAGTAGATGCACTGGACAGGGCAGGGCTAGGATTCAGAGTGACCTGGACAAATTGGAGGATTGGGCCAAAAGGAATCTCATGAGGTTCAACAAGGACAAGTGCCAAGTCCTGCATTTAGGATGGAACAATCCCATGCACTGGCTGGACACTGAGTGGCTGGGCAGCAGCTCTGCAGAAAAGGACCTGGGGGTCACAGTGGACAATAAGCTGAGTATGAGCCAGCAGTGTCCCTGTGTCATGAAGAAGGCTAACGGCATCCTGGGCTGCATTGGCAGGTGTGTTGCCCATTGGCAGGTGTGTTGCCAGCAGATCAAGGGAAGTGATTATTTCCCCCTGTTCAGCACTGGTGAGGCTACATCTGGAGTCCTGTATCCAATTTTGGGCCCCCCACTTTATAAAGGATGGAGACAAATTGGAGAGAGTCTAGTGGAGGGCAACAAAAATGGTGAATGGGTTGGGGGACATGACTGATGAGGGAAGACTGAGGGAATTGGGCTTATTTAGTCTCAACAAGAGAAGACTGAAAGGGCATTTAATAGAAGCCTTCAACTACATGAAGCAGGGTTCAAAAGAGGATGGAGCTGGCCTGTTCTCAGTGGTGGCAGATGATACAACAAGGCCAATGGTCTCAAGCTGCAGCAAGGGAGGTTTAGGGTAGGTATTAGGAAGACTTTTCTCATGAGGAGGGCAGTACAACACTGGAACAGGTTACCCAGAGAGGTTGCAGACACTCCATCCTTGGAGGGTTTTAAGACCTGGCTAGACAAAAGCTTTGGCTGAGATGATCTAGTTGGGCCAGGTCCTGCTTTGAGCAGGGGGCTGGACTAGATGTGACCTCCTGAGGTCCCTTCCAACCCTAATTTTCTATAATTCTGGGATTCAAAGTTATGCCACTTCAGGTCAGGGTTCTCCACATAACCCAGCTCCTGTTTCATTAAGGTGTGGCCACTCCCCACAGATGTGCTGCTCAAGGTGAAGGTCTGACTGCAAGCTAGCACTAAGCTGATCAACATTTGTGTGGTTTAATGTCACATGTAACAAGGCTGTTACATAGACGTGCCCCAGGCAGTCTCTGGGGTGTGTGTGGGTCTGTAAGCTGAGAACACTGGCTTTCCCTGCTTATAGCGACCAAGTCAGAGATTCCCAAGGGCATGTCTCTGTACATGGAGAATGTCAGGATTTCCTGCTTAGACGTGCCCCAGGGAATCTCCAACGCACACCTTTGGAAATGGGAAAGATGCACCCAAGGGAATTTCTTAGGCAAGTGTCTGTAAGTGGTCCCGTCCAGGGTTCTCCTCGTACAGAGATGCACCCCAGAGACGGTCCAGAAACCTCAACTTTCCCTGCTTACAGAGACATGCTCAGGGGAATCTCTGAGGAGCATCTTCATAAACGTGGAGCACACTGCCCGTTGTCCTGTGGGATTGGGTCTCTTCCCAATGAGAGACCATGGGAGATGCATGATTCACCCAATGACATGGATCAGTGAGCTGATCCACTTCATTTGGCTATGTCCAGTACCGTAGCAAGGGAGGGGTGAGTGGGGTGCCTGCCCTGGGTGCCGAAGCGAAGGCGCTGCCCCCATCTGGTGGGGGGGTGGCTCCCACTGCTGCGTGAACCCCTGGGCAAGTATGATGAGGCATGTGCTGCCTGAATCTGTATGCAGGGCGAGGGCAGGCTGTCACTGTGGGTTTGCCCCAGAAACCAAACTTCCTTGCTATGGCACTGGCTATGTCAGTTTATACCCTAGAGCTCCCAGCTGGTTAAGTTCGACTAGTTAGGCCTGCCTCTCCATTCACTCATAGCAAAGGAAATCAGGGGTAACTGAACAGAAGTCAATGGAGTTAAGCTAGCGCCACTAAAATGAAAAGATAAGTTGGGATTCATATAGGATATTATGGGGCTAAAATAGGATCTCATTTACAAGGGCTTGGGTTCAGCCCTAGGTTTTTCTCTTTCCCAGTCATTTAAATCTATTTATCCAGGCCAATCCTGGCTAAAAATCTCACCTCTACCTCCCTAGCAGAGCTGATGGCTGTGAGCAAACAAAGTGGAGACCAAATGTCAAAGCTGAAGAGACAAAAAAGGTCGGTGAACAATCAATTCACTTATGACTTGAAGCAGTTAGAATTAGCGTGGCGGCTCATTTCTTTTGCTCAATTGTATGTGAAGACGGATTTGTCCAGTGAAAGAACTTGCTACACCAGTATCTGGTGTGATCTTTTGGGCTAACTTTCTCCTTTCCACAATGAATCACGGGACCAGACTGAATGAGACTGGAGGATAACACAAGATCTCAGCTTCCGATCATTGGAAATATAAAGCTCTTTTCTCTCCAATGGTGATTAACAGAGAGTAAATGCAGATAAACACTAGACCAAGCTGTCTGCCATCTCTGCTTAATCTTCAGATAACTGCTTTCTTAAAACTCCCCGTACTTGCTGCTCCAGCACAGTGGTCCCTGCAAATGAGGCTGTCTAGAGGAGGAGGAGGACATAAGGGGAAATAGGAAGATAAAGAGATGGGAAAATGCCTGGCATGCTAAAAAGGGCGGAAGCCTACAAAGCTCTTGTTTAGAACCAAGCTAATAAGAAAGATGAAAGGAGATAGATTAACTTGTGTTGTTCAGTTTTATGAAGGCGCTACATACAGTTGGAGCTAAAAGTGTTTCCTGCTGGAAATCACACGGGACACTATTACTGGTGTCTAAAGTAGGCTAATGGAAGATTTTGAAGCTTGATTCTTAATGCTCCATAAATGTTAATTCACTAGACTAATGTATGTAAATGCCATACTCTTTTGAAGCTGTTTAATAACTCCTTCTGTTTGAGAGCAGGAGCACTATCGGTGAGCATGTGCAACAGTACAAACCAGGGCTGTCCAACTGCTGAGCGGCCAGGGTTGCACAGGCCACAGGCCCCCTGGGCTATGTGCAAGCAGGCCTGTAGGCCACACACCATGCTGAGTGGCAGACGCCCTCCACTACTTAGCACCCCCATCCCTACACACTGCCATGCATCCCTCCCTCCCAGATCATGGCAGACACCCTTCTGCTACACGGTGCTGGCGCTCCCGTGTCATATGGAGTCCCCAGGTCCTCCACATACAGCTTCCCTTGGCCATGCTGCACTGTGTTGTGATGCCTGCAAGGGGAGGGCTGGGAAATGGAAATTGGAGAGATGGGGGAGCCCAGAGAAGCCAGCAGCAGGTGGAGATCAATGTCCAGATTGGGAGCCAGAGGGGTAGTGGGGAGGGCGCAGCTTAACCCACTAGGGACCACATGTGGCCCACGGGCCAGTAGTTGGACAACCCAAGTATAAACTTGCAAAACAGGCACAGCCCAAACAAAGACGGTACAAATTTAGAAACACAGAATCATTTGCTTGGAAGGGACCACAAGGGTTATCTAGTCCAGCCCCTGGCACAGACATAGGATTTACTGAGTCTAAACCAGCCAACACAGAGACCTATCCAGACTCTTTGTCAAAGGAGATTTCACTGTTTTCCTAGGCAACTTGCTTTGTTCTCTTTACAGTTGGGATGTTGATTTCCTAAGTAGCAATCTAAATATGCTGTTCTGGAGCTTAAACCCATCACCTCTTGTCCTATGCTCTGTGGCACAAAAGAACAGTTTTTGCCTTGTTTTTTGTGACAGCATCACACCGTTAACTCACATAGTGTTTGCGATCCACCAAAAGTTCCTAATGTTTCTTGGTGTTTCTACTTCCTCTGACCCCACTGACAAAATTCAACAAACTTAATTTGAGGAAGAGTCTTTATATGCCTTCAGTTCCTAGCTTGTGTTGGGGTTGATGTGAAGAGATGAATTTGTCATGATGGAGTTTCTGGTGATCCTGGAACTCATGAAGAATTCAGCTGTGACCAAAGACTCATTTTATACAGAGCAGCAATTACTGTTATTCATAAGCCCTTAAACATCTGCAGAAGCATAGGAGAAAAGCCCTTGTCCCAAAGAGCAGACAATTTAAATCTAATCTGGACAAACAGAAGATTATGAAAAGCACTTGAGAAGCAGATGGTGGAGGAGGAATTGTGGGAAGAGTGAGAACAACTAAGGAAAAGAGGAGGAAGGAGCTGTGAGGAAGGTAGAACTTAAAATATTGTACCCTCTGTGTGATGTGTAGAGCAAAAAAGAGTTTATTAGGCATCTCATTTGATGTGGGCCTGCCCCAGGGTTTGATGGGGCTCAAAACAGGCATGGCACAGTCATTTACCCACGTTGCCCTTCCAAGCTGCACTGGTGCTCATCTACCAATAGGTGGCCAGTGAGAGCATACAGCCTGGCCAGCATGTCCTGGGAATGGCCCGCGATAACCTTACATATGTACAAAGTCATGTCCCAGGAAAAAGCATTAGTATATTTTATGCCACATACATCAGAGGGATTGGAAGTGAGATAATGGACTTAGAACCCGGAACAAAAGACTTTCTCATGGACCAAATGTGACATCTATTTACAGCCTTAGGGTCTGTACAAATGTTAGGCTTACTTTAAACTGTATGATTATAGGTTGGGAGCAGCATGTACAGGTGTTCATCGGTGCTGGGAGCCACACCAGGAACCTGGTGTAAGTAACTTAGGGTGAGGGTTGGGGCAGGTGGGATCAAGCAGGGCTAGAGAGTCTGGGTGGGGGGCTAAAAATAAAGAGCCTGGTCGGTGTAGGAGGGGATGGTAAGAAGAGTGCAGCCCCAGGGTTGGGGCAAGTAGCTGGGACCTTCCCAGCACTCTGAATGTGCGTATACATTCACTGGATTTGGTCAACCTGTTCCTGATCTAAGTTCACTTGCTCAGGTGAATTAACTTAGATTGTGCCCTCCATTTTTGGCCCAATTTAAACCCCCCAAAGTCTACACAGGTGGGCATTTAGATCAACTTAATCCTAGTTAGGTCAGTCTAAATATAATATCTGTACATACCCTTAGAAGAAGGCAACAAAGTCTTAAGATGAAAAGCAAAGTGAAAAGCAACAAATATTGATGAGTGGGAGTGTGAAAATTAGACGATTTTGCACTGCTCACTCCTATGCCTGCATGCCTGGTTTAAACATTCTGATCCATTTAGGATTTTTTTTTAAATTTTCCGGGTTCAAATTTTTCAGCAAACAGTTTTCAGTTTTCAATGACAGGCTAACACAAACCCCCCCACTTTTTTGGTTTTAGAAAAGTTTTACATAAAAGTTCAAGCATCTTCTATTTCCATTTTCTTATTTAAAATCTTATCAATTTCAGCCCAAATGCAAATTTCACAAGAAATGTCTGTTTTTATTTTACTCACTCTTCTCTAAATCTACATATTGCCAGTCTGCCTGGAATAATAAGTAGTAAAGTAGCAGTAAAATTTTTGATGTCCCACTGCATTCTCCTGACCTGCTTACATTGATTTATTAATATAGCTTATTCATGAACAAATTCACCTAGACAGGCATGTGCACACTATTTGCAACCCATACTCAGAGCTGCACAAATAACTGAGTTTTAATACACTAGCAGTTCTGAAAAATCAGGGAAAAACCTTTTTTTGGATCAATCCAAGTTATTTTTTCTGTTAACCTGATAAATGAAAACACTGAAAACTGTTTAATTTTTTGAGCACTTAAAATGTTATTAAGAATAAAATCTATGAACATCCTGAAATGAAAAGACAGTTCAAAACAAAACAATACTTCTAGTTTTTTAAGAAAACTTTTGGCTTTTTTTAGTTTTTTCCTTTGAACATACACAGAAGAGCGAAACAGAAGAGAATATTAGAAATGTTTTGATGGTGTTAAATCTCTATTTTTAGCATTTGCTTTTTCCCCAAATCTACCAATACAGTACCTAGAAACCTCAGCCCTGGACAAGAAGAAATGAACAAATTGGACAGTTAGATGTTTTTGGGGCCTTTTGGTTTTGGGGGCTGGGTGTGCAGCATGATTTTTTTTTTTTTTGGAGCATAGCTAGAAGCTATTTTTGTTTCATTTATCCAAAGCTGAAATGTATTACTGAGCTCTCTGGATTGAATTAGAGATGCAAAACTATCCCTATCATCATGGTTCTTTCAAAATCAATGTTAAAAAAATATATATATGGCCTGCTTTTTAGGTTGAGTTGTCAAAATATTTTACATGTGCTGAGCTGGTATAGACTTAGAATTGCCAGTTACTCCAGATGTCTCCTGTTCTAACTGAAATTTCACTTTCCTACTTGCTAACTCCTTTATTCATCCCATGTAAACACTTTATTCTAATTATCTATTAAATGCGAGTAAACAAAATGTAATTTCCAATAGGACGCCCACGCAATGCATGTGAGAGACTACATACCAGATGAACCTCCCCAAATCACTGCTTCAACAGACACTAGTTCAAAGATCTGGATCATGCATGCAGTCAGAGATACATCTTCCAATGAAACCATCAGATATTAAGATTAATCCACCAGAGAGATATTGCAGTGAATCAGTTTTTAGCAAAAAAACCAGCCACATTTTCAAGAGCTGCAGGGGTGGATACAGGATTTGGGAAGGGGGAGTGCATGAGCAGCAACCAGCACTGCAGGGGTGGCTGCACCCTTCACTCCCAGCTTCTACCCACTGATGCAGGCAGACAAGAAAAAGGGAGCTTCTGAGACATTTTTAAAGTCCATAAAGCACATGAGAATCTCCCCCCTTCCCCTCCATAGTCAAAGTCATGTCCCCTCCCCAACCCTTCCCCAGCTGCTTTCCCTGCTGTCCTGGGGGTAAGAGACATTTCAGAGCTGCTTCTGCTCAGTCCAGTCAGGCTGCACGGGGGCTGGGCTCAGTTGTGATATGACAGTGAGAGCAGTGACAGGTTGTAGTGTGGATTCCTCCACCCAGCCTGGTGCCCCAGGAGAAGGCATGAGAAGGGAACCAATCCCCCCCCCCCCCACCAGCATTGCCCCTGCCCCTGCTGCTGTCTCAGCTGAGCCCATGCAGCCTGGCTGGAATGGGCACGAAAGGCTCTGAAGCTCCCTCCACCCATAAGACAGTGGCAAGAGAGCAGCCGGGGCGGGGGAGAAGAAGGGAAGGGATATCCCTCTGTGCATGGAGGGGAAGGAAGGGGATTCTCACCTGCTTTGGGGTCTTTAAAAAAGTCCCCAGGGGCTCCTGTGGTGCAGTCCAGTAAGCAAGAGTATGACTGCACCCCTCTGGATCCACCCCTGGATAGTGGGCTTTGGTCAAAAGCAAGAGGCACTTGTCCTTCCAAGAGTTTCTGCAGCATGGCCAGTTTTATGTATTATTGATTTTTTTCTACCTTTTGGGAGTTCTTTATGGTGTCCCAGAAGTGGTCTGATGGATGGTCAGGAGGCAAGCTATGAAGGAGTTGCACTCTCTTGTTATTTTTTCCCTCTCTCCTATTCAGGGTCATATCAGGCTCTGCTCCATGCCACTGCTTTCCCAAGGAGTATCAGATACATGCATGATTAAAAGCTAACAAAAACCAACATGATTTCTGCATGTGGTAGGGCAGGTCTTCAGTGGTGGGAGCTGGTGGTGTTTTATGCCACTTGAAGATCTGGCAGGTTGAAGAGGGTGGAACAGAATCACACCTGGGTGCCTAACAGATGAAACAGAACCTGGCCCTAAGTAGTATCATTATCCATAAGCCACTTTAAAACTAAATAACTGCAGTTGCGCTAAAAGGTAGTCAAGATCATTTAAACATTTTTGTCACCTAAAACTCAATGACAGTGTAACATCAAGGAGCACCCTCACTGCCAACACATACATCTATTAGAGTTACCGCCAGTGCCAGGAGTACAGAGGGCTTCACAATGGTTGGTCACCTAAAACAAAGTGTTGCTTTGTACTATTTAAACAAACGGCCTGCAGCCCAATTCCCTTATGCCTCCTTTATAAATGGGGTTGCTTAATTAGCCCTTGATGAGCTTCTGCACATATTAATAATAAGCTATAGTCAACAGAGAGCCTGTAAATAAGCAATCTGCTCCGTCTAGCTTTGCAAATAGGCTCTTCAAGACAATGCACAAAATACAAAGCCTCAAATTAAATGCAATAGGAAAAAGAACTGGATTGACTGAAGGACACATTTGATTTCACACATGTCTTTGAGCTTTGTCTTTGCAGAGCAATCTCATCCCCTAGCCAGATTCCACGTGGTGACAGCCGAAGGCACATCCTGAAGAGACTACAGAGGAGCAGTCTGGCAGAATCAGCCCAAAGAAACATGCGACGTATCCAAACCCTACAACATGTCATTTCTCAAGCTGCAACTCTCTCTATTTTTAAAGACACACCTCCCTCTCCATTCACTGCCTTTGTACCAAGTAAGACATTACAAGGCTGGAATTTTCATCGGGGGCTGAGGGTGTTTGTTGTGTAATTCCCATAGGCTCCTTTGAAAAGTTCAGCCTAATTGTGTGTGACACCACATTTAATTTCTTCTCCCTCGTTCCCCACCTGCCGTGTTGCTCCAGAAAGAGCTAACAAAAATACAGACACTCAGCTAGCACAGACAATGATTATTTCCAACAGGCTGACCCTTGTGTCTAGAAAAGTATACAGATAAAGTGGGAGGAAATTTGTCTTTTAAACTATTGGTTATTGATTATTCCATAATGTCTCCTTCACTCCCAGCTATGACAATAGTGTAAGCATATAAAAGTGGATTAAGAAAAACCCAAATGCTTCACAGACAATGCATGACTAGATCACTTAACTTGTCACGGAAATGTAGCTCTCCATGGGACGGAGTATAACAGCTATTCAGTGCGACAACTTTGCACAACATTTAGAGTGACTTCCCAACTGAAACTTCCCTCCAACCTCACTAAGTTTCACCAGACATGTTAAGAAGTGGTCCCCCTTTGCAAAGCCTCTGTAGCTCAAACAAGACAAACCCAGGCCTAAACAAAGGAAACTTAATTATTCCCGTTTTACAGATGGAGAACTGAGGCACAGAAAGATGAACTGGCTTGCCCAAGGTCAAAGGGGAAACCTGCAGCAGAGGTAGAAACTGAACCCAGATTTCAAGTACTAGTACAGCGCCTTAACCACAGCACCCTCCTTCCACCGGTTCCATAAAGGGGATAGTCCTGTAAACGCAAAATTTGAATTTCGATGTATCCTATAACTCAAAGATGGCATATTTGATCACTCTGGGGGGAGGCACTGGGACAGATTTTGCATTTTTGTACTCCTTCTGTGGCAAAAAGGAGAATATTGGTCTAGCCACAGATGGGTCCAAAAGCAAACCTACCCAGAGGAGAAAATGCCTACAAGGGTGCTGAGAGAGGCCTGAGAACGGGAAGCCTGGAGAAATCTTGGAGGATTCCTTCTCTGATTGGAAAAACAGACCCACTTCTCTCCTGACACTCAGTTTCACTTAAAGTCAGGGAGAAAGCCATTGCACTGCTTTGACAGTTTCTTTGTGGATTTATGGTGAAATTTATGATGTTCCTGGAATGGAACGTAAGCTTCACTTTGGCCAAGATGTTAAACTGTACTGAATATCATCATGAGGGGAGAAAAAATATGTCCTTTCAATCTGGTGCGGAGGGTAGAATGCAGTAGAGTAGGAAAACCAACATTTACCTTCACAACATATTAAGGCTGTAACAGAAAAAAGGCAGTAAGAACAATCTGTCCTGCTAGGTCAGTATTTACAGCTAGGCTAAGGACTGCTGCACTTCAGTGTGCATGTACAACCCTCCCTCCTGCTTTGGCTGGCTTAAAACAATGGGTAGCTCCCTAAATCCAGCAGTCTTTCCTGCCTAGAGCAGAGGGGCTGGACCCAATGATCTCACAAGGTCCCTTCCAGCCCTAAACTTCTGTGAATCTGGCCTTGTCAAAAGTGACACAGAATATCAACACATCCAACTGTGTTTTAACTGCCAGTGCTTAGCCCATTTCCCCCATCCCCTAACCAAAGCAAAGGTGCCTTTTGCAGTAACTGAATGCATCAAAGACCAGGAATAGGAGAGCAATGGAGCCCGACAGAGACAGATGTAGAAAGTGCTGGTCCTGTGAGGCTAATTTTGCAAGGTGCTGAGTGTCTCAGATCACACAGCACGATCACTTCCGTACCAGGTTAAGGGCTGTTGAGGATGCTAAGCTCCAACACGTGATGTGCCCAGATCCCCAATTCTTACCCGAACAAAAGGTTCCTTGCGCATAAAAATTCAATTAGAGAATTGAAAGGCTCCTTCTCAGACAACTCCACACAGATAGGCACATCAATTTCTGCCTACAATTAACAGAGTGAAGAAAACAAAGTGAAATCTATGCCCCTGCAAAGAAACCTCATTCTCTATTGACCAAAATTCATACTTCGCTTCCAGATAAAGGCCACTGACAATCTATCAGTCAATCTATCAGCTTTGTCCAAGCCAGCCCAAACAAGTGTCTGAAGTATGAAAAACTGAGCCTGGAACTAATGAAAAGCTGAAAAGGATGAGAGGGGAAATAAAAGGCCGCTGGCATGCAAAATGATGGGAGGTTATAGTGCTGCACAGAGAGCACACAATTATCTAAACAACCTTGAAGATGAGGCACCTCTTTTGAGACAAGCCGCAGCTTGCATTGGTTTCTTTGTATTTTTTGGTTCTTTTTAATTCTCTTCCCTCCATTTATTTAAAAAAAGGCATTTGTTAGCAAGTAATCCTGATGCTTCCTGGAACCTGTTAATGTTAACCTCATGAAATGACTAAAGTGCTCGTAGATGGTCATAAAGTCAATCCTTTGGGGACCAACCCTTTTCCTTTCTTCCTTCTTTTTTTTTCTTAAAAACAATCCTCATACTTATGATTTCCAGGCTGATTTGAAGAGTGAGGTAAAGGAAGCGACAGGACTCCTTATTCTCCTCTTCGTTTTCCACTTTTGAGACTTCTCTGGAACCAAGACTGCTAATCATAAAGTCTTTAGGCACGTGATGCAGAACCACAGATGATTAGTAGGGATCTACCCAAGTCATGGTGGCCCTGCCTGTCGCCGCTGATTGGCAGAGGGGAAGGCTGCATGACAGGCAGCCCTCTCAGCCATTCAGAAGCAAGGGGTGGGCGTGATCACCAGCTTGGCTCCTCCCCTTGGTGCCAGCGGCTCCCCCTTCCCCACTAGTGGGCTGCAGGGCTGGGCCACAGCAGTCACGAGAACCTTTGGCTCCTGCTGGGGAGCCAGTATTTTATTTATTTATTTTTTCTTTTTTGATTTTGCAGATTTCACAGACAACATCTGATTTCAGTTTCCACAAAATCCGCAAAATTGTGAATTTAGTAGGTCTCTAATGATTAGTCATTAAAGCTGTAGCTGAGCCCATCAAACTTATTTTATGAGGATTTGGGATGAGTTTGGAACCAGTTTTTCCTTTCCAGGTGATCTCCCCTTTCCAAGCAATGCTCTGAAGGCACCTCCTCACATGCCTGCAGAGCCTTATACACCCTGATATTTTTGTTTTATGGGAAATTTTGACATTTCTGAATCTGTTTTCTTTCACACACCAAACAGAAATCAGTAAGTTTGACATTGCCCTCAAATATCCTCCTAATCCAAGGCTAATGCCTTTCCTGCTCAAGCACAGGCAACTGGTAAGGGGGAAACGGGGGGCGGGAATATGCCCCCCCCTCCGAGATTGGCCCCTGAAAGCGGGACAGTTTTTGTGCCGCATGGGCTGGCGGAGCATTGCGG
>NW_017728932.1:7494355-7556775 GCF_001723895.1 Crocodylus porosus | reverse complement strand
CCGTCCAGGTCAGCAGCTTGTTGGGGAGAAGGGGAGGCACTAAGCCATGGCACAGAAGTATAGGAATGGATATGGAGCTTTTGGCCTGCCCCCAGGCCCACCCACAAATTGTGCCCCTCCCAGGCTCAGGAGGCAACAGTCACCCCTGTGCTCAAGCATCTTCAGCACTTCTCATCCACAGATCAGGCAGTGATTTCCCACCCAAGTATTACTATTCCCATGATGCAGATGATGCCACTAAAGCGCAGAGAGGTGGGGTGCCTTGTCACACAGCTGGTTGCTTCCCCTGAATCCTTCTCCCAGTTGCAAAACCCTCTCTTCTTCTGTCTGAATTTACAAACCATGCATCACTTTCTGCACAGAGCACAGTGCTAAGCAGATTAACATAAGTTTTCCATAGCTGGCTAGCACCATGATATACTGTCCATTTCTTATTTTATCCCAAAGCAGAATGCTTATACCAGATATAAAATAAGTTCTCTGATATACAAAATCTGCCTTCCATCTGCTCTTCTGTAATGGTTCAAAAAAAATCTATATATGCAATAGGTCCACAGTTTAAGCCAGGTGTTTTTACTGGCAACTCTTTGTAAAAAGATCAGTCACTTAGAAAGCTTAATAGGATGTGTCTGTTCTTCTGCTGGCAAAAAATAAAGTCCGAGAGTCAACTGGAGTTCATACCCTTAACAACAAAACCGACAGAGAAAAATTGTTAGAAAAGGCAAGCAGCTTACTTTTTGGCTGGTATAATAATATGGAAAAAATCGCTTAAGATAGTAGAATATGAGTTCAGTATGAATTTCATAAATGTCTACAAGGAACAATCTTACTGCAAACACTTCAATACTTTAATTATTTTCAACCTAAAATCCTCCAAAAAATAGCCTCAATAAAAGTTTTACAAGAAAACAAACTGAGAAAATATGTGCACGCTTCCATTTAATTACACCTTTTGTTTTTGCTGGGCAAAACGCCTAGAACAGTGGTGTCTGTCTCTTATTTTTCCTGATAGATAAGGCAGCTGTTCAAATGCCCCAAAAGCATGAGTAGTAGGGCTGGGAAGCAAGGCTGCCAGTGATTAATATTATGTGCTGGATAACCTGCTACAATTGTGAAGCTGTTTTTAGAGATAAAATTGGAAAATATTTCATCACCTTAATGCGCATGATATTCACCTGCATATTTAACATTAACTACCACACTCACATTAATATAATTAGGCTAAGGACTGAATGCAAAATTGCATTTTATCTCCCAATCTGGATTTTATACCCTAATTAATTGTAATAATTTCATATACTGACTAGAGCTGTGCCAAAGTGGGACTTCTTTGTGCACACTTCCATACAAAATGGTTCTGCAAAAATACTTCTTCCAAGTTACTTTCCAAGATCCAAGTTTTGCTCTTGGTGAAATATGAAGATGAGCATTTTTCACAGATCCATTTCCACGTAAAAGGAAGAAGGGACAGGACAGCAGCTATGCCTGAGATTTTTATTTCCTCGACCTAGAACGGAGAGGCAGGGAGGGAAAAATGTCATGTATTTATAAGAAGGGCTATGGTTCCTGAGCAAGCAGCTTAGCACTTTATTTCATATTGTCCTTCATGCTTGGGAGGAGCAACCTTTAAACATCTGCAAGTCCATCACATTGTTGTCCTTCAAAATTCTGTCTTAAAACTTCCCTTTGCTGTGACACCTCCAAAAATGAGTAACATTTCAGCAATCAGCATACTGAGTCCACTAACTACCATGCTGAACTGCCATGCTTCTTCTCCTTGTTCTTCTGCTATCTATGTGTCATCTCTTGGCTCTTTGGGGTGGAGACTGTCTTAATATTTATATGTTACATGTATACAGCACCATACACACTGAGTCCATGGCTGGGACATCTATGTATTACAGATAATATACATAACAAATGACAGTATTGTATATCGGGGTGGGCAAAATACAGCCTGCAGCTGAACCTGGCCTGCCAAGGGATTTTGTCTGGCCTGTGGCGGAGGCCTTGGCTCAACACAGCTCAGGCGTAGTGGTAGCCCGGGCTGTGGCACGTGTGGCAAATCCCACCATGTCCAGGCGCGCGGTGGGGCTGGTGTGGCACGGCAGCTGGATTTGTTTCCTGGCAGCACCTACAGCAGTAGCTCCTTCCAGCTGCCACTGCCAGTCTCTGCCACTGCTACCACACCTGGCCCACAGCCCCATCCCATCCACCTGGCCACACACCCTGCCTGTGTCGGTCCCGGCTGATCTCCACTAAGATCATGGCAGAATGGGGTGGGGTCCAGAGCTGTGATCCACTCTCACACGAATCTGCCTGCAGAACTGGTGCCCATCACAGGAGCGCAAGGGGAGCACATCATGGCTCTGCCCTGAGCTCTGGCCCCATGCTGTCACCGTCCGACAATCCGAGTCCTACCCCTGGCCCTGCCCCAACCCATCCATCCCTCTCCTGGATGCTGCTCCCCACCCATCCCACCTGCCCAGCCCCAAAATAATTGCCCATCCCTGCTGGAGATGCATACTGCTGCCTTCTACTGGATACTATCAGAGTCCAATAAATCCAAGAGCTGCTAGAAATTATTTACTTCAAGAAGAAGGGGCATGGCTTGTCGAAACAAAGGAATTTGATTGTATGTCCCTTATGGGTGTGAAGTTTATGCTGTGCACCAGTGATCAGAGTGAAATCCAAGATGTATTCAAAACTGTTATTATATTAAACCTTATGGGAATAGAACAATACTGAAAAGGTTTATGGAAGATCTGCACCGTCTTTTCTTTTGAAAGAGAAGTCTGGTGCTGTAAGAGTTTTTCCGCATCCTAAAGAGCTGTAGGGGAACTGAAGAAATAGTTTCCAGATACATAAAAAAAAAATAGCTTCATTGTTTTATTTCAAACCATTTTGCAGCCAATTCAACAAAACATGCAAAACTTGCAAAAATAGAAACGGGCTCGCTCAGAATGGGATTTTTTTCCAAGTGAATAGACTGTGGTGTTTATTTTTAGTTGAAAATGGGTCCATTTTCAAGTGCAGAATAATATTAAAAAATAAGATCAAATTCCAAGCAGCTTCACCTTTCACTACAAATAATAGATAAGCATCTGATTCTCTTTCAGGATTTTTTTTTTATCTGGCTCTGCCAAATTATTTTATATATTCCAGACAAAACCCATTAATTAAAGTGGTAACGGAAAGTTGTAATGCCTTTATTTGGACTTCTAAAGAAGCTCCATCAGAGCCGAGGCAGTCCTTTTGGAGCAGAAAGATCTTATTTCTATATCTGCTGGCACTAAAAAATGACAGAACTGGACTGGAATCAACCGATTTCTAGCACAACAGAAACAAGATAAAGACGCCTAAGGAAATTAACTAGGTGTGATCCATGTGCTTTTTTTCCACTGTCCCTTAAAAATAACTGCTCCTTCCAGCCCTGAAATTATTGAGATTAGAATAATGCATTTTTTACTTTAATAGATGGGAAAGCACAGGAAATTCAGTGGCTTCAAAATGAAAAGAAACAAAATTCAGCAGTATGAAGTGAGTTTTTACTTGGGGGTTTTAAAGGGTGCAAACACAAAGATGACAACAAAAGTTTATGTGAATGTTTAATGATGTTCTTTAAATTTTTTTAACACAAGACCTAAGGGATGAGGTCTAGGGAAGCTTTGGGGCAGAAACTTTCCAATGAAGAGGGTGGGGAAAGTGAAAAAGGGATGGGGAGGGAGAGAGAGATTCTAGTGTTTGTGCTAATGCAGAACAGTTTTAAAAGGAAGAGGCTGTGCTAGGGCTGGTTCATAAAATCATAGAAAATGAGGGTTGGAAGGGACCTCAGGAGGGTCATCTAATCCAACCCCCTGCTCCAGGCAGGACCACCCCAGACAAACTAGATCATCCTAGCCAAAGATTTGTCCAGCCAGGTCTTAAAATCCTCTAAGGATGGAGCTTCCAACACCTCTCTGGGTAACCTGGTCCAGTGTTTTAATACCCTCCTACTAGGAAAATTCTGCCTAATGTCGAAGCTAAACTTCCCTTGTTGCAACTTGAGACTGTTGCTCCTTCTTCTGTCATCCGCCACCACTGAAAACAGTCCAGCTCCATCCTCTTTCAACCCCCCTTTCAAGTAGTTTCACTGTTGTCACAAGACAAAACGCTTTCTCCTAAATCTGTTCAGAATGGGATTGATTCAAAATTCATTGAACTTGATGAGGAAGTCCCTACTGACTTCATCAGCTCACGCACATTTGCTTTGCTTTACTTCCAAGTGTCTGAAAACAGCCTTTTGGGCCAAATTATTATTTAATTTATCTTGGCTTACTGACTAGCAAGCCATCAGATCATCATTATGGTCTCCGTTATGCCAAACTAATGGAGATCAGAATCTGGCTCTCATCACAAAAATGTTGACCCCACCAGTTCTGCAACAGTTGCCAGTGACACCTCTCCACACTTGTCACATACATCATTTTTTGACCCTTTGATATTTCCTTCCTTGATTCCATTAGTATTGGTGGTTTGATTTTAGCTGTCAAAGAAAAGGTCAGTTTCTTCATTTCTCCCAATACACTGGCAGTATGACATAGAAAACAGGACTACTGCAAAGCAGTCTCCAAAGAAGACCCCTAATTTGAGGGGGGGGATGGTCGGGGACTGGAATTTGGCTTCCTAATTCTTCCAGTATGCTAATTCCTGCCATTAATTATCACTCAGTACATCTGGTTTGTCAGGCAGTGATTGCCACTTGAGCTGAGTTCATATATATGTGAATCTACTTACTCTGGCAGGAGATTTTTGCCGTGGGAATACGATTACCCTAAATCAGGATAAACAGACTGTGTTAGCTCTGGGGTTTTTATGCCTAGTCAATTGTAACCCTATAACATTCAAAATACCCGTGTATGATCCAAAATTAGGAGAAGCGCAATAAAAATAATTCACTAAGGAGGTGAAATCTGGGAGATGCAATGACTAATCGCCTCTTTGGTTCTGAGGCTAGGCTGGCTCTGAATCAGGTTTTCTGTAAGCGATGTGGAAACCAGTCCTTAATTTGTCCTGCTAATAAGGTACAGATAAGAAGATGGGGACAAAAACATTATACTTTAGTCTTCCTTCTACAGTTTATAAAACATTACTGAATCCAAATCAAGCTACTTTATACAAATGTAAGCAAATACTTACAGGGGAAATAAAAGGGAAAACATGGCTGAATTTGCAATATTGTAATACTGCAGTGGATAGACAGTTTAAAAAAATCTCGTTCAAGAAGAAATAATACAATAAACAGTAACAGCCTGCCTTCCATTCTGGAAATTATCAGGGCTGTGGTAAGTAATCCATCATTCCCAGCTCCCTATTCTTTCAAGTAATTATTTAGAGTTCACAGTTTATTAATTTGACAGTGCATCTCATCTACATAGTATGCTAAAAAGCTTACGTTTAATCAGAAAATCAGCGTCACGGCTTGCTAAACACTAGTTCTCTCTCGCACTCCTTTGATTTAACTGATTTCAACACTGCGTATGAAGGACGAGGGTCCTTTATTTATATTCAGGTAGTGAAAGTTAATGCAAAACACATTAACTAATCTTAAATGCCACTGTGGCTACTTTCAGGGCTGAGCAAAATGTTCATAGGAAATAATTTATCCAATGTATTTACCTGCCCTTATTCCAAATACAAATTAGCAGCAAACAGTCTTTGATTTCTGTAAATGTATTGCTTCGTTACAAGTGCTCTGTGAGCATTGTGTGGAAACGTATTGTAAGGTTAGGGGATTACTATTATTTGTATTACAGTAACACTGAGGAGCCTGAGTCATGGACCAGGATCCTGTTGTGCTAGGCACAGTACAAACACAAAACAAAAAGATCAATCCTGCTCCAAGGAGCTTACCATCTTAGCAATAGCAGTGGGGTAGAACAGCCTTGTTTTCAAGCAGATAGGACAATTTGCATGTGAAGCAGCCATTTCCCATTGCCATTCCTGAGACAGACCATTAACAGAAATGTTAGGGAGAAAACTATCTTAATTTAAACAGGTATTTGAGGATGAGATTTTTCAGAATCGTCTAAATGATCTGGAGGCCTGATCCTCTACCATTTTGAGGGGAACTCAGAAACTAAACTTCTCATGCCACTTAGAAAATTGATTATAAACCACCCCTTTGAAGCATGCACCATGGTCTTGCTGCATATACACACAGCAGAAAGCTGGTAACACGCCAGTAAAATGATTAAACCCTTGTATCTGGAGGGGTTGTTGGTATTGGGGACTGAAGCTAAGATACATGAATCTAAACCTGGGGTGGGCAATTATTTCAGCTGGAGGCCACTTGACAAATTTTGGTGAGCTGTTGAGGGCCACACACATACGAAGTTACCATTTTAACAAGTTGTTGATAAAAAACACATCATATACTGAAAAATTGAACAGCAACTATAACATTTTAATGAAAAACATAGGTGTCCTAATTTATGGTATTTTGAGTCCAGTATATAGAGATGATGGCATAAGAGCTCAAATAAAGTCTAACTCATGTATGTTATGGGGGTGGGGTGTGTATGTCGGTGTGTGCATGTGGCAGGGAGGTACATGCATGTGTCGAGGGCTGCCTGCACTCTTAAGTCCCGGAAACTGTCCAGATGGAGGGAGGGGGGAAGGAGGTGCATACAACAGATGTCACCCGGGCGGTGTGGTCTGTCCCCCTCATCCAGTCCAAAGCTGCCCCTGCAGCGCTCCATGTGGGCACAAGCCCTGCCGGCTCCTGCCCAGGGCAGCCCGCACCACTCTCCCACCCGTGACTGCCAACTCCAGCCCTGGCTGGCACGCACAGCTTTCTAGTGGGGTTGCTCCCAGGGTGGCTGCAGCTGCCTGGGTACTGCTAAGCTCCCCCTGCCTGCAACAGTTCCTCATCCTCCTGCCCCTGCTGTGCCACTGCAGGTGGGGGTGAAGCTGAAGCTGGGCGGCTCCTGCCCCAGTGCATGCAGCTCCAGTTTCAGCTCTCAGCCACCTTCCACTCACTCAGCCACCTGCTGGAGGTCAGGGGAGCTGAGCAGTACTTGGACAGCTGTGGCTGCACCAGGAACAGCCTGCCGGGAAGCTGTGTGCACTGGCTGGAGCTAGGGCCAACGGGCACAGGTGGAAGTGTGGCGCGGGCTGCTGAGCACTGCGGGAACAGCTGCAGGCTAGATCCACTCAGCTAGCGGGCCATATCTGGCCCACAAGCTGTATTTTGCCCACCCCTGTTCTAAACTCCTGACCCTGAATTACCCAA
Source organism: Crocodylus porosus (assembly GCF_001723895.1). Classification (NCBI taxonomy): domain Eukaryota; kingdom Metazoa; phylum Chordata; order Crocodylia; family Crocodylidae; genus Crocodylus; species Crocodylus porosus. The sequence goes on along the minus strand of NW_017728932.1, from coordinate 7,549,502 downwards.
GGTAAAAGACCCATCTCAGGTGAGGCTGCAATAGACTCCTTTGCCGGTATATGAGGACTCAGTTGAGTCCAAAATAGAGAGTGGCTGGATGCTGTTGCTGGGTATGAGTTATACACAACAAGAGGCAAGCGCACTGATAGGAATGTTGCAACGTGGTCCAACAGACCTGTGCTGAGATGAGCTCACGTAGTTTTCTTGGTCACGCTTGTTTTAAGGTTTCTCTATATAAAGGGTTAATACATGATTAATAAACCTCATAAGCGTGCTTGAGGCCTGAGTTACATGTGTAATAGGACGTAATAAACATATTGACAGAAGGGATCATAGAAGTGTCTAAGTCACGGTTATAAACAATGTATTGACCTGCTGGAGTCTATAACAATATATGGTGATTGATCGTACACTGATTAAAAGGTCTGTTGAACATTATTAAACCTTCACACACCATTATAAATGGGAACAAGTATATTATAATCATTTTCTTCCTAGAGTGAAAAAGTAAAAAGGAGAGAATAATGTTTTACTACCTTGCTATTGGGCATCCCACTTGTACACTTTTATAACCTCTCCAGCTCAACATGCCACTGATCCATAAATAGCCATGACCACAGACCTGCTACAGAATATGACAGTCATCCTCTAGAGAGACCACTTGCTAACGCAAAAGATTTCCAGTTGAGATTAGTGTAGTATCGTTCCCTTTTGGCTTAGTTGAGAGGCGTGGTGAAAAGATAATGGGGATTGGCTTGTATAGACATAAAACTTTTACTGGTGCAGGAGTGAGATTGTTTACAACATTTTTATAATGGCAAAGGTGATAGAGAAGACTCAATTATACCAGCGGACAAGGTGCAGCGTGTGGGGGGTTGTTCTTTGGTTTTGCCAGCATACTTTATTTTGTTTGGGGAACAAGCAGTCTTTTTTGCTGGTATAAGCTGTGTTAAAGTGACAACGCTTTGCTGTTATACATACACTGGAGATTCTTTTCTAACTCAGAACATTGTTAGGTAATGTAAAATCTTGGCAGAAGTCCCAGCTCTGGTGATGTGTGAGATGTACACAGAGATGGAACATGCAACTCGTCGGGGTGAAGAGAGCCGTCGGGCTGAAGCGCAAGCTCTCAGCCTGCCACTGTCTTCCACAGCTCCTATGCCGAGGACCTCTCCCCTCCCCACTTGGGTTTTATGCATCTCAAGCCCTTTTACCTCGCCAGTCTCAAACAAAGGCCAGTGAACTAGGGATAAGCACAAGAACAAATGCTCTGTCTTCACTGTGTACTGTAGACTTATCCGTCTTAGACCATTTAAAGCATTCTTGGGGGATGTCTCCACTACACTGCATTTAACTGAAGAGTGACATCAGCCTATTCACTGAATTACTTTTAGGAATAATCAGTAAATCAGGCTGACTCTTCTAAGTATCTTTTAAGGATGTTTGAAAACCTTAATGAGAACAACACCTGCTGGAGGTCTTGGGGGCTTTAAACCTGGGGCATGCATGTGAACTGGATGGTATCCCTTCACTTCTGTGTACCTCTGAGTCTACAAATGTAAATGTAGGCCCAGTGTAACGTCCAGAAAAGTCAAAAACAGGAACCTCAGTAACTGCAGTAGGAATTGAATTAGGCCCAGTATTACTTACGGTATCAAGTTCACAGGCCTTTAAGATTCTCTGCTGAAATGTTTGACCGATAGGCATGCAAAAGATCATAGGATTACAGGACAGTTGGCTTAGAAGGGACTTCACAAGGTTACCTAGTCCAGCCTCCTGCTCAAGACAAGATCATCCCAGGCTAACCCATCCCAGCCCAGTGTCTGACTAACTTGTTTCTGAAAGTTTCTAAGGACAGAGACTGCACTTCTTTAGGTGCCTGACCACCCACAGGTTATTGTTACGGTCATCACCGTGATCAATCTTCAGATCAAAAAGTAACATTCAATTCCATGAAGACTGACCATTTGATTTAGACTCCTGCCATGACAATGATTGATAGGACAAACAAACGTGAGAACAAATGCCTAAAATGTGCTCGGATGCTAAGGGGAAAATACAGCTTTAGAAACTTCATGAGATCACTGACACCCAAAGGGCCTATTGTTATCATCGTGGAGGGGACAGGGACATACATCTTCCTCAGACCTTGGGAATAGAAGGCGTTAATGCTAACAACTTGACTCCATTTGTAATCTCTGCAGTTTAGCTATTAGATAGCATTCCCATTTTGCCACTGGAATACTCGTACCGAGTGTGAATAACTAGGTAACAATAGAATTGGGACATGGCTATACATCCACCTCTCATCTTCTGTTGTCTTCGACCCACCTTTCTCTGGGAGAGGATAACAGACAAAAACAGAGAGGCAGGCTCTCAGATGAATTCATTTCTGGGAGAAGGTAACAAAAAACAAAGAGGCGCACTCTCAGATGAGTTCTTCTTGCATTTAGAGCAGGGGGAGCAGATCACAGCTGTGCCCTGGTCCTGCTCTGCCACTGCCCCATAATCCCAGGCCCGGCTCTGTCCACCTGTCCTGCTCCCAGACATTGCTCTCCACCTGCCTGTGACCCAATCCCACCCCCCCCCCCAAGCTGAGCACACTCTGCCCGCTGGGGTCCCAGGCTGGTCTTCATGGAGATCTTGCTTGCCTGCCTGCTCCACCTGGTGCCCCTGGCAGTGGGTGTGGGGTGGACGGGTCCAGGTTGGATGGGATCAACTGCAACCCCTCCACACTGGGCTGTGTTAGCACTCCCTCCCCCCTGCAACAGCTTGCCAAAACTCACTAAGCAGTCCTCCAGCCCAAATAATTGCCCACCCCTTGCTTAAGCAGTAAGGTTTGGTTCTAGAGCTGATATACCCTGTGCCGTCTCACCCCAAGGTTTCGGTTGTTTCCCCTATGCAGCAGCACTCTTATCATAAATGATTTAATAACAAACTCTGGGCACCAACTATTGAAATGTTTACTGCCTTTTCTAGGGAAGACTCCCATTGAAAGTGATGATAACTAAAGGAAATTGGAGGTTTGCTTGACTAATGGCTGCCTAGGGCTTCTGGACTTGGCTCGGCAAAAATTCTACATTGTTTCTCAATGAGATTTGCAAAACCAGTCAAGTTGGGGAAAAACGGAAGCTGCATGTATTTATTTCTAACTCAAGCCTTTGAGAAAAGTACTCTCCTTCTTCCTTTAAAAATAAGCAAAACTCAGCAGCATACAACTGGATAGATTTTGTCGATTCTGGTAAAAAAGAAAAACAGAACAAAAAGCCCCCAAACAATTCTCCTTTTTGTCTAAGACCAAGCAGTGGGCTATTTCAGGCCAAAAAAGAATTTGTTGTGAGCAGCTGAAAGAGCAGATACTAACTTCAGTTGTCATTTATTCCTCCGGCTACAGCACAAGACTGCATATATGTTTAAAGTACAAACATACAAAAATTTCATTACCATAACTCCTTGGGCAGCAGTAATTATAAAACAGAGCAACCTAAAGGCAAGAGATTTTTTTTTTTAACCTTTGCAAATCAGACGGTCAGGATATAGGTGGAGAAAATCCTTATGTTACCTTATTCCTAATTTTTCAACCCCTTTTGCCTTTCAAAGAGGCAGGTACACGAATAAAAACAACCAATATAAGGTCAATCCTGACATGGGATTCATGTACAGCCCTAAAAGATGGGGCTCCATCTGAGCAAAACTCACTGATGGATCAATTCTAAGTAAGGAGTCAGGGACATGGAGTATACAAGCTATCAGGGAAATTAGATCACTCAGGGATAGTCACAGTCCAATATTTCACTGGCATTAGGAAGTTAAGCTGGTCATTCATGTGACAAGAAAGTGGCAAGTAGATACACTGCAATAAAGGGCCGGCTCTTGTATACTGTGTAAATAGTCCTTAAAAGAGATGCAGAATTAATGTCGTTCTGTTTCCTGCATGGAAGAAATCAACTTTGTACTGATATTTTAGTTCAAGCTTGAGGCAGTATGTCTCTTGGTTTCTGACATTATATATGTTGCAAATAGTGAGTCTGTGGAGCCCTGCCTTTCCTTGTGTTGGACCTGTGATCTTTAGATATGGCCTATGTTTTCCTCCATGTCTCATATTTCCTCAATTTTTCTAGCAATATTCCAATTACACGGCTCTCTCTGTAAGACACAGTAGGATGGTGACATTTTCTAGTGGCTACTGATACTGTGAGTGTACACATTTCCCAGAACATATCAGATTTTTATCAACTCCCTGGAAAGTATTATTTTTTTAATCTATTGTGTATGTGATAGACTAAAATTCTGACTCTAAGAGTAAAAAATAAAGCTTCCCGTGATGACTTCTCTGCGTGCAACTTCTTGATAACTCATTCACGTGCAAGTGTGCGCGCAAATCTACTCATTGTGTGTCAAGCTTCAGATTAGCACAATTTTTATGGCACAGTTAAAACCCCCTAAAGAGATTTAAAATGAAAATGCTGACACATCAATGCTGACTGCAGAATGGGAGCACCGAATGCTGTCGTCTTGTAGAGTGGGAGATATATCATCTCCAGGCATCTTCACCAGTGATCTGCATGGAAGGGTCAGATGAGGAGGAACAGCAGGAGAAAAGTCAGATAAAAAAATCATGCTGTTTGCTGACACCCACTTACTACTGGCTTAGATAGGCAGGTGTGCATGCAGTGCAGCTAAGAAGATGAGACATTCAAGCAAGTTAATCTGATTAGCAGGTTACAAAGGGCAGGGGATAGAAGGAGCATGTGGACAAAGAGTTAACAAATTCCACACTTCCAACAGCAGATGTGAGGATGCTTCCTGCCTTGATGATGAAATGAGTTTAGCTCTGACAGATTTGGGTCTGCAAAGCTTAACCTCTCCAGCAAAGAAATGTTGAGATGATTTGCTTTGTCAGAAAAAAATCCTAACTGCTGTGCACCTTCCCATACATATTAAGACTTAGCTGGTGGCGCAAAGGCAACTTGGAAATGACCTGCTGTAAAGTTTTGTGCCTTTCCTGGGTTAAAATATAATTGCAAAAAATGCAGTAAAGTTCTGAAACATGGAACAACAAAAGGAGACAAGGTCAAGAGTGACACACACATGTTTTGCTGACGGATCCAAAAGCAAATTCGGCACCAACATAGATGGTAGGTGTCAGCCGCTTAGAAACAGGTATATTAAGAGCTACACAGATTTAGCTTGCAGTGTAAAAGGAAAGCATTTTAAAAGAAGATACAGAAAAGGGTTGTAGCAAAGAAGAGAACCAAGAAGACAGCATAAAATAAGTCACATTTTCCCTCTGCTTTGGACTGTGTCTTGGTCCCATTGACTTCTCTTGGCTTGAAGGATTATGCATTTTATCTGACATTTTCTTCTTACCTTCATCTTGTTCCACAAAGCTTGGAAGCCAGAGAAAACCAGTAGACAAAACTAAGATATTTTGACTGTGTGGGTGGGTAATCATTTATATCTCTGAATTTTCAAGGATAGGTGTTTTTTGTCTTTCTTGCTCCCTCACAGAAGAAAGTTGTTCCAAAGCTACAAAAAGGGCATCATCATAAAGAGAAGCAAGGAGATAGGAGGAACAAACGTCTGTTGCCTCTGATCCTCCATCAGAGACCTGGGTTTTCTATGTACCCTACAATATTGTCTGTGTTACAGGAACAAATGCTTGAAGGGTAGCTTCAAGACAGAGCTGGGACAATGCAATTGTTTAGCAAGGAAACAGAACAGACCCCTCCAGCTTCCTTTCAAGAACAACTTGCCATTTACACAATAGGCTTTTCATGCATCTGTGGTGTAAGTTATCAGATATTCATTACAGCCTATTCTATTTACCCAATGCACACTTGCCAGGAGCTAAATGCAATCAAAAAGAACAACATGCTACACGTTACTGGTTTGGAAGGGATTCCTCTTTCTTCCTTTAAAGTGATGTTTTCCAATAATGAACAGAGGGGGTCCAGAAATGCTCCAGGAGCTATTTCTAAACTGAAGCCAAAATGCAGAAATGCGGGAAAGGTTTCTTGTGCATATACTGGGACCGGATCCAAAGCCTAGAAAAGTCAGGCAGAGCTTTTCCATCTACCTCTGTGGACTGTGGATAAGTCTCATGGTATGCTGTTCATGAAAGTTTATTGAGCTGTTTCTGGAGATCTTCAGCCGATACAAATGGGCCTACAGCTCCTTCTTCTTAACTGGAGCAAAAGTGATTTAAACGAGTTAAGGATCAGGCCCTTTAAATATCAAAATCTACATACATATGATGAATAGATCAATGTAATTAACTATATTTCAAATAGTATGTGCACACACACACACACACACACACATATATATATATACATATACAGTGTGTGTTGCATAAAGTTGGTATACTCTAAGATGGTAAATAAATCACCAGGACTTCAAATTTTGCAATAAAACAGGTATTTTTATGAGCTTATATTTCAACTTATTTTTGTTGTTTGTTTTTAACCTGTGTAATGGAAGTCAGATCCACTTTGGACCTAAAAAAAGAACCAGGGATATAATTTTGTGAGAAAAAAGGAGAAAATATAATTTACCATTTTAATTCCATTACTGTTTCTCTTTCGGATGCTTCAGAGGCTATAGAAGTTATATATATATGTATTTTTTTCCCCCCTAGTACTCAGTAGCTATGTTTGTCTCTATATAAACACCAGTTAAAGTAATATAACTGGAAATAATGACATGCTGTAGGTATTTTATTATGCATTCAGCTTTATAAGGCTTAGATAATAATCGTCACATAACTCTGGTCAGTAGAAATGTGAGAAAGTTTTGCAATGATAGTGAAACTGATAGTGCTTGGTCTTCTACTGAATTTTCAAAAAGGCTGGGAAAAAGGTTTCTTGCTTTAATATTACTTTCCTTCTTAATTTGCCACTAACTAATCACAGTCTTTAACTTATCGATGTCACAAAACACCTCAAGCCCCCCAAAACCTCTATGTCCTACTGTGCAAACCATCAGCAACTCTTGCATATGATTTAGTCAGGGATGATCCTGGCTTGACCAAGGGGCTGGACTAGATGACCTTGTGAAGTCCCTTCCAGCCCTACTTTCCTATGATCCTAACCAAATCAGCAGAATCGAGAACTGGACTACATATTAAAGTGCAAGGAACACCATAGACCAAAATGAATGGGGGGCTCCTAATCAGCCCATTTTAAATTGTGGATTAGCAACAATTTGCAAGTCCCTTAAGATGGCTCATAATTCTGAAGAAGAGGTGGGAGTAGGGCCTTCATCTATAAGAGCATGTTAATATTGCTGCTTAAGAAAGCCTAGGTATACCACGAAGAGAGAAATCTCACCCACTCACACCTACTGTATGTGCTTTCAAGCCCACAAATTAGGCTGAGCAGTCAGCTCAGACCCATCAGCTGGGCAGACCCAAGACAGTTTGGGTACAGTGCTGAAGCATGCACTCAGGGCCACTTTAAGCCATACCCTGCCTAAATTGGTGGCCTTTGGGGGCACACAGACTAGGTCACACTTATTTTCCTGCCAGTACATCCAGGTTTACTCAGGGGGTAATAAAGACAGATGCTAAGTGTTCTTCTCAAGGAAGGAGAGGTGAATTGGCTGTTTATTTCCAACTGGAAATTTGGAAGAGCCAATGGATTTAGACCTTTATCATCCATCAAAACTGATGAGAATTGTGTGTCTAAACTCCTTACAGTGCTTTGAAATCACCACCAGCATATAGCCAACTGCTTACGTATACTGGCTACTTTTTGCCATATGAACGTTTCTCAGATGAGAAACAAGAGGATTCAACCTAATAACTTTTTAAGGAAGTATAGTGTTCAGGGGCCCAGCTGTGGGTAGACAGCATTTGGGAGGCTGCTTGTTACTTGCTTATTTTGTTGTTTGCTTTCTTTGTTGTGGGGACAAGGCTGCTCCATGCAAAATAAAAACTACCTGGAAACCTGAACTCAGAGTGGACTGGCCTTGATAAGGAAGCTGGGTGAGCAACCTGCTTATAAGCTTTAAAACAAGAAACCTGCTGCTATCTCATAGACTTCTCCTCGCTTCTTCTACGTCATCCCCCAGCACCCATCAAATTCTCTCTGCCAGATTCTTTGCAAGCTCTCTCCTTCTGCCTCCGTCCCCGCATTCACCTGATCATAGAATCACAGAAAATGATGGGAAAGGACCTCAGGAGGTCACATCTAGTCTGACCCCCTATTCAAAGCAGGACCAGCCCCAACTAGATTATCCCAGCCAAAGCTTTGTCTAGCTGCGTTGTGAAAACCTCCAAGGATGGTTTCCTTCACCTCTCTGGGTAACCTGTTCCAGTGTTTTACCACCCTCCCAGTGAGAAAATTCTTCCCAATATCTAACCTAGATGTCCCTTGCAGCAACTTGGTCCATACCATCCCCACATTTTCTGCACCAACAAAAACAAAAAATATAAAACAATTGCAAAATTCAAAAAACCAAAAGAAAATATGGAGCAGGAACTTGTGTGCTTTCTGAAATGAAAGACTTGTAAAGGAATGACCTGATCTTATCCCAGATTCTTGGTCTAAGAAGTGGATAAAAAATGAATAGTGGCAGGGAAGAGACAGTTAACTTTACATGCAGCTTTATCTGTCCCTGCACATGCCTGTGCGCCAGGAAAGAATATCATTCATTATTTAATGGCATTTTTTAAACCTAAAAGGTAGTTTGCTTTTTAATGCTTTCAGTGCTGCTTTTATATCTTACAAATGCTAATCCCCTGTGAGTGACCATGTGTTAGTCTAATATGGTGGTTTTCAACCTTTTTTCAATTGCAGACCTCTAAAATATTTTGAATGGAGGTGCAGACCCCTTTGGAAACTTTGAATGGAGGCGCAGACCCATTTGAATTGTAAGTGTGGTAATTCACATACTTTGGATTGATCACAGTCATCTTTCACAGACCCCTTAGACGTAGCCTGTGGACCTCCAGGTGTCCACAGACCACAGGTTGAATCCCATGGCTCTAACGTAATCTAAGCAGGCAATATAACTCTTGTGAAAATAAGACAAGAGATGAGACAGGACACTCTTCTTTAAATGTGGTGAAAATAGCAGATGATGTAAATGACCAGGTTTGAAATGACCTGGCTCCTTTAAACGTCCAGATTTTTGAGAGGTAGCCAAATTGTCTTCGAGTTGTCATGCTTCGGAAAGGTATATATGCCATTGCCTTAGCGTTTTAAAGTTTTCACAAGTCTAGAAAACTCTTAGGAAATGCTCAGCAGGGTTTGAGGAGCTTCGTTATTCTGTTCACTTGCAATGTTCTAAAACACCTGCTCCTTTGTCTTGAAGGTGCCTGAAAATGAAACTTTGGACCAGCTCTTGACCTGTCTACGCTCTGGCATAAGGGGACAAAGGACAGCAAGAAATCCCAGGCAGACAATTCTAGCATGAGTCACAAGGACTTCGCTGGCATGACAAGCTATACAAGCATTGCCCAAGGGTAAGACTCCTAGCCCCAGCTCCTTCAGAGGCAGCTATGACCCAGCCAGGACAGCAATGCACTCTGTGCTAGATCCTGTATGCCCTAAAACAGCACAAGGGAGAGAAGCTACATTAGGCCCTCGCGGGGAACAAAGAAAGAGAACTGGGCTTGATGGCCAAGGCAGCTTTCGTTCCTGTTAGAAAAGTTGTCCACTCTTGTCAAGATATCAAGATCACTGTTTAAGATTTTGGTGAAACTTCAGAAAGGTTTGTAGTTTATTCCAATAAGTAGCATTTGCAGTTCATTTCATAAAATTGCCTGGAATGGTCATTAAAATGTTATAGAGAAATGGCATGGGATCACAGTATGTCATCTCCAGAGAGTCAGCATATTTGACTCTGGGCTGATCTTACTTGCCAATTCAAGGTTAGCCAGGACAGTGAGATGGTAATAAATCTTCAGACTGGGCTACTGGGAGACAGAGCCAAGCAGATAGTTTGTAGACATGCATTTATTGCCCATACGGCAATCCGGAAATCCAGAGTGGTGAAAATACTTTTCAAGGTTCCTAACCCATCTTTGCAAACCTGTGCTGAGTTTCAAGTAAGCGGTCAATTTAAGGTTTTGAGCACAAACCGGATGAAACATGCTTTATACGTGAATCTCAGATACGTAACAGCTTGTAGTTTTGGATATGAACTTTGAGCTTTGGCAGCTCCAAGACTGCAAATTGAGCTAAACCAAAATTGCTAACCAGGAAATTGTTGATTTTGCCACATGGACGGTTCTGAATTTCAGCCTCTCAGAAGTTCAGAGTTGATCTTACTGTTCAGCTAGTGTAGCAAAATATATAAATTCTGGATTACCGCCAAACTCCTTTAGGTGCATTCAGATCCAGGAGCTTAGGTTGAGTTGGTTTTTTTTTTTTTTCCAATCCTTGCTTGGAAGCAAAGCAGTTAAGTAGTGATAGGAGTCAAAAGAGCTTGCTGCTCCATTAGCTGACCTTGGACAAATCGCTTAACCTTTCTGGGCCTCAGCATGCCATGTGTAAAGATGAGGATAATGATGGTACCTTTGCTTTAAGAGGCTTAACACCTGTGGATATAAAAAGCTATGGACATGAGGAGTAGTTTTATTACCACCTGCAAGTCTAATTAGTCTATGTCAGTGTTTGATATGTATTATAAGGTTTAGTAGCTATTGACAGCTACAGCTCACCCCTTAATAGGGCTTATTTCTTTCAGTCAGAAAACAAACACAAATTGCATCCCTTCAGGAGGAATACAGAAAATACCACTCTGCCCTTTGCACAATCAATGCACAAATGATGAGGAGACAACAAGTACCTACTTCAAAAAAAAGTCAGATCCAGGATGCTGTTATGAATTTGTCAGTAATGAATACTTGTTTGCATTCCTCCTACATTGAAGTCAAAAGGACTGTGAAAGCCTCATGGCAGTATATCACAGAACCAGCATATTTAGAGGTCTTGGTATGACTATGGCTATGTGTAGAATACCTTTGGACCACTAAATTCACAGTTGAACCACCTATAGGAATAACATTCCCACTGTAGTGCCGAGGGCTGGTATTGCCATTCTGGATCCATTATGAAGGAGAAGGATCACAGGAGATGTGCGTGCACACCCCCTCCCCCCCCAAATCCCCCGCCTACACACAAGCATCATTAACAATATATTTCTGGCCAACATGGAAAACATGGAATACATTATTGTTTTATAGTTCAATACATGTACTTCTTAACATATTATGCTCATACTAAGCCTTGGGAAGGGATTATTGGACTTTAAACTCCTGTAGCATTTGAGAATTTTTTGTAGTTTCAGTTTCAACTTCAGCTCAACTACCTTCCTCCAATATAATCCTGTGGTTTTGGCAGAACAAAACACAGCTGTTACAGAAGGAAACCTGTTTTTCATGCTGAGACAAATCCAGACAGATCTCTTGAGTGTGATCACACATAGATACTCTGGTGCCAAGCTGTATTGTCCTCAGCAGTTTTTGCAGAGGCAGGAACTCATGACCCCTGCTCTTTGCTATCTAGGCACAGGTCTGATACTAAGGGGCCTCAGATCACATGACTCAATCTTCTGAATAAGGTAAAAAATGCAATAAAAATGCTGATCCTTCTGATTTATGCCACTTTCTTTGTAAGTTCCCAGTAGCAATAATGGGGTTAATTAATACATACTCTGGATGATGATAAAATAATAATATTGTTATTGCATTTGGGCTTTAGGTATAAATCTATTCAAAGCGCAAATTAGTTTGCCTCCTGGTGTCTTTTCCCCTGCATTTTCTGTGCAAATGAGGTACAATTGCTCTCTGGAAGCTGGTGTCATGTGACCAAATCCAAGGAGGACGTGCATATATTTAAAAACCATCATAAGTTAATGAGCACACCAGCGGATGGAAAGATCCTTTTGAAAAAAACGTAAAAGATAAGAAACAACGTTTTCTTCTAAAGAAAATGTATCTGTTTTGTTTATTTTGCACGTATTGACTCTTAAAAGATTTTGCTTCAAGTTTGATTCTAAGAAGCCTCAGCCCCAAAACACACTGAAGTATGTTGCTAAATTTAATCATACAGAGTAGTCTCATAGAAGTTAATGGGACTTCTTTCATGTTTGGTAGTTAAGTGCTTCACTGGATTGAAGCCTATATGGCTTATTTTATTCTCTCAACTGGCTCATCCAGTCCTTGCACTGGCAGCCTCTGAATAGCTGAGGGAAAAGAGAAAATGCATGGTTCTAATACTGTGCCAAACTCTTGGGGTCTTTACTCTTCACTATTCTATTTTGGTTCTTCTATGCACCTATAAACATGGTGACTTAGCATTTAGCTAAAGCCAGTGATCTTATGTCTTATGCCCTTAAACCATAAACACTGTAACATGAAAATGTGCCTTTCCTTCTATCTAATTTTATATAACCATGAAGACTCTCTTTTCAATGGGTTATCATTCTCTGGTGCTTCCTAACTCCTAGGAAAGCAGTGAAGAGAAAGAGACCGCTGAAGAAGCAGAGAGCCAAATGAGAACTCAATGCATTCAGTTATTGGGTTAACCACTTTTTATGTACTATGGCAACAAGTGCACTGAATACATCAGATTATATATGAATGAGAAGCTCACCATGACTAATAAAAAAACCCCCATGGACAAACTAGCAAGTTTGCAACAGTGATACATTCGTATTACATTGAACTTTGCTATGAATATGGTTCAAAATGACTCCCCAGGAACAATACTTTTGCAGTCTCCAGAAAGCATTACAAGGACATATCAGAGAGCAGGATAAATATATAGGCATAGAGGACATAAACCATCAAATGTTATTCCCCTGTTATTCTAAATAATACACGTGGCAAATCTCAAGACACTATACTGAGAATAGTAAATGCTGGTCAGGTCATCTGTCAAAGGAAAAAAAAGGGTGAGATTTTTAAGGGTGGTTGACAGAGCTAAGTGACCAATACTTAATGAATTTTGATGGGAGTCTCACTCCTTACTGCACTTTTTTGAGGTGCGCATGAGACTATTGGAACTGAGAGCCATTGGAAAAATGACTCAAATAATGTGAAGGAAGGCTGTGCAAAACTTTGGGTGCTGATTTGATTTGGAGAAGATTCAGCTCGATTTTGTGGCCAAATCTCTGAATTCGAATCGAATCAGGAGACCAATTAAAAGGTCCAAATCGATTCGGTAAAGATTTGGAGAGCTTTGACAGTTCAGGCAGTCCCTGCCCACTGCAGCAGGGAACTGGACCCAGACTCCATGCTGGTACGTAGGGCAGTGGTCTCCAAAATTTTTTTGATCGCGCACCCCATCAGTAAAAAATTTTTGAGCATGCACCCACAATATATGAATGAGGGCACCACTGTCAACCCCTCCATGTTGTGGAACTCTCACTCTTCCCTCAGGATACCTCGCATTCCATACATGACACGTGACCGTCTGACATACAGACTGAGTGAGGGCGCCAGTGTCAATCTGTATATTAAATATTAGTAAAGCTTAATTTCTTTCTTATTTTTTTAGATAAAAAATAAATATAAATAGAAGTTCTAGTATTTTCTTCCCGCACCCCAATGGATCATCTTGCGCACTGTGTGCACCCCACTTTGGAGACCACTGACATAGGGGACAGTGAAGGTGGGGCTGGAGGAGAGTGGGAGGGGACCATGGGAGGGTACCCTCCCAGGCCCCATCCCCTGCCTGGTCCCTCCAGACCCTCTGAGTGCCCCCCAAACCCCACCTGCTGTCCCAGCCACCCCCTTGGCTGTCCTGCCTAGTGGCTGGGGGGGGCAATCCCTGCTGTCCCCCAATGCCCCATGCTGCGTGGGGGGCTCTGCCATGAACCTCCAACCCCTGCCCACTCTCCCACATAGCTGCCCTGCCTGCCCCAGCTCCTGTCCCTTTAAAAAAAAAAAAAAAGAAAAAGAAAAAGGCCCAACTCACTGGCTGCTGCAGCAACCTCAGGCCTTCTGGGGCCTCATGGCAGAGCCCCCATGCAGCACGGGGCAGTGTGGGGCAGCAGGTTCACCCCCCCCCCGACAGCAACTGGTGAGTGCCGGGCTTTTTTTTTTGAGAACTGGGAGCTGGGTCTGGTGGGGCAGCCATTGAGAGTGGGTGGGAGATGAGGCCAATTTGTATATTTGGCCAATTTGGCTGCGGCCAAATCTCTGAATCAGATTCGGATGAATCGATTCGGGACAGCGATTCAAATCACCAAATCGAATCACTGTCCCCTGAACCGGCTGAATCCAAATCTGAAGGGAATACCAGCCACTTAGCACAGGCCTAATGCGAAGATATAAACAATAAAAAAGGCTTTTCATTCAACAGAAGAATACCAAAAGCAGTTTTGAGCTGTCATTGCCTTGTCTCTTTGCAGGTGTTTATAACAGTCAGGACAGAATATTTTAACTAAGGGTTTTTAATTCATTTTGCACTTCCCACGTGTGGTAAAAATACAGTGCACTGCAGAATCATATCCAGTAACTAAAGAAAAAGCAAGAGGTCAATGAGGAAACAACCAGCATATGGATAACTTGAGGCCACGTTTCTTAGCACAAAGGATAGCTGTTATGTAGAACAATGCCATATTCAGTAGGGGAAGATTAAGATGAGGTAAATGGCATAAAATGTTAAAGAGGAGCCAGCATACCTGCTTGGAAAAGGACTATGATATTAAAAAAAATCATCTCTGGGAGTGGATGCCATGAATAAGATGCTACCGTTTGAAAGTAATTTTTTCATGGTATTAGAGTCTGACATCAACAGTTTTAAAAGGGATCCAAGTTGAGACCCAATGCAAACATAAAGATGGGGAAGAATTATAGACTACTCAGACCTCCTCTTGATGTAGCACCCTTACGTTGCACTGAACTATGACCCCATGCTCATGACCTGGCCACTACTGAAATTATTTTCAAAAAAGCTGATTAGGGGAAATTATTACCATGCTACTCACCAGACTGCTCTTTGCCTGGCTCCAAAGCAAAGGATGCAGACATGACCCAGACACCATTTTTTTAACTGGTTGGAACGGATGAGCTAAGGGCAGGGTGGACAACAGAGCTTGGTTCTACTCGTATAACCCAAATTGTCACCTAAGCAGAAAAAAGTCAGTAGCTTGATAGTTAGGACACTATACATTCATTGGGCTAGAGAAAAGCAGAAAGACTGACTCAATAGCCTATTAGTTATCGTGCTTCCCTGAGATATTAGAAACCCATGTTCAAGCTGCTTATATGGAGCAGGGATTTGATCCTTACGTAAGTAACATAACAGGTTATTTTGGGCATTTCTCTTATGGAAACCTGTGAAAAGTCTAGGTTTTTTGTCCTGCTGCTACAGAAGAAACTTTCTAAAACCTCAGAAAGGGTCATGAGATATAATTAACATTTCTTGCTCAGCTCTACTATGAGTCCTGACTTTTACAGAATTACAACATGACAAATTTTATCTTATCTTTTCCACAGTGTGTTCCTTCCTGTAACAAGGCAATATTGAGTTTGGTTTGGGCTTGGTGTAAGGAGGACATGCCACTTTGTTTTCCAGTTTATAGGGCAATTTATATCCCAGACATCCCAGGAAGTTAGACTCAGCAGTGTGCTCCTGTTCACCCACTATAACAGCAAAAGCGGGAACGAAAGTTGTTTTCAGAGATTATTGTTTTGTGCACTTTGGGACAATTCAGAGAGCAGTTGTGTCCTGGAAAAGAATTCTGTGCAAATGGCATTGTAGGGGTCTATCTTTGTTGCATTTTGGTAAATCTAGATCAAATTACAACAGGCAGCCCTTTTAGCCCAGCCTGTGCTTTAAGAGCTGGGTTTATTCTGGCTCATGCATCACCACTAACAAATGGCTGGCAATTGAAATTCAACAACACTGTGGATGATGTGCAGAGCAGACAGGACTCCAGCTCAATATTCCAGGGCTGTATTGATTCAACGGGTTTAACAGAAGTAATAGCAACACATCCGATCAGAAAAACGAGCTGACCTAACTCAGGGTGCATGGCGGGAGCGGACTGGTTGAATAAAAATAGTATTATTTTTTGTACTTGTTCTCTGATTGTAACTATATATTTAAAGAGGAATTGCACAATACAGGCATACCTCGTTTTATTGCGTTTCGCTTTATTGCGCTTCGCAGATATTGCGCTTTTACAAATTGAAGATTTGTGGCAACCCTGTGTCGAGCAAGTCTATCGGTGCCATTTTTCCATCGGCGCCATTTGGCTCAGATGATGGTTAGCATTTTTTAGCAATAAAGTATTTTTTAATTAAGGCATGTACATTGTTTTTTAGACATAATGCTATTGCACGCTTAATAGACTACAGTATAGTGTAAACATAACTTTCATATGCACTGGGAAACCAAAAAATTCGTGTGACTCGCTTTATTGCGATATTCGCTTTATTGCGGTGGTCTGGAACCGAACCCGCAATATCTCCGGGGTATGCCTGTATATAGATGCAAGACAAAAACATAGGGTAGGATTTACAGAAGCGATCAGTACTGGCCTAGTCCTAGCTCTCATTCCATGGCAGTTTTAACCTGGGTTTCAAAGGAAGCAGAGCTAGGCCATTAGGACATCAAGACATCAGGCTATATTCTCTCCAAAGCCAGCAATGAAGGGTGTACAAAGTCAGCAAGGAGGGTCTACACTTCCTGACCATCCAGGCTTTAACAAGAAGAGGGGCTGCGGGTCCTCTCCACAACTAGAAAACAGTTAGAAGTTGGCCATCTGCTCCTGGGTCCCTGAGCCTGGGATTACAATAGTGGAGCACTAGACTCTAGTCCTGAATGTCCAGGATTACCTCAATCCTTTGGCAAGCCTTCAGCTAATGTTTGCTATAATTGCAATCCAACCCTGTGCAGAAGATCAGCAAAAGCCTTATATGTGCCAAGAGCTCAACTGAAAATGATGTGATGCCTAGCCTTCAGCTGGACCTCTGACTGCAGATGTGAAATTTCAACTGTACTATATTGCCTATTGTACTGGAAGAGTTAGAATTTTTTCCAAGATTAACTTCTTCCCTGCAAAAAACCCCCAACCAACCAAACAAAAAAACCTTGCCAGTAAAAATACTAGAATCAAACTGGGTGAACATGATTTCCCTACCACCTCTCTCTTCAAATGGTGATAAGGGGCAGAGACAAAAAAATCATTTCATATCAGAAAGAGAGGGAGGGAGGGGGAGAGCGCACAACACAAGATACATGACTGCCTGCTTGCAATTTCCCTTCCAAAGAAAAGACAGCTATAAACCGTCCAGGCTGCTGCAGCTGTAATAGAAGAGAGAGGTGTAAATATCTGCCTTACAATGCCGAGGTTATAGCCTGTTTAGAAAATCATCAAATTACTGCTCTATTTCTATAGAGATAGATTTGATGAAGGGAATTTTTCACTTTGGAAAACTACACTGGAGCTTCCTATAATAAAACATCCTCGAGCACCTATAGTAAATGCAGGGCTGACAACTAAAATGTGGAGCAAGGGGTCTGAATTCATAATAGCACCAATTGCTGTTGTTAAAATAAATGTTCTCACTGATTGGATATTTTTCAACAGTGAAAATATATATTTTTTCAACCACATAACAATAGCTCTGTCGGAAGAGTAAAATCCAGTGCTTAGTGCTATACCAGGGATACAGACAAATATAAATAAGTGACCGTGCACAAGGGCATATGCATTATTGGTATACAGCTGTATTTCTAAAGCTGTACTTCCAAGGTCAGTTTTATTTTATTTCTTTCTCTGTTCTGAGTTAATGAGATGTTTACTTGGAAACAGCCTTAGGCCCGATTTTCTAAATGCAATGGAGCACAGATTTCACTGGGAATTATGTGCCTAAATACCAATAAAAATTTGGGCAAAAATATTAAAAGAAGAGGATTTATGAATTCCTCAGTTGTAGGTATCCCTATGGACTGGGCAAGCTGAATGCAGATCCTATAGTACTTTGCAAAACATCCATCATCTTTGATCTTGCAATCTGTGCAGAAACTTGATTGTGCCTTGAAAACAGGAAAGATAGGGGCCTTCTCCTTGGGCAGCTTCTGCTGTCCCATGTATCAGACTGGACTGCCTGCCCCCCTTGCGGTCTGTTTCCTTCTATTCCTGCCATAAAAAAACTGCTTCAGCCCTTATGTGGGTCCAAATGACTACACAGAAATTAGGATCCCTGTATGCCATTTATGGAATAACATACTACAAAAAACAAACAAATTAATACATAAAACAAAAGAAATATTCCAGGAGTGAGCTCCACTTTCACTTCTGTATTCCTCCAAAGCTGTCTCTGATATGTCCCCAGTTTTTCAAGAAAAAACATTAAATTTGGCTCAGGGGATTTCAGGCCAGGTGGCTTGCTTTTTTAGTATGGGAGAGTTTAAGTGGGTAGGAACCCCCACTTGCCCCCCGCTCTGCCTCCCGTATGTCACGAGAAACTCATTTTAATCCTAACTACTATCTTTTTATGCATACTCACGGGCCTAATAAAGCCTTATGAATAAATTATATGCTTTTCAGACTCAAGTTTTTCAGAGTGCTAAGAAAAAGTAACAATTTCTCATTACACATCTCGCACCATCCCACTTAAAACTGTCAGGGCTGTGTCCTACACACCTCAGTGGACACACACATTGCAGAATGTCTTCTTAAATCAGAAAACATGGCAGCCACAGGAGATACATGGTAATGCGTGCTCACACGTGGATGAGCCTGGTGTTTTAGGTACCAACAACCTATGATCACTTAACCCACCTGCACCCAAAGTTTAAATTTTAATCAGAAGCACAGAGATATAGTTCTGAAGATGATCAAACAAAAAACCCTAAGTGAAATACCTTCAAAATGACAGCAGGCAATGCATATTGCTCAAACATAAAATGTTATGTTTCCCATTGGTGTCTGTACAGTCAGTTAGAATTAAAGATATTGATTCAAACCGACTCTACTTCAACATTGTAATGACAAGTGCCAACCACTGCAGTTCTCAGATAAGTATCTATTTAAGATACTTGTATGATCTTGCATTGCCATAGTACAAGAACACTGCAGAATGCATTTCTTTTCACAACACCTTTGTGAGGTAGGGCAGTGCTATTATTCCCAAATTAAAGACGAAGGACCAGGTCATAGAAAGGCTGATCCTAAGTCACTGGCCTGGGGTAACAAAGCAAATCTATGCCAGAGTATGAAGTTAAACTTGAGTGTCCCATGGGCCAAACCAAACCTGGCATTTTACCTACTATAAACCATTGTTCATCTATTTATGTAGAAAACACTAGGAAAATATTCTTTGCACCATTGAACTTTTTTGTCTTTCATTTAGGACAGGATACTGGATTCCATCAGCATGGACGAACTCAATGAAAGCTGAGGGACTCAGCTCCATTTTCCTTAATTTTATGGAAAACAGATGCACACAGGAAAAAAAAAGACTTTCTAAATCCAGAAGATGAGAGCTGCTTTGTAAAGGCATGCACAAAAATGCATATTTGTCTGACATTTTGTTTGTAAGACCTTTGCTCTATGAACACTTAAACTTATGAATAATTTTTCTTGTATAAATTCAATGAGCGTAATCATTAGTGAATAGAGGAGTACACACACTATTAAAGTACCCGGACTAGTGCTAGGGTTGACATGGGAATTAAATAATGAATGGGTCTTCTACTAATATGCATAGGTGGTTGCAGGATTAGAATAAAAATAACTATTTATACAGCCATAATTGCCACCAAATACTTGATTCTATTTCCATACATCACTTTGTGACTCACTATCCATTAACACATGAAGCTGTACAAATAGAGGCACCTTTACCCATTCATTCTGCATGCATGACTGCTGATCTGCATATTCAAATCTGAGATGTGCACATGAAATCCAGGGCCTTGTTACACTTTACACTCGGGCCTTGTTACCTTGTGAGCTGCACAAATGTTGAACGGTGTTAGTGCTAGCTTGAGTATGGAGCAGTCACACCTCAGGCCAGCAAGGACCTAGAGGACTGAAAGGTAAGAAACCCCTGCCGCCCCCCCACCCTTTCAATCTGGGCTTCCCCCCAGGTCTCTCCTGGTTCCCTGCCCTCCCTGTTGAGGTCTCCCTGACTCCTTCACCCCCATCTACTTGCAGCTGCCCAGCTGTCTGTCCTAGGGGAGCAGGCAAGGAAGGGTGCCCAGCTAGCACTGCCGGACTTCTGCCCTTCTTGGGGCTGAGCCCTGTCCACAGCTGCCATACAGGCAGATTAACCCTTCCCTGCCTGCTCCCTTGGGATAGACAGCACAGGCAGCCATAAGTAAGTGCGTGGGAGGGAGGGGGGAGCAGTGAACAGGGACCTGGGGTGTGAGGATGGTGGGAGGGGAGGGCAGTAGGCCCAATCCAGGCCAGCAGGTGAGGGGGTGTAGGTGGGAAGTTTACACCAAGGTGTAGCCTAGAGTGGCTACACAATTTTGGGTGGCTTCTGGAGGTCTTAACCTGGAGTGTCTGTACATTATTGCCTTCAAATGGCTTAAAACACTCATTTTGCAGCTCAAAGTTATGCCACTCTAGGGCAGGATTATCTCTTGATTTGCACAACCCAGCTCCTGTTCCATTACGGTGTCGCCACTCCCCACAGACATGCTGCTCAAATTGAAGGTGTGACTGCTCCAAACTCCAAACTAGCACTAAGCTGATCAACATTTGTGCAGCTCAGGGTGTGTGGTATGATAAAGCCCTTAGCATAACACAAGCTGGGTAGTACGGATCAGAGATAATCCTGCCCTGGAGTGGCATCATTTTGAGTGGCATAATGAGTGCTTAAAAGCAGTTTCAGCTGTTAATGTGTGGACAATCCAGGTGTTATGGGCTCTAGGAGCCACCCCAAATTACCGTGTAACAAGGTCCTCATTCAAGTTAAGAAAGTTTGGCCTTTGAAATCTGAACAGACTGTGGTTTTATATGTATTAAAAAAATGAATTAAAAGACCCAATACAAACTAAGCCTCAAAGGAATCCTTGAACTGTATTTTTCTTAATGAATTCTATGATTGATTCTTACTACACAAATAAGGTGCGAGATAGATCATTTAATAAGCATTCTGAGTTAATTGCCTTCATCAAGTGACAATTCATACAAATGACGCTATCAAAGGAGTAATAATATCCTTATTGATTAAATTAATCTCTAAAAGACAGCTCAAACAAGTTTAATTAGTGATGCATGACATTATCATGGCCCAATCTGAAAACAACCTTGTAACCCATCCAAATGTTCAAAACGATGACAACAGACACAAAACATGCCTCTGTAAGTTTGTTCATAAACGAACCTCATGGGTAGTTTTTCCAGAGAGTCTTGGTAAATGTCTGTGACCAACCATGAAAATCCATGCAAGCCTTACACACAGAGAAACAGCGTGATGCATATTAAAAGCCAATAACTACCTGGCAGTTCAAATGTTCCTTAAGAGCCGTATCCACAAACAGCTTTTATTTCAAAACAGAAAACAAAACCAAGGGAGTAAAAATTATTAGAGGAAATTTTGGAGGCAGAAGATGTAAATGCAGGTGGGCCACTCAATTAAAAGTCTTTCCCTTGTGGGGTGGCTGTTTAGCTGAGGGAGACTAAGCATTGGATTACAGAATTTGTATGCTTATGTCATTGGCTTGAAGCCTGCCTGCACGGGCAATACACCAAACTTGCTAATGTGTCATGGTATTAGCAGTCACAGGAGAGAGCCTGCCAGACACCTTTGCTCTAAGAGGCAATATTAATGCTGGTATTAACAAAAAAAAAGAAGAACTGTCAAGACTATTTTGTGTATGGAAAATAGAGTTGTCAATTAACTTGAATTTTTCATCAAAGCATTTTTGTCCCTTCCTGAACCAGGGCTAAAATGCATGCTAAATCCATAGGAGTAAGAGGCCCACATCTACTGTTAAAGCCACTGTAAGTTTGGGGTCCATATCCAAGGACCTTTTCAGTTGTAAAATTAAAATATTGCCAAGTTCAACCCCGATGCACTTTCATGATTGCCAGGCATGCAGGCAGCTCCAGCTCCAGGTTCTCCAGGTACAGTAGCTGTGTTACTAGCTTTGTTGTGTTACCAGCTGTGCTGTTGTCTTTGGAAATAAAGTGGAATTGTTACCATTCTGTAGGTCAGAATGGTAACAAAATGGACTGTTGTGGGAAGAGTTTATTGCATAGGCAAAAAATTATTTGGCAGGGGGTGACTAACTGTGTGCATGCTTGCACGTGAGCCTGCTCTGCCAGTGGGTAAGTCTGCTCCTACCTAGCGGGTAAGTCTGTGGGGGAAGGGGTGGGGGGGAGGAAGAAAGGCTGTGGGGAGGGGCAGATCGAGGCCCCAGTGGTGAGGGAGAGAGTGGCCCCACTGTAGCTGCCACTGCCTCCAGTGCCATGTGATGCCATCTGCGTTCTGCTGCCAGGCAGGCAGGGGCACGGTGCAGCCCAGCAGTGGCAGGCATGTGGTGTCACACTGCTCCCAGGGAAGCTGCAGTGGGGTTCAAATTGCAGTGTGCAGCGGCAGCTGCCTCCACCAAGGTGTGCACTGTGGTGGGAGCTCCCCCTGTGCCACTGGACGAGCTGCTCGGGCTCCGATTGTCCCACCACCAAGCCCAGCTGGGGCCCCATTCAACCCAGCCCCTGCCCCTGCCTCTGCCCCACTCCCTCCCTCAACGTGGGGGTCTTGATCTGCCCCCCCCAAGCTCCTTCCCCTTCAGAGTAGACTGGTACTTGCCTGCCATGCTGCCAGTGATCCACATTCAGGCTGCAATCATGGCTGCACGCGTGCCCCTCCCCACTCCTGCTGCAGTGTCTTGGAACCCGCAGCTGGGCTGCCTTGTGGCCCAGCTATACCCACTGCCCTGCATATGGGGGTGCTGAACTCCCTTAGCCCCTGCCTATGGTTTATTGCTAACTTTAAGAAGAGGTGATCAACTATATGACCCATGGGCATGGAAAATAGGGTAAGAAAGACCCAGCAGTTAGACAACAGGATAGCAAGGAATATCTATATACTGGAAGATAGATAAATACTGCATTTATTCAAATCCAAGATGAGGAGCGCCCCCAAACCCCCATTTAACAAATGGTGAGTAAAAAAATCCTCATCTTGGATAGGAGAAACAATGAGAAAAAATCCTCATCCTGGATTTGAGTAGTGATGAGAAAAAAATCTGCATCTTGGATTTGAGTACAAGGCAGCAGGGTTGCAGCTGCTGCCTGCCTCCTTCCACCTCTGCATGTGGTAGTGGGGGAAGGGGAACAGGCAGCTGGGGAGAAGGTATGGGGGGCAAGGGGAGGAGGTCAAGCTACTTGGATCCTCCACTGCCCACCCCCTCTCCTGCCCCGCCACCTGCCCTGATGCTACCTCCCCCACTACCTGCCCCCAACCAACACTGCTTTACTTACTGCAGGGGAGGGGAAGGGCAAATTTAAGATGACTATCCAATAATTAGATTCTATACATGGAAAATTATAACTTTTTTCTAAATTTTCATGTATAGAATCAAATAACAGGGTAGGGAGGCATCTTAAATTCAGAGTTGTCTTGGATTTGGCTATATACAGTAGATAGATAGACAGATAATGAAAACATTCCATTTGAAATGTTATCCTGAACTCCTCAGCTTAATGGACACTTCTGTTCTCTCTGCTGACAAACAGATTGATGTGAATTTTTTTCATTTTTATACTGGCTTGGGAAGCAAAGTAGTAGACTAGGGATGAGGGGAGAGGATAAACAGAAGATGTAATTCTTTTTGGAGACACTGTAGTGAGATAAAAGGAACTATAATTATACACAGAGCAATATGTACTTCATGCCAGGACCACATTTATTCAACAAGCAGAACACAAGGTAGAAAGATGTTTTCCAGCTTCTAAAGAGTAGCAAAGCCCCTACCACCAGGTTTACCTGCAGTCCTTAAGCATGAATAATTGTTCTGTGGTTGAAAATCACTTAATTAATGTGGAAATGCTCTTTTTTTAACTCATTACAATTCAGTAGATAAAGACCATATATATATTTTATTGGATTTTATGTTATTTTATTATACTATTTTAATATTATATATAATATACTATTTAATATTATATATTAAAATGTCTAGACATTTTAATACCCCAGACTAAGTATATAACCTTTGTCTCTCTAATATAACCTACTTTTTTAACTGCTATTCTTCATTTAATTATACTAGAGTATACTTAATTTAGGCCTTTGCCTGCATTCTGAGATACTCCAGCTTATTTGTCCCTTTGATCTGACTGTAGTTGAACACTATTACCCAATTTTTGTTCTTTAAAAGTAATGTATACATGCAGCCAGGAGCATGAAGCAATTGTTGGTAATCAGAACATATTATGTTGAATAACACCAATTGATTTTCAAAAACAAGGTAGCAGTTGCATCACCATCATTGAGGAAAAAATATAGATCTGTGACTTGTGACTTCAGTCAATTTTCATCTGACAATCATTAAGAATAAATCAAGAAGTACACAATTACTTTTCTGATAACTGCCATATTTTAAAAGGTATTAAACAACCAAAAACCAAAGCTTGTTCTATGAAGGCTCAATTTCTAAATGGGTTATAGAGGATTAATACATTATTTTAAAATGATATATTACAGATGGCTTACAGATGGTTAGAAGCATATCAGTTAAATCTGTAAGTAGTTGTAGGCTCAGGTTATTAAAATCTATTGACCAGTTGGATTTTGTAACTGTACACAATTGTCACAGAGGCACTGGGGTGCTCCGTGCCTGAAAGTGAGATAAGGTGAGCTGCCAATCACCGGCAGCCCAGCTGCTGGTTGCTGGGGCAACCAGGCAGGTCATGTGGCCAGAAGGGGGCAGAGCTGGGCCTTTATAAACAGCCCAGGCCGGAACCTGACTAGCAGTTCCCTTCTGGCAGCTGCTAGAGGAGGAGCTCTGTGGCAGAGCTGAGCTGGTAGTTGCAACCTTGCCATTCTGCCCGGCTGCTATGATGCCAGGGATCAGAGGACACTGAAGGGAGGTATGGTTAGGAGCCCTGGTGGGGGCTTGAAGTTGCCTTATGAGCAGGGAGGCTCTTTGGTGGTCTTGTTACAGCCGTTGGGCTAGGGTTTTGTTATAGTTACACTGGAGGACCGGGTGAGGCAGTAGGGGTGTGAGGAGGCCTCACAGGAGCGCCCCAGTGGCTTGGGGGGGGGGTCCTGGCGCCCAGCAGGGGCGCAGAGAGTGGTGCCACAGTGGGCACAGCGGACGAGTGCCGGAGAAGTGCTTGGTGTGCGGGGGTTGTAACCCCAGCTGCAGCAAGGGCCCCAGAGGGGGGCAGCAGGGCGCGAGAAGCGCGGCAAGGGCCCCAGAGGGGGGCAGCAGGGCGCGAGTGCAGGTCGCAGCACTGGCCCAGAGCCGCCGGTAACAGGGCGCTGGGGTTTAACCTGCCCGGAGGTGCGGGTAAAAGGGCGACAGACCAACTTGGGGGACGCTGGTAAAGGGGTGCCAGTGCCGTGGTAGGCCCAGGTAGGATTGGAGAAGGGCGCCGGGGCATGACGAACCCCAAGGGCGCCAGATCGGTGACAAGCCCGGGGGTGCTAGAGAGGGGCACCAGGGCAGGACGAGCCCAAGGGGCGCCGGAGAGGGTGCCAGAGGGCAAGGGCAGAACAACGTCCAGAGAACAGCTGTGAGGCTTGGGGCATGCTGTAGGGGAGGTAGGAGGCACGCATTGCCCATAAGGCTTGGGGGGGGGGGTGTTGGAGCACCCTACTTGAAACAGAGGTAACATCAGCACGGTGTCTAAGGTGAGAGTAGGCAGCTTCCCATCTGAACCTATAAGATCAAAGACATGGCAGGCGAGTCGAGGGTGCTGGACCACCGTGCTAGGGAGTACACGGCCACTCCTAGGCCTCACTCCCTCACAACAATAATTGATTGACCATTTGTTCAGCTATGAAGGGACCTACCAAAACTGAGGAGACAGGTGAGTGATTTGTAGATGTCCACCGTCATTTTTGTGTGTGGTTTTTTTTTTTTGTTTTTTGTTTTTCCTCAGTGAGGCCTCCCCATGCCCCTGATTGGTCAAGAGGCCCCAGTGGCAGCCCCACCTCTGACTACTGATTGGTTGAAAGGGCTACACTTGAGACAGCCCTGCCCTTCACTGCTGACTGGCCTAGAGGGCTGTTATTAATGCGGTTTTACCCCTTGCTGACAGGCAGCCCTCTCAGCCAATCAGCAGAAGAGGGATCTTGGCTTCCTTTCTGTGTGCCATGGGAAGGAATTGCTGGCTCCCACTGGGGAGCCAGCACTACATTTTCAGTGAGGTTTTTTTTAAATCTGGTGATTCTGCCGAAAATCATGGGAAATGCTGCTTTTCATAGAATTGACTTCAAATCACAGTTTCCACAAAAAATGCAAAGTTGCAATTTGAGTAGGTCCCTAACTATGAGTTATGTATTAACCCTGTATAAACCTTTTATAGAATAAACCTTAATAAGAAATGCAATTAGTAAGTTGGCACCAGGCACTGTTCTACTGAATTTAGTGGCAAAATTACTCATTGGCTACATTCTGATCACAGGCCCAATTTTTTTAATGGCAAACTCTGTTTACACATAAAAGGCCTACATTATTTGAAGTGATGAGTCAGTTTATCTGCCTTGAGATTCCACTGCCCAGCCTGAGGCACCTTAAGGAGACCAGATTTTTCAGCATTTTTTGCAAGTCAGGCCTCTTTAAAGTACCCTGAATGTTTATTCAATCGAAGCCACCAATGACTATTGAAAATATGGGCCAGAGGGCAGTGTGGACATGGGAGAATGCGATAGAAGAATACAGATTAGAAATTGATGTGGGAGTTTTCAGAGTCTTTCAAACGGAGATATTGGACACTTCCTTTTTAGTGTTGAACAATGTGAAAAACTGTGGTACATACAATTATTATTTATGCCTCAGACATCTCTTCTATTTTTCTAGTCAAGAAGATCAACATCCCATGAATTCACACACAACTGAGTGGATGATCTGAATTATTAATTAGGAGGAAAGTTCTTCCTAAGGTCTCTGTCAATCTCTGAATGACAGCAATTAAATAGCTACAAACTACCCAATGTAGGTACTCAAGAATCAAGATTATTTTGGAATTCGATACCTCAAGCTTACAGAATCCACTGCATGCTGATGTTGCAATAATTACCTCATTGGGTGTGGAGCTAAGTGGCATATTTAAAGCCTTTAATTTCTATTCTGTTGTCTAGCAGAGTTTTATTGTTTCCCCCCCCCCGTGGTCAATAACAATAGATTTTATACACTACTTTTGATTTTCTAGCAAAGCAAATACTTTCTGGAAAATCTGTTAAATGACCAGTGATTTTTTTTTTTCAACTTTTACAACAGCCTGGTCAACTCAATTTTTCAGCTGTAAGTCAGTCTCAAGTCTCTCCTCATCAGCTGGTTAACTCACAAGTAGTATACTAAGCCATTCATCTCCTTAGACTCTGTTTCTGCACGTTTGTCAGCATTCATTTTTTGGTTTATGGATCATCTTATTTATATAAATACTCAAATCATTAAAACCCATCTAATAGTGTCTACAGTAATCAAGTGATGCTCTGGTTGTAGATACTGTTACTTGGGGTAACATTTTTTTAGATTTACTTATACCCATACATGTATACATCTTATTATGCAACCTTTAATTGCCTTCAAAAGATTATTTAAGGGCTCTAATCTCATATGGTGCATTCAACAATAATAAATAACCCCATTGGCTCCCAGGGAGCTAATTCTTTGAGGAGGATAAACACAAGTTTTCTTGAATAGTGGATTAGAGATTCAACACGCCTAATACTCTCACTGTTCATAACTGACATAGATCAAGTCATTCCATTTGCCTTTTGTAGCTTCTAGATTAAACCTATGACAGGACTGAAGCCCCCAGGGGCAGCCATGATGCCCCCTGATTGCCATGTGACTCCCATGCTGCTCCAGCTCCTAGGGCACACTTCCTCTTTTCTTTCTTGCCATGCCTTTGTTGGAATACTTTGATTACAAAAAAGGGAGGCTTCCCCAGGGTCCCAAAGTAAGCCTTTATCTATTATCAGTCTGGGGGTCCTGCCTGG
Organism: Crocodylus porosus; assembly: GCF_001723895.1. Taxonomy (NCBI): domain Eukaryota; kingdom Metazoa; phylum Chordata; order Crocodylia; family Crocodylidae; genus Crocodylus; species Crocodylus porosus. The sequence goes on along the minus strand of NW_017728932.1, from coordinate 7,521,409 downwards.
ACCCAGCCTACTCCTGTCCTACCCCTCAGGTCTCTATGTCCTTGTTGGGGCCTTGACTTTTCCAGCCTCTGCCGCTTTACTGTAGCTGGCCCCTTTTGCCTAGAGCCACTGCTCCAGACCTGGCTTCTGGGCTTTAGCCTCTGTTTCACCCTATTGGGCTCTAGGTCCTTGACCTGGCTCCTGCCCCTTTCTGGCTTTTGGCCCTTAGCCCCAGGTCTGCCCTTCAGGATGTAGGCCCCTGGCCTGGCTTCTGGCCCTCTCAACTTGTAAGTTCCACCCTTCTTGGGCCCTGGCCCTTAGCACGCTCAGCTTAAGGCTGCCTCTGTTGGCTTTCTAGCCCAGACTTTGGTTGCTACCTGCCTGTGTTATGAGCCCCCAGCAGGGCTCAAAACACCATGTGCCCCTTGGGTACCAGTGTGGCTTGCACCCCTCCCCCTGTCAGGCTCGAGACCTCACATGTCCTGTGAGGTCCTGTGTTGGGCTGGTAGGCTCTCCTGCTGTGCCTGGGCATCCTGGACACCCTCCATGGCCTCCAGACCTCCCCCAATAACCACACACAGTCCTCCAGTGTAAACGCTAATAAAAGGGTAATTAAGCATCTGCTTTAAAACGAACCTTTCCACTCCTTTTGCAAGGTATAGCAACATTTGGCCAGGACCCTTGCTCCTGGGCTCTCGCCTTGCTGTCTCCTGAGTGTTGTGTCCTGGTCAGGATTCCTTCAGCAGCTCATCCCTTCCTGGGAGCTCTGTTCCCTCTGCAGCATGGGTCTGACTCTCTGATTCCCCTCCTACTCGGAGAACCAGTTTTTTTTTAATTGCCCAAGCCCCACCTCTCCTTCTCAGGTGCCTCTTTAGTGCCAGCACCACTGTCTCTTGCTAGTCCTAATTGGCAGCTTGTCCCACTTCTGTTTGTACCACGGCTCCACTGCCTCCAGCCCTCCATTTATGTCTGCTGGGGTGTCTGTCCTATTTCTCTCATCCACTGAGGTGCAAATTACCTTTAACTGTGGTTTGTTTTCCCTGCTGTCAGCCCATAATAAGCTGTCTTCCCCAACCTGGGGATCTCCCTGCTGCTGTTTCTCCTTTAAAGTAAAGGGAGCTCTGGTTCCCTGTTACAAAGCCTGGTATGGGAACTTGAGGAGAAGAATGAAAAATATATACCCCCAAATACATAACTTGTCTGCTGGGCATTGTGACATATTACCAAAATAATTATAGATTCAGTTCCAGTGCAGATTTCTAATGGGTTTTGGCCATCAAAAAGAAGCTTTGGCCTGTGACAAGTTTTTTTAAATATGCTTTCAAGAAAAGAAATAGAAATAATTGGAATAATAGTACAAACCTTAATTCCCAGCTCTATGTTCTCTCCTCCATATACATCCATTCCAGGATCCAAAAGACCTATTTCTCCGAAGAACTTCCTGTTGACAACAAAGGAGCAGCCAATCATTGCTGGGGTCCTGTAGGAAGAGAACAGTAAATTAAACTGGTGCAACATCATCAGTTGTCATTTTCCAGTAGTTCCATAGACTGAATCCATGAAATAGTAAAATGAGTCCTAATCCTAAATGCCACTGAAGACTACATTAAAGCTCCCACTGGCTTCTGTGGTATAAGACTGGGTCTAATGAGCTTACTGCCACTGGCAGGCCCAGTGGCTTCATAGTAGTAAGCACTATTCTTGGCAGTAACTTCAATTTTGGGGCATTATATGAGAGAGATTATTTTGCTTGTTGAAGCACAACTGAACAAAATTCAACTGCTCAGCACACTCTTGTGTATGCAATGGAGAGGTAGAAGCATCCTATGGTTAAGGCTCTGAGCTGGGACTTAAGGGCACTTACACACATGCAGGAAGTCTGCTCCTATGTCCCGGAAATCCAGTGTGGTGGAGCAGACTGCTGGAGCACGTAAATTGACACACACTGGCACCATATGTACCAGTGGTGCGCATACCCCTACGCTGACAAAATGGCAATGGTGAGCTTTGAACTAAGACACACTTGATGCGCTTTAGTTCAAAGTGCACTGCTGCCATTTTCTCAGCGCAGGGACACACTTTGCAGCTGATACATGTGACACACGGGTAATTGGCATAGCTTGCTAATTAGAAGTGCCCGGCACCGTGTGGGGACACACACAACAATGCCCTATGAGATTTGCTTTTGATTCTTAGCTCTGCCACATATTTGTGAGGTTTTGGATGAGCTTCATAGTATCTCAGTGCCCCAGCCCCAAGCCCTACCTTTGTACTATGTATTTACTGTGTATTTGCAAATTCCTAGAATAGGGTCCCTGGCTGGGATCTTCAAGGGATACTGTGATGGCAATAACAGTATTAATAATTCAGAGAGAGGAGTGTGCCTTACTAATTAGTAAGAGCAACAACAATGCGGCTGAAGCAACTTCTTTAAAAATCTGGCAAAAGTATTCACAGAATTGTTTGTTGAATTACTTGCTTATCTCTTTCAATAGCTGCAGCTTTTCTGAGGTCAGTGGGTGCAAAAGTTTTGACCCTAGAATCCCACAAAACCTCTTGTTCTTTAAGTGATGAAGCAACATTATTGATCTCTTTATCTGAAGACCAGCCAAGCTCAAAATATCCGTTAAGGGACAAAGACTGAGAATATGAGAGACAGGTGGGTACTGACATTAATATATGTGCAAAAAGAGAAAGCACTGGATATTTTTGTACGATATTAAGGGCATTTGCTGGCAGTTCTCTTTACTAATCTTGCCAGTTTCCTCCTCTCAGTCCTTCCCCTTAATTTTTTTATAAGGTTGGAAGAACTGAAAAGGTTTGAAACCACTGGGTCATATGTTCTCCTGATATAGATTCAAGGGATCTATTCTGTGTTACATCAACATACTATCTAGACCATTATTTTGCTGTGTTTTCACATTTGGAACCTCAGACTAAAAAATTTGCTTTACCACAGAGCACAGCTCATAACGTAACTATATCATTATTTTCTTGCTACTTAGTGATTTACTAATCTGCTGTGGTTGCGGTAGATGGAATGTTTATCACCTACTGGGACACTTTCCATTGTAAAATAAAAGGCATTTTCTCCTATTTAACCTAGACTCCGTTCCATGCTATACAGAACGAGCATAGATCCACTTGAAGGTACTAGCGAAGAAGAAACTGAGCGTGTTTATTACCTCATAATTTGGGATATGGAAAGACCAAAGTATATTGGTTTTAACTCCTTCCATGTGCAGCATCTTTTTGAGTATTGTAAGTACCAAATCTAAGAGGTGAAATTTCTTTGTTAGAGTGAAGTTCAGTACTTTGCAACTGGATGGTATAAATTCACATGGAGCTTAATGCCTGTGTATTTATGTCATGTTTTAAGCATACATTGATCTTGTGCTTCATAGAATGCAAATTCTATGTCATCATCAAGGCTAGGTACAGACATTCAAAAAGCCTGAGCCTAAATTGATTCAATTTTTGCAGGTTAGTCTAACCTCGCTAGGCTAAACCAGTTTGTAACCAAACAGACATCCCAGAAATGCAGGCACATGCCTGCAGTGGCTCAGGCTAGCAGCCAAAGGGTGCTAGAGCAGCCCTCCCTTCCCTTGCACAACACTGAGCTGAAGGGGGCACATCCAGGCTCTGATTAGCCCAGCAGGAAACTGATAACAGTGTTTATTATCCCTAACTCAATCTTTATCACCCAGTTAAGAAAACAATAAAGGGACATTACCAGCTGCCTCTTGATTCAGCACAGACTGTAGCCAGCATGTGGTCTGCTAGCTAATACACAGACACCTCTCCGCAAGGCAGAGGGGAGGGGGGAATTCCTGCTGAGCAGGAAGTGTTGGAGTCGGGTGAGCAACCTGCAGTCCCTGCCAGAGCTGCAGCCAGGGAGCAGAGGGGAGGGGCCAGCTCTACTGTGGAGCAGTGAGCCCTGCCCAGCCCAGAGAGCATGCTGGGATGCTGGGGGAGTCTGATTTATTTTAAACCAGCAAGGGGTCCGGGACAAACATTGCATAAATTGGTTTTACCCAAATTGGTTGTCTGATACGACATTCAACTAGCCTTATCTCAAACTGGTTTCAGCCATTTTCAAACTGTGCACTGAACATCTGTTCTGTTACAGGTTTAAAGCAGTTTCTGATCACTTAACCCGGATTATGTGTAATGCCTATCCCTTACCAAAAACATAGCTCTATTTGCTCCATCAAATCTGATCCATTTCATAGATTTCATAGACATTAGGGCTGGAAGGGACCTCGCAAGATCATGGGGTCCAGCCCCCTGCCCAATGGGCAGGAAGTCTGCTGCGGTCAAATGACCCCAGAAAGACAGGCATCCAAGTGCATCTTAAAGATGTCCAGAGTAGGTGCTTGCACCACTTTTGGGGGGAGTCTATTCCAGATCCTGGGGACTCATATGGTAAAGAAGTTTTTTCTTGCATCCAGCCTAAAACAGTCTTCCCGGATTTTGTGACCGTTAGACTTTTTGTCTTCCCTTGGGGTGTCCTGGTGAACGGATGTTCTCCCAATTCCTGTTGCACACCCCTTATATACTTCTATGTGTGTGGCATCACACTGGTGGCTCACGTTCATTTTGTGGTCAATCATGATCCCCAAGTCTCTTTCAGTCATGGTGCTAGTGAGTGTAGCATTGCCAAGCCTATAGGTACGATGTGGATTCTCCCCTCCTCCCCCCCACCCCAAGGTGGAGCACCTTGCATTTCTCAGTGTTGAATGCCATCAGGTTTTGATCCCCGCCACCTTATGAGCCTGTCCAGGTCAGCCTGAATTACCAGCCTATCCTCTATTTTTCCAGGAACACACATTGCTTTCTCTGATGTAGTCTAGTCCTGTAGTAGCAGTATGGCACTAGAAGCAGAAAACATGGCTTCCAGGTCTAGCTCAGCCAGTGATAGGATTTGTGATCTTTAACATGTATATTTTAACTGTAGCAACTCACTTAGTATCTCTGTGCTTCCATTTATATAACGTATCTTTACACGTGCTCTGGATGGGAGTGGAGGGGGCACTTTAATTAGAGAAGCTCTCGGGAGCCATTGTAAGTGCCCACAGCATCTTGTGTACTCAGTGTCCCATGATTCAAACTTCAACTGAAGCTTGCTCAACGAGCTTTAGTTAAAGCGCGTCCACTGCCATTTGGAAGTGTAGGGACAATGAATACATGTGATGTCAAAGCTGCTGGAGCGTGCTAATTAGCACACTCCACCGGACTCAATCTATCAAGTCTCCTTCGATGCATTCTAATTATAATGTGTCGGAGCAGATGTCAGGCACATATACAGGTGGCCTATTATGCGTCTACAAGTGGCTATAACCCTTTTAACTTACATAAGGCCAGATTATGATAACTTGACTCAATGCTGAGGAATCCCACCGGAATCAACAGGAATGAGAGACTGCTCAGCCCAGTTAAAAGTATTATAATTTGGCTCTCAGATAGCATGAGGCTGAATTTAACCTTTGTGAAGCACTTGACATCTGTGGCATGTAAGGACTTTAAGTGCAAAGTATTAATATTATTTACATTTGCTACAGTATTTTCAAAGAATCAGGAAACAAATGAATGCTGCTGGCATATTAAATGAGTAAGAACAGAAATCAGCAGAACTCAATCTTAGATAGCTGGCTGAAAAACAGTCGATCTCAGCCTTCGTTTCAATAAGCAGCACAATGTTTCATGGTTTGCTGCAACTCTAGTACTTAAGAATTCAATTTCATTGCTTTATTTGTAGCAAGATAACTACCATTAGCAGAAACAATTCTTTCTGGAATGATAACCACGTTAAGGGTGCCAGAATCTAATAGCTCCATTATCGTGGATTACCTCCAGGAATTAAATACAAGGAAAAGTCACTTTGTTTTCACAGAATGTTCATAACTTGTTTGGGGTTTCTTTTTCCTTGGCTGAAGAACTGGAACGGACGTGGTAGGGGAGCAGAAACCTTTCAATTCACTCTCATGCTTGGTTGAGGTCAGTTAAGACAGAAAAGTGTCATTAAAGCTATTCAAAACATTTCCACTAAAACCGTTTTTAAGACGAGACTGGATTTTTGACCAAAAGGAAAAAACCCCACAGAAAACTGAGTGCCCAGTAGGCAAAATTATTTTGATCATGACATAGTACAATACTGATTCCTGGGGGTTACAGTCTGGATGGTATATTCTCCTCTGTTAGCCAGGCTACTATAGGGGATGTGACCTAACCTCCAGAGGAGAATGGCACACCCAGGGTACAATTTGGGTGAGGTGGTGTTTTTAAGGTTTTAGGGTGCCTCTTTTTATTTAATGTTTTATGGGCTTTATTATGAGCTGCCTTAAGCCTTCTTTGGATAGGGTAGTATATACATCTGATAAATCGTGTAAAATCAACTCCCAACAATCACAATAAGGCATTTTAACAGGAAAATATATTTCTGTTTTTATTCCCATGTAGTGGGTTTTGATTTTCCCAGGGAAAATAACCCCATTCGTCTCCCCATCCCCCAACAATTTAAGTACTAATGTCATTGGTTCTGTGAATATGTTCTTTGGGCAGTCACAGACTGGTTACTAATGAACGAGCGTTCACCCCTAAAAATAGAACAAAATAGGCTGTCCCCATTGTGTCAGCATGAAAGATTTTAACAACGTAGGCTTGGATCCTGCAAAAATACCTATTCACTTGCTTATATTGATACACTGTGAACAGTTTCCTTAACACCCTGGGGCATATATGTAGTGCAAAGCACGTGTACATATCTTCGCAGGGTCAGATCTTAATCTAACATTTTTGAAGGCACAGGATACTGAATAAGGTCCAGAGAGACCTGTATGGTAGCAGCTGGAGTTGATGGGTATCTATCAGCTGATTTCTTTAAGCACTGGACCAAGTCAATGGCAAGCTTGGAAACGGGCTTGCTCTCTTATCCCTAGAAATAACTACTTGTCCCAAAGACTGTAAGGAAGCTCTTGTTACCACAGCCTTAAGTGCACATTTTCTGGACACGCAACAGAAAGCAAATACTTTCCACAAACTCCAAATGCAAGTAATCTGGAAGACGTTTTCTAAATTAACCTCCAAATTCTGTTCTCCTTTAATATGCTCCATATTCATTTCCAAATGCATGCTACAGTTAAACATGCAAAACGGCATTCCTGAGTAGAGCTCAGGTCCCTTAAGCAATACAAATTAACTGCTACATTCCTTTTCATAACAGCAGTTCCATATCAAATAAATGATAACTCATGGAACACTGGAATTTAAATAACAACACTGGATTGAACAGCAAATCTTTCAAAAGGGCAGGTGTTTAGAATAACAGAAGGCCTATCCACAATGAAATAACAGCCCAGGGATTATAAAGCCCTTCATTTTCCCTGCCCCTTAATTAAAAGCATTAACATAGCTGGTTTTTAAAAGCCACACACTGGGCCTCTGAATTTTTTATTTGTCCCAATTGCTATTTTTTCTTTAATGTGAACAGAAAGTGGAATTTGGCAGCTAGAATGAACAGAGGTGATTCATATTTAGCAGAATTATTGGTTTTGTATCCAGAATTCCATGGCTTGTTAGTTTCTTATTATTTTGCTTGGCTCCCATGAACAAATAAATGACAAAAGGTCAGGGCAGCATTAGCTCTTTTTAAAATACCCTCTCAATGAAGATAAATAAGGGAGGGAGACAAACATTTATCCCAGCCTATTAAGTTACTTTAATATTCTTTTTTTTCCTCTGGTGCACAGTTACGGTTTAATGATTTAAGTGTCTAAAGTTTATTGCCTCCTCCATTCAAGGAAATTAATTCTTTTATACAAATTAGATTTTGCCTCCCATCTTATATTTTACTTAAGGCACAAGTTATAAGCTGGACAGAAATTCAACTGATTTTCAGAAAAGGTTAGTGTCCATTCAAATAGGGACCGACAGACTGAAGGAGATATACTAAGGAGATGAACAAGAAGACCTAGTATCCATTAAAATGCCTCTCCTCCTAAAGCATTTCAGCTCTGCAAAAGCTCCACAGCTGGCACTGCAATCTTGAAGCAATACTAGGCACTGTGGCTGTTATCAAGCTATTCTACTTAAGGACTAAGTACAGACAGTCAAAAAGCTTGAGGCTGAATCAATTTAATCTTCACAGGTTAGTTTAAGCTGTGTAGATTGAACCAAGAAGCAAGCGAACAGACATTCACTTTTGATTCTGGAAATGCAGCCACATGTGTACAGTGGCCCAGGCCAAAAGCTTGGGGGGTGCTAGAACATGCCTCCCTGCTTGGCTGGAGCAGACAGCTTGTGCCAAGGCTAGCCTGCCCACCCTGTGAAGCATCCTAGGATGCTGTGGGACTGTGAGTTAACTTGAATCTGGAGGGGAACTGAGGCAGTTCAATAAAATGATTTAATTTAAATCAGTCAAGGCTGATACTAAATCCATCCAGGTTTATCTTAAACCAGTTCCAGCCATTTTGAAAGTGATTTATGTCCACTGAACTTCTGTTGTGTTACAGATTTGAACCAGTCTCCAATCACTTATACCAGTTTATGTGTAATTTCTGTCCCTAGCCAAGGAGTTTAGGGGGAATTTGGAAGCACTGCCTAGACACTCACCCTTCTGCCCTGCTCTTGTCTCATCCCGTCACTTATGTATCCTGACACCATGCTCTAACTAATATTTTAATTGTGAGGTCACAGAGCTGTAGAAATTTTGCACTCAGTGGTTGGATCCAGATCTGTAGGCACATGGAGTTTGTGGTACCACAAACCTCTTTGCAGCACTACAGACTGGATGCCCGGCATGTTAAAATGTGATCCACGCTGCAAATTTGCAGTGTGGGGGCAAAATCTGTTACTGGGAAATCCCAATAGCAAAAAAAAAAAAAAAAAAAAAAGCATGAAAAAAGGAGCATGTGCCAGCAGGCACAGAGGTTTCGTCCTCCTGGGAGATGCACTGACTGTAGGCCAGTGCATCTTGCCACCTCCAGTTGTCCCCCAGCTCCTGCAGCACGCTGGGAGGAGTGGGGAAACAGCAGTTTCCCTAAGGCAAGGCATTAGCCCTGCACCAAATCCCACATGCAGGGGCATGTGCAGCAGCAAAAAGTAGGGGAAGAAATTTGTGCCACTACTTTTTCCCCACTGCAAGTGCATGCATCTGCATGCGTGAACATGCTCAGTGGGTGCATCTACATGTGCTGTTAAGGTGATGTGATAACCTCTGGGGCACTTTGCACCAGAGTTTATTCATGGAGCATTAATGGCATGTGTAGATGCTCCAATTGCTGTGGTCCAGGACTGTGCATCTGGTATTGCAGCAGTATGAACTGGGTGGAGCTGCCCCTGACTAGCAGGGGGCCTGGGAGTCAGTTGCAGGCAGAAGGTGCAGAGGGGTTATCTGGGGCACAAGGGTACTAAAGTGTGCAGCTAGGCTGCAGGCAGCTGCCACACTTTTGCACCCTCATGCCCGAGCCAGTCCTAGTCACCATCTACAAGTGTGCTTTGGTGTAGGAAGTAGGCGCACCATAAGATAATACTGCCCCTGATACTACTATCTTAGGACACAGATAATGAATCTCCTGTGACGCTTTGCTGCACAGCTAATTAGTCAAGTCCACAGTAAAGCACACATGTAAACTTGCCCAGTATTTTTCATTTGGGCCTATCTCTGTACTTCTCTTATTTAGCTGGGAGTTACTGGAGGGATGCTGTGGAACTAGGAACATTGGGAAAACCATAAAAAGTTAATTCATATGAGATTTCTTGCATAAATTTGCAACCTCATGAGGTGATTCAGATTGTGAGGCTGACATTCATATTCACCCAAACTATGACTCACTGGAATCACACCTGGTTTTCTATTGCAGCAAACACAGAAGTAGGCCCATATTATCCAGAAACATTCATGCAAGTTGTCCAACTTGACTGTATTAATAAAGTGACTTTAAGTAGCAGAGAGCCAATTATTTCCTTCTCCTCAAAAGAAATCTGCTCTGATAAGAAAAATACCATCTTTCCAAAGAGGTAGTCTTGGGTTGTATTTCAATTTGTATTTGGAACCATTTCTAACTGGTTTAGGAAAAGAACATACATTTACCAGCATGTTTAGCTACTTTACAGTTCAGACTCCCATGTGTCACTGGGTTTATATAACAGAAATCAGGAAATTTAGAAAACACAACCCCCTTTGATTTTGTGTATGAAAGCAGAATGGATAAATATTTCAGTCAATGGCTAACACTAATCCATATTAGATAGCCTTCCTGACCTCCCCTGCAGATTCTGCATGCTCCACTGTGGCCACGCAACTGATATGCACAAGCTCTGCTGCTGAAAAAGCACTTAATTTTCTATTAGACACGGCCAAAACTGCGTGTTTGTCTTTGTTGGATGATAACGTAAAATTACTAACGAACTGAATAATACATAACTTTACAGCTGGAGAACATGGCCTCTCCGTAAAGCACTCGCAGATATTAAATACCAAAGAGGTGGTACCAAAGAGTGACCATCCCAAGTCAGAAAGAGGCCACAGATAGTTATTTAGTAAATGGCGGTAGACAGCTAGCTGTCTATTGCTGCTTGACTAAAGCTAAAAAAAAAGAGATCGGGCATAAGATGTCTTGTGCATCTGCCACCACTTCCTGATTGCACCTTCACCTGAACAAAACCCATTAATTAAAAAAAACAAGAATGAGAGAGAGAAGACAGTACTAGAAATATGCTTCCTGAAACCTGATTCGAGGTGTGGTTGCTTTTCCAATCTTTTGGCAGAGGGAAATATGCTGGTGATAACACATGATGTGGGTAACATTTTGGTACTTTGTGGTTTCTGAACAATGGCAGAAGGATGGCCTGTCTCATGGAACTAGTACACCTTTTGGTTAAAACCAATCTGGAAAGTAACAAGGTACCATCCCTATACTACATCTTGCTGGTTTTACCATTTGGGAAACTGTAGGAGAGAGAGCTTTTGGACAGCCAGAGAAAATATAGCTTGAACCAGAGTTACAGATCACAAGTTTTCTTTGTTTGTCTGGTGTTATGACAATTATATCTCTGCCTCTTTCCTTTGGGTTTATTTTGTAGCATCTCTCTCAAGCTATGGAAGGCTCCCTACATCTTTAATGAGTGCACTCACTGAGCACTAGCAAAGACTATCCAGGCATAGACTGGGCCCAGTTTGAAACCTAACATGATTTTTGGGGGGCTAGTCTCTTCTTTGATTCTCCTCAAGTCTCAGTTAGGGATCTTCATCTTCCCAGGGTGCTGCTATATCATTTCAATTGGGAAGTGAAGTACATCCTAAAGCTTCCTTCTTGTTAGTGAAAATCCCAGAGAAACACCCTCAGTCCCCTAACCCCACAGCTGTCAAGTTTTGATTTCTGGAACAACAACGAGGCCCAGGGCATGAAGAAAATTTGAGGATGCAGAATAACTGAACCAGGTGCCACAATTTATGCACAGAACCCCTAAAACGGTTCTTGATATAAGCAGACTTCATTGTAAGTTTTCACTTATCTAACTAGGGTTGGGTATTTGACTGGTCAAAAAAGTTCAGGCCATTGACTGGTCAAATATCGGTCAAAAATTGCCAATAGAGCCAACTAATGCACAGAAAAGGCACAAATTTCCCATTAAATATGTCAGAAAAAAAATCATATTTCTTTCAGTCAAGAACATTAAGCAAAAAAATTTTTTTTTTGTAAAACTGTTATCATCTTTGACTGGTCATAAAATATGCAGTCAATTGACAACATCTGACAGGTCAGCTGACTGGCCTGCCAGCTCTGAATCTAACAACTCTGAGGCAACAGGAGGAGAGAAAACTCCAAAGAATTCAGCCTATCAAGTTTTACAGGAAGTAGGTACAAGGACTGTATGGCAACCTGGATATACTCTATAAAGCAGATGTTATTTTTAAGCAAGAACTTCAGTGAAATTATTCAAGAAGCTATCAATAACTATTGGTTTCAATGGAGCCATGTGTGACCATAACGTAATAGTATTCATGTGTGATGATATCACACTCCTGAGCAAAAGTAAGCCTAAAACTAATGTCACAGTCATTTACAAAGGGTTTCTTTCTAAGAAAAAAAAATCAAATATTGCTTCTACCACATACAGGGGAAGCTACATGCCGTCCCGCAGAAGGGAACATTCTCTAAGCATCCCTTCATTGACTACATAATGGCGTGGGCAGAAACAGACCTGATTTCTTTCATAGGAGCATAATAAAATTTGTACAGAAGGAAGACTGTTTAGCCCGCAGCAATGTACCTTGGTTAATATTATCCCCAAGATGGCATGTGCAATAGTTGTTCCTTGAATAACTCTAGCTTCCTTACCCCAGTGACCTTGCTTAATTGTCTGTTTCAAATGGGCTTATTTTGCCACTTGCAGTAAGTGCTACAGAGTCTGAGAAACAAATTAAAAATAAGAGATAACACATAAAAGATACATTAGATTTAGTGCCTTTTCTGAATTTTCCATGAGATTAACAGGCCTTAAAGAAACTTGTAATGAAACACAAACCTTAGAAATTATATCTATTTGAAGGCATCCCTCAGTTCTACCCATTGATTTGACCCTGTCAGGGACATATTTGACTTTTCCAGTATTGTCTAAATGGAGCTACTTCCAGTTCTATGACTGACTTGCTCTAGGATCTCAGACAAAATATTTAACCTTTATGTGCCTTTGCATCCCATCTTTCCAATAAGTAAGCTGACCATATTATTTTAAAGAAAATCCACCCCCCGCCCTGCTTCCCCAATCCTATGGCTCCCAGGAGCCTTGCTAGCAGGGTGGGACAGTGCAGAGGTCCATGGCCAGGCTACATCCCCTGTGAGCAGAGACTTGACCTAGCTAGGAGCAGCCCCTGTGCAGTGCTCCCCAGGCTTTGCCAGCCTGTACGGTGGGGCCACACAGCACCTTGTCAGCAGCCACCCAGGGCCATCACATGCAGCCTGGGCCTTGGCAGCACCCACAGCAGCAGGAGGCAGCCATCCCAGCTTGCTCCATATGGGTACCACCCTGCCTGCCCAACCCTGGCCATTTCCTATCCCAGGCAGGATGGTGCTCAACCCAGCCTGCCCCCGGCCTCCAGCTGCTGCTTAGGAGGAGCCAGAATGGGCATGTGCAGGCAGGAGGGTGCCACCAAGCCAGGACTTTTGCTTTACTTTTAGCTAACTGGGCAGCACACTGGGACAGCCTATGAAGTCTGGGACTTTCCCAGCCAAACTGGGACGTACAGTCACCCTACCGATACGTATAATATCTGGTAGGTTTCCTGAACCAGAATTTATCGTGCCTGTTGTGATCCTTGAATTAAAGCTGGTACATTAATTATGAATGCAGTTACATGTGCCGAGCACATGAATGTATGTCATCTGTGATAGGAAAAAAATCAGTAGGTAGGAAAGTGGCATCTATTGCCTTATGACTGCAGAATCACACTCAGTCTTTTGTTTCCACCCTGTGCTAACCACCCAAGAACAACGGAGGAGCATATGTTTCTACTTACTGTTCCTCTGGTGTGGTAAGGTGCAGCGGCTGAAGCACAGCAGATTCCTATCAAACTTCTAAGCTTCAGGAGTTCAATTCAACTGGAAAATTTCACTTCCAGGAGAACTGCTACCAAAGTGCAGCACTTTCTTTCCTTACAGATTTGGCAAAAAAACAAAGTAGTCCCAGCATTTCAGGTGACAGGATGCCCTCGCAGTCTGAACTCCAACAGTGCCTTAGAGGCTTTTTGCAAGGTCTTCAGTGTACACACAACATATCCAAGTATTTTAGGACACCGTATGGTAGGTTATAACCATTCTCAGCTCTGGACTATTAGCTAGCTGAATTGATAAACTTCAGGGAAGATCCTCAGGTAGTGTAAGTTGTCCACTGAAGTCACTGTAGCAATTGCAGTTTACTCCATCTAAGTATATGTCCCCCTATTTTACAAGGTTGGTAAATTTGCATTGAGACAGCCTTTACTTAGCAAGCTGCCTCATTGATTGATGGGAATTTGGATGATATCTACCTAAATAAGTCAGACTCTAGTCTGTGCCTATATGATAAGCCTTGTCAAATCTTTGTTTCGTCTTATTATTTTGTACTCCTCTTGCTTTCTGATATATTTTCTCTTTTTATTTCAGCTCTTCAGGTTCTGATTCTTACTCAGTTCATCAATCTGAGCTTTCCCCCTAGATTCTCTCTCTTTTTTCCACTCCTTACTTCTACTCTGTGGACCATAGTCTAATTGATAGAAAAACCATATTAGAAAGCAACACAATGCAAATGCAACGAGCTTTGCTTCTATATGCCTGAATCATCAGATCCAATTCTGTTTGCGGTATGAATGGATTTTGCCAATGAGCCCTACATACAAGTAGCTGAATTTAAAACAACAGCACAGTTTGTATTGGATGAGCCTGACCTTCAAAGTTCACATCCAAGGAACCTTTAGATCTAGGATCTGCGCTCACTCCAAACTCTGCTTCTACCTTAATATCTCCCTTAGAATGAGAGGTTCATCATCTCCCAGCTGCCAGTGCTCTCAGGTCACTGCACTGACTTAACCCCCTGGCTAAGCCCTAAACTCCCTTTCTTCCAGGGTTGAATGCCAAATCAAACATAAACCTAAAACCCAATCTTCTGCCTTGAACTCTGCCACTGGGAAGAGCCTGCCCTCTAAAGGGTACAACCTCTTTTACCTTATGGGCTCTCACCTTCTGGGATCTGACCCGTCCTTTCTTCCCCTTGTGTGTGGGAATCTCTGGCTGTCCTCTGCTGTGGGTTTCTAGCCCTGGAAACCCTGAAAAATGGGACTATTTGCCTTTAATCCAAAACTGTTCAGCAGGTCACCTCTCTCTAATTCAGCCCAACCAAACACTCTTCATTGGCTCTTTCCCAGCTGGCCTCCACTGATGGACCACTGACTCCCAGGTCAATTTTGACCTTGTTGGTGGTCATCTTTATAGCACCTAAGAGCCATAGTCGGGATCAGGACACCTTGTATGAAATGCTGTAGGGGATAAGAGACGTTTGCTGTACTGAACAGAGAGGGAGCTGTCCCAGGGAGACTATGATTATGATTAAAATTGGAGACAACAGATGCATATGGAAAAATGGAAGAGTGGAAGGATACAGAAACTCTGGGTTAGGACATACAACACATTTACACTGGTGCAAGCAAAGAGCAGACAAATAACATACGTCCTTGCAATGCTGTAACTCAGTCAAATCCCATATAAAGTTACCTTGGGATACACTGAGGTAAAATAATCATCTGATTCCATCCCGGGGGAGGTATCTGTCATAGGCAAGCAAGATATGATGTCCTTCCCATAACCTAGTGACAACCTGCTACCTTGGCAAGGTGGTTGCGTTTTGGGATTTTGAGTCAGTCCACTAGTGAAGGAAAAGCTAGCCTTGAAATTCAGGCTTGTATAAGGGTCCCAACATCTTGGCACGCCTAAATCCAGTAGGACACAGAGCACATCACAATATCAGTTTAGGTCCATTCTGTCCTAAAACACCAGGCAGAGAAACTCTATGCAGTGCATGTTCTTTGCTGGGGAAGGGAAGCCTCATTGTGCCTTAGAGCATTAGAATTTGGTCAAGGACAATTCATTCCTGTAAAGATGTGGCCACAAATACTGACAAGGGTAGCAACATCTGCTGGATTGAAGACCGCTTTAACCTACATGTTTCTAGAGGTGCAGACAGAAGTTACGTCTGTCACGTGGCTGGCCTCTTGAAAACGCTCTACAGCCATGCCTTGTCAGAAATGCATAGCTACAGAGCACTTTAAAAGTCCCTAGTCGTGTAACAAAGTAACCTTCATTATATAAGGGTTCAGAAGAAGGTGCTCCAAAGTGGAACACCTTCAGAAACTTCTGTCTGCTCAGGCAGCTGGGCTGATGCAGCCCAGTCCTGCCCCTAGTGCTGTCTGCACAATGAGGGGGAGAAGGGAGAGGAAAGAGCTTGGGCTGGCGTATGCCCAGATTTCACTGGGGAGGGAAGGGGGCTGGATTGCAGCCACCCTGAATTGTTGGGGGCTCCAATCCAGCCATCCCCACTCCAGCAGAAGTTGGACAAACCCCAGCCCGAGCTCCTTTTCCCTCCCTTCTGCCCCTCTCCCACTGCGCAGACAGCACTGCAGCTGGAAGGGGGGAGTGGGGCTAGGAGAGAGAAGCTGCAGACATGCAGCTCCTTGGATGGATCAGCTCCAAAGCAGAGCTCAAAAAACAGTGAACATCTGTTGGGTTGGGAGGGTCGGTGCAACTCGTGGCACTTTTTGTGAAGCACCATGAGTTAGATTAGAGAGCGGCACATCTATCATTGCCCTAGATGCCAGATACCACCTGGAAAGAGAGGACAGTGCAGATGCTGTGACGTTGCTGTGAGGAAAGGACCCTAATCTGCCTCATGCTTCTCTCTGTGTACACACCAAGAGTGTTTTTATGACTATGGTGCTGCCAATATAGCCCCACTGAAAGAAACTATTCAGAAATTAGTGTTACAGGCCTGATCAAGAACGACTGGTAAGCATTCACTCAGATGAACCATCCTAACAAAGTCACTACAGGGATAACTGTCCTATGCAGGCTACTTCCACATGCATAATACAGCCGTGCTTGCTTAGCCTGTATTCAGGTGAGTGAGACTTCAGATGAATAATCCCACTGGAATCACTGTGAGTTTAGTATACATGGCACAAGGCAGCACCGCGTAGAGCAACCCAAGGCTAGCTCTGGGCTAGTCAGGGGAGACATAGGGCTGATTAGTCCTTTTGCAACAGTATAGTAGCATGCCTACACTGCCTATGTATACTTCTATCATGAAGGCTTTGGTCAACAGCACTACATTCACAGCTACCTTGGGGTGTCTGAACTACACCCCATGATTACTCAGATGAATAAGTGCTTGTAAGTGTAAGGGTTGCATAGTGTTGACATAATGAGCTCTCACAGTCTGCCCCAGAAATATGCGGGTTACAGTTATAACAGTTAGCAGCCAACTTGGGGCATATCTACCTGTCCCAGCTGACATGGCTCCAAGCTCACACTGTCCACCCACACCCACTGACCAGCTCCAATTTTGGACATAAGTTGATGGGGCTCTTCCAGGGACATTCCAGGCCACTGATCTCAAGCTCATCAGGAACCAAAGGCTCAAGAGTGGCAGCAGTAGGGTACGGCAGAGCAGCCTCTGGGTGTATGTTCAGGTTTGGAGTGTGCCTGTGGGAGAAGTGGGGGTACCCCTTCTGGGACACCACCACATTACAGACATATCCTTGAACATTACCCACCAAACCACGATCCCAGAAACAACCAGCCATGCAAAGCTGAACTAAACCAGAGATCACTGTAACTCAAAATGTATTCCTTTTGCAAATACAATCCTTCACAGGAGTTATCTGTATCATGCAGCATGAGCACAGGGATCGAGGATTTTATTCTCAGCTTTCCCATGGGATGCACTGCATGACCTTGAACAAAGCATTTAGCGTCTCTCTTTCCAGAGTTTCAGTTCCATCTTTTATGACCATGTTTATGGGAGAGGATCAATGTTGCATCAAATAACTTCAAACATGCTGCTGGAAGTTTGAGGATGATATCTCCACCCGTAAGTGGGGCAGCCCTGCTGTGAAAAATCACATTGGATAAGGTCAATTTGATAGTTACTCTTTAAGTGGGACTGTCTGTGTGGCAAAGGTCTTGAGAAAATTCTGCTGTGATTATATGATTCTTAAAAGTGCTACTCCCTTAAGATAAATTTAAAAGATGGTATTCAGTTTCAGCTAATTTTAATACAGGCTCCAGGGCTCTTTCAGAGTCAACTGATTCCTTATGGCAACATGAAGATAAACAAAAAGAGCTTCATATCTGTTCAAACATAACCCAGAATCTCTGGTCTGACATTATGGGGACCCATAGTCTTGCCTTCTTCCATCGAGGAGGGAAAGCTTGCATTTGCTTTGACAAAACTACCATGCACCAACTATCGAAAATCATACTAACAGGAGGTCTGAGTAAAATTTGCTATTATGCCAGATTTTTCTTCTCCTAATAATCTCCAAGCTTCTCATGAGGCGGAGCTATGGGAAATGATATGGTACTTAGAGGCAGTGATTTATTAGTGATGTTCCTATAGGGGAAAAACCAAACAAAGGTCTTAGAGGTGCAGGCTGATAAATAGAGCATCATTTTCATATAAATGCCAAATAATAATAGGAGCCACTGAAAAAAATAGATGGAGGGTGATGAGAAAAAAGACATTCCCTGCCTGGGAAGTTATTGAACATCAGGAATCAGTTAAGAGATCATTTAAAAGGGAGAAATTCCTTGTGCTCTTTCTTACAGATAAATCACAGCTTGCTGGGCACAGACTAAATGTTATGGATGGAAAGGGCAGGCAGCCAAAAATTTTTTGTTTGCCTTTTTGCTTTTAATTTCCAGATAAGACCAGTCCTCAAAAGCGACAGTAAATGTCAATGGATATTCATCTCAAACCACCAAACAGAGACAAAACGGACTCTGAAGTTGCTCCTGTGTGTTACATGCATCCTGGCAAAAGGTGTACTGCTTTTGGCTCCAATGACTAGGCCACAAGGCCTTGTCATTACTATGGGGCTTTACCTTACGTGAGCTAGCACGTGATAATTAACATGTGAAGTAAAATCCGAGTGAAACAAGGCTATTTGTAGTTTTAACACAAGTCAGCTGGTCAAGATAAATCACATGCTTACCCATGGGCTTTATTTGGACCCGAGGTAAGGATTGTTGTGCGTGATATGTTTTATTGGACCAACTGTCTGCTGGGATAGACTTAGACAAGATTTTGCATGTCAAGCATTCTTCGACAGGTCTGAGGAAAGCAGCAAACACAGGGATGATTAAAAACAGTGTGGTGGGCTGAGAAATTAGAAGAGAGAGAAATTCCCAGGGGGTAGCAGAAAAGCAATGAACAGAGGAAAAGGCAGCTTGATTAGTGGGAGATAAAGACCTTTCAGAAGGGAAGAGGGTCATTGTCACCTATAGTGCAAAGAAACACTCTCAGGAACCAGGTAGATCATAGTATCATAGAATCCAATGAGTGGGAAGGGACCTAGACAGATCATCTAGTCCGACCCCCTGCCATGGGCAAAATGAGCACTGGGGGGTGGCAGGGGTCATAAGACCCCAGCCAGGTGCCTATCCAGTCTCCTCTTGAAGATTTCCAGGGAAGGTGAGAGCACCACCTCTCTGGGAAGCCTATTCCAGGCTCTGGTCACCCTTACAGTGAAGTAGTTCTTCCTAATATCTAACCTAAACCTACCCTCCCTCAGCTTGTGGCCATTGTTTCTGGTGACTCCAAGGGGGACCCTGGGGAACAGACTTTCCCCGAGTCCCTGCTGCTGGCCCCTGATAAGGTTGTAGGCAGCCACAAGATCCCCCCTCAGTCTCCTCTCAGTCTCCTCTTGCAGAGACTGGAGATTCAGGTCCCTCAGCCTCTCCTCATAGGGCTGGCCACGGAGGCCCCCCAACCATGCGAGTGGCTTCTTCTGGACCCTCTCCAGGCTCTCCACATCCCTCCCAAAGTGTGGCGCCCAGAACTGGACACAGGACTCCAGCACTGCATAGAGGGGGAGCAAGACTTCTCTGGACCTCTGTCAGTGATGCCCCTGTTGATGCAGGACAGGGTGCGGTTGGCTCTGCCTATTGCTTCATCACACTGGCGACTCATATTCATCCTGGAGTCAATCATGACTCCAAGATCCCTCTCTGCCTCACTGTTGCTGAGCGGGTCAGCCCCTAACCTATAACCATAATGCTGGTTCCCTCTCCCCAGGTGCAGCACTCTGCACTTGTCCTTGTTGAACCATACAAGTGTGCCATAAAGTGCTGATTTCTATGAAAACCAGAAGCCTCTTGTTACTTACCATATGCTAGGTAATGTGAGGTACGTATAGTCCCTTCTTCTAAGTGAGTATGTCCCCTTAGATGGTAACAGCCAACTACCACTGCCGACAGTCACTCTTGCAGTGCAGGAGCAGAAGCCCATGCTGCTGTTGTCACACCTTACACCACTAGTGTTCAAATTTCTGGTCCATGGGCCAGATAAACAGCCAGGAGCCAGTCCACATATGCCTGGTCTGGCATGCAGGGCCACCATGGATCCAGAAATCTGGCGGCAAGGGAGCAGTTGCAAAGTTAATTGCCCTGGCTTAATCCAGAGCCACAACAATTAATGTTGCCACCGGCTCCCTCGCTGCCAAATTTCTGAACCCATGGGGTGCCTCTCAGCTGGATGACACAGCCCAATGGACTGGATTCAGCCTGAGGGCCAGAGGTTGAACTGTCCTAAACCGTTTGTCAGCAGGGTTTTTGTTACATAAAAATCTCTGATTCACAGAAAGGTGTTTGTGCATGCAAGTCAAGGCTAGCTAGCAGATCTCTGAGAAACTGAACTCCTGAGCACAAATTTAGGGACCACACTAAAGCCTGTTTTAAATTAGGGGCTAAAAGGCTCATTTCAAAACAGGGGCTGATTACAACTCACTATCCTGGGCAGTTCACACAAGCAGCCCGCCAAGATGCTGATTCCCAGTACGTGCTGGCAAATGCTTCAAAAAGCCCTTTGGGTTTCACAGGAGGACACCACTCTGGGTACTGCTTGGGAAGACTGCTGATCCTGCTCATATCTTAAGTAGTGTTGGGCAAAAGAAAGAGCCAGGTCTTCAACTGCTAAAAATGAGTATAGCTCTATCTAATCAGCATTGACTTCAAATTGAGATATACAAGTTTACACTAACTGAAGTTCTAGTCAAACGTGCTTCTATTATCATGATTTTGAACATAACCTATTTTCTCCTATGTTGCTATTGGTAATGAACTTAATGTACCAACTTCATTTACTTTTATTATTACCAGACTACTGATTAAATGATAATTGCTTTTGGATGGAATGTGTGTAATTAGCAAGTACTCAGCAGGAACATATTATTTACCTTTCTTTTTTTTAAATATGAATTAAAATGTTTGTTAAGGATGCCACAGTGACAGACTTGGAAATAGACTTGGAATTTAGTCATCCAATCAATGTTTGGGGCACAAGTAACACCAGAGTCAATTTTTCGTTTCCCCACCAAAGTACCTGAGTCATGACCCAGAAGGGCTGCTGTAGTCCAAGCCTGGGGGATGAGTGCTTCAGAGGTTATGGTGCTGGACTTAAACTCAGGATCCATAAGTTCAATCCTCTGATCCATCGAAGACTTTGAGTGTAACCTTGAATAGGTCACCCGTGCCCAGACCCACATAGAAGCCTCACAGTGGGAGGCATCTCCATCTAAGGGCAGGGTGTTCAAAAGTCCCATTTAACCCCTACCTTTTTCCAAATAAAGTTCCCTACCCACCTGCTTATACTGCGTTGAGCCAAACCCAGAAAGGTGACAGTGAAACTGCCTCCTAAAGCTACTTTCAAACTTCCAGTCCCTCTGTCACTGGCAAAAATGCCTGGGATGAGGCCTAGATATACCCTAGGTGACTTCTGCACATGCCTAGACTCTTCTCCATCTCATCAGAGCTGGACACTTCACACGGAGTAGGATCTTAATGCTAAAGATTCTTACAATTAGGTCCCAAGGGACCTAATCTTATATGTATGCTCAGCACTGTCTAAACACTTGCATACCAGGAGTGAGTTCTGCACAAAACACAGCAACCATGATTAACTTCCCTAGAAAAAACACACAAAAACACATGGGAGGAAGTTCTTTCATAAAACCCTATTTGATGCAACAGATTAGTAGCTAAAGCACTCAGCCAACATGCAAGAGACCTTGGTTTTATGCTTACCTACACCTGAGGGGGTTAAAACCCTTCACTTCTCAGGGAAGTACACTAACCACCAGGGCACAGACTCTTCTGGGGTGGGACAGCAATCTGTAGACTTATTACTGAAGCTGTGCCCCTTTCTAAAAAGAGTTTAAAATTCATTTAGGTCAGCAAGGTAGAGTTCAGTTGCACCATAAGAGGAGGGCCACGTGCCTGGAAAAGGAGAGATCTACGTTCTTGTTTCTGCTTCAAAGACCCTTCAATATTTTATCCAGTGACTAGTTCATCCAAAATTAAGAAAACTACATTTTGTTACTATGTGGACTTAAGAGTGTCACACTAATTGGAAAACTGTTCCTAAAAAAGGGCATTATGGCAGCATGCATGTGCATGCTGGGGATTATTGTTGCAAAGATTCCAGACCAAGTCTACTCTGTTTATGAGTAAAATGATGTCTTTGCTGTATGCCCTGCAATCTCAAGTCAGGACCGAAAAGTCAAGAAGGACTCTTGCCATTCCATGGATCATCACCTATAATGAGTGACTTCAAGCCAAAAACGATACATTCAGTGGCACTCGTGCAAGCAAAATTGCTTTCAATGGATTTTCACAAGTATATGTTAAAGGGCAATTCTCTTGACAAGAAGACTAGAGCACAGCCCCCTCCCTCCCCTTCTCCTCCCCCAGCTTTGCAGGAACAACAGGGACAAAACTCAAAGACTTAATTTGCTCACTGACTAGCAGCTAGGATTCTGAATACACATAAGCAGTGCATCTGTTGCTTAAGAAGTTGCTATTTTACTTTTTGGAATATAAATTCCCTTCAGGGAACGGTTCTAGCATCCTCTAAAATCATTTGGGGAAGATCCTCATCTAGTGAAAACTGAACTCAAAGTAACTATACAGCTATGCTTCAGCTGAGGATCAAGGCCGTCATTAGTGTGTTTTACACAACACAGCTCCATCCCTGTAAATGGATGATGAAGTCTGTGATTCAAAGCTCTGAAGTTGTTGGGAATTTCTTGTGTCATATCTGAAGAAAGAATTTAGTCCAATATGTTCATGTTTGCTAAAGGCAGTTACTAACAATAGGAAAGTGAGTAATGGCTATTGACAGATGGAGCAGTCTCACTTTGTCGGTAAATGAAAGTGCACTCAAATAGCCCTGTAAGCACATGAAAGAAGCTGAGTAATGCATTTATTCTGACAATCACTGGGTACAATTCCAGCTCACTGGAAGGGTAGTACTTGGGTTTATTTTACCCTTCACACATCCATGGCACCAAAAATTAGGAGGGATTCACTGTGAGGGATAATGAAATAGTTGTGCCACGTGTCTTAACTGTTGATAGAAAATGATGCTTCTATTTATTACTTACGGGGGTTCTTGCAGATTTTACACACTCATTCTTGATAAATCACTGGTTCTGTGTTTAGACTAAAAGGGCCATTGTACACGCCACAAAATTGGCCTGTAAAGAGGTTTAAATGCCCTTTTGCATGGCTTTAATGGTGCTGCTGTTTGCATGCTTGGCGGCATATTCTGCTTTAAATGACTTTGGTACACAACAAGATAAAACACTGCTGAGGTGTTTTAGTTTGATACCTAATGAAGTGGAACAGTGTGCAGGGCGCTGGAAGCCAATGTGCTTGGGGTTTGGTGAGCCACACACAGCTTAGGGGCTGTGGGACCCAGCGGCAGCCCATGCAGGCAGGCTCCACTGAAGGGGAAAAAAAAAAAGCAGTAGCGAGCTTGATCTTTTTTTTTCCTCCCTGGAGACTACCTGCCTAAGCTGTATGGGGAACCAGCGCTTCCCTCGGGGCTGCGGGGGTGGTGGTGCTTCCTTCCATGGCTGTGGTGACCCCTGGGACTTCCCAAGCCAGGTGCCAGCAGGCGGGTACTGCCTGGGGTGCCCTCTTGCAGCTCAGGGACCGCTTGGCCCACCAGCAGCTCGCTCCCCACCCCCGCCGATGAAGAGGCAGGTAAGGATCAGGTCCCCATCCTTGTGTTTTAATTCTCCGTAAATTGAACCAGTGTTTTTAAAAACCCACCATTTCTATTTAGGGAGAACTAAACTGAATTAAACCCCCGTGACATATAAAAACAGCCTAAGACTATCCATGCCATTAACAGCACAATGAAGCTTCAACAGGCAGCTGTAGAATGGAGGAAGGAGATCATAGTGATTATAAAGACAGAAACACTGGACAAGGCAGAGAGAAAGAGTGGATGTCCTCAAATCAAGAGCAAACCCCGCAATACTTAGAAAGGAATTCAAACAGCCTAATTCTGCCTGATCTCACTAATATCAGGCATCTATACATGCAGGGAGGTACGTCAGTCCAGATCCGCAGCTGGTGGTAACTAACAGTGACTGTCATAGAGCTAAAATTAATCCAACATCAGCTGAAAACCTGCCCCACGGACTTTAATTGGGTACATAAAAAATTAGTCATGCAGAATAAGGCTCAATGTTGGTTTGGTATCTTTTTACTTCTACCCAATTGCGACATGCTAGATTTGTGGCCTGAAAGAGACTAAACCCATACTCAAAGCCAATTTTTAACACACATTTTCTGTAGTTAGAAAAAAAGCAATACATTTCTTTTTTTATTTTAAAAATCAAAGGCAGAAAATCTGGCCCTACTGAAATGAATGGCTAACTTCTCAGTGAGTTCAGTGGAGACAGGGGTGCGCATTCAGCATTTAAAAGGCCCTTTCAGTTATGAAGCTACTCTGGTGAGCAAGTGTTACACATTATTGGCCAGAGTGTACTCTCTTAGTAGTCTGGGGCAACTAATCTCCACTCAACTGAACTGACCTACTGCAAGCAAAGCAAAAAGCTGCTCCTACAAATAACCAAATTGTAGAATTAAGCCATTTTTTGTAGGCCTAACTCTGAGCACAGCTTAGGGGATGCTTGTTTGAACTCAATGGGTGCAACTATAAGAGACACATACTGTACAGTAGCCTAATAACACTGTACAGTAGTGTGCCACTCAAAAACCATGTTAATAAGTTACTGAGCAGTAACCGTCACGAAAAAAACATTCACTGGCAATACTGTGCAGTAACTGTAGTTACTGCACATTTAGTTAGTACTTCATTAAGCAAGTACTAAAGTAAATGTGCAATAACTGCAATAACTACTGCACAATAATGAATGTGTAGGCATGCCCAGCATTGCTAGATACTGGACGAATCTGAGAAAAGGGTTCACATGGAAAAGGAGATCACGTCACCTTCATGTTGACATCACAGGAAATGCGCTCTCTTTACTGGCCACACAAAATTCAATAGAGGAAGTCAGCACATCCTTCATTTAGCAGCATTTTGGCATGTGCTACCCTTGCCAACTTCCCTTGTTTCCTTGCAATTCATATCTCATTTGGCAAGAAGGTTCTCAAGTTGAAAAATGATAAGGCCACAGGAAGGCTGAGCAGGTAGCATCCCCTCCCCCCCTGCAGCCATATTCTGCATGCCTGTCTTGGCCAAGATGCTGTGTCTCTTTCTAAGATGGAGCTACAGCTGAAATAAGTATGTGGAGGGTGATGCATTTTATAGTACCGAGTGTGATCAGTTTTTAGGAAGGGCTGCACAGGGAGGCATGGCTTGAACACTGACATTTCTAGGCTTGAATTCAGGAGCGGAGAATTGCTGCTGGGAACAGAGAGGGAGCCATTCCTATTCCCTAAAGAAGGATTAATGTCTCACAAAGAGAACCCTAAGTGCTTTGCCAGTTGTGCTTTGCTAACAGATCCTTTGTCTCACACTGTAATACATTCATGGCAGAAGGACTGAGTCTTTTTTTTTTGTATTTTGCCTAAGAGTTAAGCAGTACCAGATTCCTTGGCATACAGAATTTGCAGTTTCCCCTGGCACTGCTCCAGCCCACTGCAGGGTTTAAACAACTCAAGACTTTGTGAGTGAATCCACAGTCTGGAAAAAAACTGGAGAAGGTGGGTGTAAATGTTTGAACTTGAGAAAAGAAGTTGTTCTAACTAGAGAGGGAAGCCTTTATCTGGGGATCGTCTGAGGAGTCCTGAGATCCCAAGATGAATTAGAGATTGTCTAACCAAATGAAGAGATTGTCTTCGATTCTGGCTCATATTGCTACCACATGCTCCAAACCTTCTCATCCTAGCTGCCTCCTGAATCCGTGATTTAGTGTTCTAAATGGCGTTTTGTAATTCTTCTTCTTCTTTTTTTTTTTTGCAATAGATTCCTGCTTATATAAAATTAGCAGTTGGAAGAAAAGGGAAAAATAATCATATGCTGGGAACTGTTGCCAGATATTGCATGGAATAACAATTATGTCTTCTATTTGTATAGTGTGTTTCATGCCAAAAGGAGTCCAAAGTACTTTCACTCCATTTTTGGTCAGTCTTTACTCAGGCAAAATGTTGTTGACCATAACAGGAATTTTGTCTGAGTAAAGGGTAAAATAAAACTGTGTAAGGAGAGAAGATATTCAGATTAGGGACAGACATTCAAAAAGCCTGAGCCTGAATTGGTTCAATCTTTGCAGACTAGCCTAACCTGGCCAGGCTGAATCAGTTTGTAACTACACAGACAGCCCAGAAATGCCAGCAGATGCCTGCAATGGCTCAAGCTAGAAGCTGGGGGGCACCAGAGCAGCGCTCCCCTCTCTTCCACAATGCTGAGCTGAGGGGGAATGGCCAGGCCCTGGCAGGATGCTCTGATTAGGGAGGGGTTCCCCCACCCCCTTCTGACCAGTCCAGCAGGGAACTGATAACACAGTGTTTATAACCCCACTAAGAAAACAACAAAGGGACATTACCAGCTACCTGTTGATTCTGCTTTTGTCTTGTGTGTCACCTCAGGACTGTAGGCAGCATGTGGTCTGCCAGCTAATGCTGAGAGGTGTCTGTATAAAGCAGAGGGGACAGGGGAATCCCTGTTTGGCAGGGAGCAGGGAGGAGAGCAGCAGGAAGCCAGACAGATGCCTGCAGTCTCTGCTGGAGCTCCAGCCATGGAGGAGAGGGGAGGGGCTAGCTCTGATGTGGCCCAGAGAGCATGCTGGGGGAGTCTGGTTTAACCGAAACCAGGAAGAGGTCTGGGACAGACTTTACATAAATCAGTTCGACCCAAATCAGTTAAGTCTGACATTCTATTCAACCAGGTTTATCTCAAACTGGTTTCAGCCATTTTCAAACTGGTTTATGTGCACTGAACATCTGTTCTGTTACAGGTTTAAACTAGTTTCTGATCACTTAAACTGGTTTATGTGTAATGTCTGTCCCT
>NW_017728932.1:7491262-7494255 GCF_001723895.1 Crocodylus porosus | reverse complement strand
CCCTACCCGATATATACATATTGGGAGCAGGGCTGTGCCTGCTCTGGCAAAGACTCCCGGGGTGGCAGGGGACGGGGAGCACCATTCTGCTTACCCCACTAACCCCTGCCCTCAGATGCACTGGTTGCAGTAGTGTTGCCTTGCCTAGCTCTGATTGCTGAGCAGAGGCAGTGAAGGGTCACCCCCACTGCTGCAAAGATTCCTCATAGTTGGTGCCCAGGGTGAGTACCCCCTTCGCTCCATCATAGCTACATTACTGGGTGGCAGTTGTTTAAAAGCATGCTGCAAAACATTCCATCTGTTAAGATGGGCAGTAAATAGTGAATCATTGGACGTGCATAGGCCATTTAGGTTTAAACAATGCAGAATAAACACTAAATGAGAGACTTATGCCTATCTACCAACGGCCCTGTTTACTGGAATAAACTGAAGCCTGTCATGTATAAATTCATTCCAAAGAATCCTCTTTGTAATTTTACTACATTGATTTTAACTAAGAAATCCAACATTTTAAAATTAGAGCTGATACACTGAGAATGTAGGACATGACAACAGAAGACACATTGGTAATATGTTTCTGGTAGCAGAATGGAAAACATGCTGATTGGTTTAAATTCTTTGTGCTGCTCATTAAAACAGAATTTAAATGAAACATGTATAATTGCTGCACTCTTTTTTTCCTACCATATAGAACTTTTGCTTTTGCTCCTCACTTTAGTCTGGGCTCAGCAAAGCACTTGTACTCAAGCTTAGCAGCTCATGATTAGCTTTCCGGATTTCAATGGCAGTTTTCACATGCTTAGTGTTAAGTACATGCTTAAGGAGCTGTCCTGAACTGCAACCTCACATAGGATAGCTAATCAGTCTTAGGCCCTATCATAGTAATAGTGACTTCGGCCTCAAAGATTGTCAAGGAACATTCAAACATCAAAAACATGCACTGCAATAAAAAGCCACAAAAACATTTGTTAATATGAAATGGTTTTAAGTGACCAAAAGGCCAAACATATACATATATTGCTTTACAATGCAAATAAGGCAGCAGTACTGCACCCTAACTTTGAAGTCGGAGAGTTTCCCTTTTAACATAGTAATCAGGATAATGAGCATTGGTTGACTTATACAAAAAGATGAGGACTGAAACAAAAAATACTTAGTAACAGAGAGATGTGATGATGTCTCTGCCTGGTAGGAAGACTGGGCTGTGTAGATAGAACAAAACAAAAGGAGAGATACAATGACTTTTCAGCTGAGTGGTCCTGTCTATATTAGAATGATTTTTCTTATACCGGTGTTAAGCTGGGCACAACAGGTTTAAATCAGTTATTTCCTTACTTTGTATTGGACCTTATCTGATTACAATCTATTTGCTAGCTATGGGTAAAGGGAAAAAAATGCCCTTTACCTTTCTTAACCTTTTCTCAGCTTTCCTCTACACCTGTCAATCAAAATAATTAGCAAGTGGCCTTGGTGATATGACACAATGACCATGACCTCCACCTCCTGCATGAAAAAAAGACATCTGCTTCCATGGTACGTAACATCACCCTTCAGAGCAGCTGCAGTAGATGGTGCCAATGGACACGTTACTGGGCTATTTGATTTGGAGCTACTTCACAGCTCTTACGACAATCCCGAACAGTAACAGGCAGAGATAAGATTACAAGTGTTCCTGGAAACTAGGTTCAGCCAGTAAAACTGCCAAAGCATCTGCTCTGTTCTCATGACTGCTGCTTGCTGCTCTTTGAAAAGAGCAGAACTTCAAGCTTTGGTCTTTCCCCGGTGGCTTCTTCCTGGGCATTTTCCTTACCCCAAGGAAAAAAAAACAAATCGGGGTGGGTGAGAATCTGGGACAGCCTGAAAGAAGCTTCTAAGAAAGACTGGTAAAGTATAAATTGAGAAACATTGTATAAATTGACAAATAAATGCGTACAAATTCAGAAACATTAGGCTGCTGTTGCTGGTAGCCTAGCAATAAACAAGAGCTGAAATATGCCATTTCACACTGGCACTGCCAAGCATTGTTTATGGTCTTTTCAGTCGTCCTTGTACTTAGAAGGGTGACTCATTCCAACATGCCAGTTCCAACTTCCCAAATAACTTTTAAATAGTTATGTTAGCAGGCAGCTGGCTTTTAGGATGTCCAGTCTATTTTCAGACGAATACTCTTTGTGAGCATTATTGACTAGAACTCCACGGTTAATAGCAGCAAATCAGCTCTGGGATGTATTTATGTGAGCCGGTAAAGCAGATGAAAGGAGATGGAGACTGGATGAGCCTCTAGCAGATTCAGGATTTGATAGGTGCTCTAGGCTTTTAGTGCCAGATACAGACTAGGCCTGTGAGAAGCGGCTAGTATTTGCTTCAGATTTGGCCAATTCAGGGGACAGTGATTCAATCTGGTGATTCAAATCACTGTCCTGATTCAATTTGGCTGAATCTGATTCGGAGATTTGACTGCTGCCGAGTCTCCCAGGCCCATCTCCTGCCTGCTCTCCCAGCCTGGCAATGGCTGCCCCTCCCACTCCAGCGCCTGGCTCTTTGGGGAAAAAAATGCCTCAACTCAGTGAGTGCTGCCAGGCAATACCCACTGCCCCATGCTGCGTGGGGGGCTCTGCATGGGTCCCCACCCTGTTGTCCCAGTCCCCCCACAGGTGTCCCACCCAGCTCCGGGCCTTTAAGAAAACAAACAAACAAGAAACCCCCTGGACTCACTGTTCCTGCTGGCGGGGGAGGGGGCGATCCCCACTGCCTCCCATTGCTCCACACTACATGGGGGGCTCTGCATGAGGCCCCGAGGCTGCTGCAGGAGTGGTGAGTCATGAGCCTTTTCTTGGGTTTTTTTTTCTTTCTTAAAGGGCTGGAGCTGGCCTGGGCAGAGCATCCACAGGAGGTCTGGGGGAGTGAGGGAGGAGGTCAGAGGGCTTGTGGAAGAGCCCCCCATGCAGTGGGGGGCAACGGGGATCGCCCCCCCCCCGGCAGCACCCGGGGAG
>NW_017728932.1:7485614-7491162 GCF_001723895.1 Crocodylus porosus | reverse complement strand
ACTCCCCTCCCCGCTATTTACCAGCTTCAAGTCAGCCACAGCTACCATAGACTGCTCAAATCATGAAAGCTCTCCGAATCAAAGATTCGGAGAGCTTTGAATCGATTCGGACCTTTTAATTGGTCCCCTGATTCAAGTCAGATTCAGAGATTTGGCCACCGAATCTCCTCCAAATTGAAGCACCACAGCTTTGCGCAGCCCTAATGGAGATCATGTTCCCAGCCAGGACCAGCTACAAAATCCAACTCAGAGCTTTAATAAACATATCACTAGTGTGTGCGTGTGTGTATGTGATAAAATTCTCCAACATTACTGTTGAGCCAAACAGAGAAGATGTCAAAGTCAGAGCTCAGTAGTGTTCATTTAGCATTCAAAAGACCCAGTGTTTCCTCCATTATCTTTTCTCCTCTCCTCTCTCAAGTCAAGCAGGGCCAAGTGATTTGATGGAGACATCTGAACTAAAGATGTGGGGAGAGCTCATTGAGACAGATGTCAGCTAGACATGTAAAATCAAAGGTTTCACTCATAAATCAATCATGCCTAGAATTAAACTTACAGGTGTCAAATGGGTTAAACACCATGAAAAGCAGTCCTTTTGTGCAATGAAGACTGTAGGGGAGTCCAAGGGGACAAATTCTAAATAGTCTATACCTGGTCTACACTATGCACATGAATTAAGCCTGCCTTGGTCTCCTTTTAGTCAGTGCAACAAAGATCAAAAGGATGCAAGTGGTCAAAGCCCATACCCCTTGATCTCCATAACAAAGGAGTGTCACTAAGACCCCTTGGGATTCCTATAGTGGTTGTTGAAGCTGCTGAGATGTTTGAAAGGCTACTGTTAGGTCTCCATCTCCATTGGGGATTTGTCCTGATTAGTCATTAGCACAGCAGAACCAGTAGAGGCCGACTCAGTGTGGCAAAGAAAAGCTACTTGTGCATCAAACCAAGAAAACATTCACTGGTGCAAATCTAATTAAGAATCAGTGGCTGCTGGGTGCACACCTGTCCTCTGGAAACTGCCCTCTGTAGCAAGCTTTCCTCTGTCTACTCTTGAGCTTTGTGCTACTGCAGCGACACTGTGGCTGTAATCCAGGCAAACACAGAGTAGACAGGGTCAGCATTTAGAATAAGATCAACAGTTTTCTGAATGCTTTTTAATTTAAATAAAAGCTATGCTATCTGACTACAGCATTCTGCAATATTCAGCCAGGCTGATCCTAACAGAAGAAGCACACTTTGTAAAAATTAGACGGAAAAAACCCAGCAACCACTCAGAAGAGAACTATTTAAGAAAGGTTTAATTTGATAGTGAAAAAAGCTATTCCTTCCATCATGTTCGCAAGAAGGGAAGGCAGATAAGGATGACTGATCATTTCCTTTCATCACTTCAAGGAGCTGGAATGATCTTTTGTTGGCACTGAACTTCCTCCTCAAATTTAAATGCTTTTAAATCAATTTTATTAGGTAACTTGATTATTTATTTTGTGAACTTTGCCGTGCTGTTTGCCTTACTCTGTTGGGAGTAGAGTCTGACAGTCTTGGGAGCAGAGTTTTTAGTCTCCTGGGTGGTTCCATGAAAATGTAGAACCCACCAGGTGAATTTGGATTTGTGATATAAAAGACCATTATATATAGGCCTGGTTTATAGGCAACATGAAACCAATGAAAAGCTGTATTACATATTGCCCTTATCTTCAAGGGCTCTATACTCAAGTTGCAAAAACAGACTCTGGGTTGAAATTTAACACACAGCCACAGTCACTATTTTAAAAAGGTTTAGCATTTTTAAACTGTCTCTCTAAATACGTATTTTTTTTAATGGAGCACACAAATATAGGTGTGTTTTTAAACCAAAATATTAATGGAAGAAGACAAGATGTGTCTGTAACAGGGCACTGTGGTGCCTGCTACTGTGAATCAGTAAGTAGGGAGCCCAGCTGCTGGTCGCCAGGGTGACCAGAGGAAGTCAGCTGACTGGAAGGGGCAGGGTCTGGCTCCTATATAACTCCCAGGCTGAGGCCAGGCGGGCAGTTTCCCTGCTGGCAGCTGAAGGGGCAGGAGCTCTACCTGAGTGAGGAAAAGGAAGAGGTCAGAATGCCTGAACAACGTGATGTGGGTGAGGGATGGAGAAGCTTTGGAGTGGCTCGAGTGTTGTTATAGCCAGAGGGCTTAGACTTATGTTAAAGACAAGGGACTTGTGTGTTGTTTACTGAGTTTCCACTGGAGGACTGGGTGAGGCTACAAGGGGATGGAGGAGGCCTCATAGGGGGGGCCATGGCTACGTGGAGACCCCAGAGAAGCCCCAGAGAGGGGGCAGCGGGGAGCGCTTGTGAGACACGGGCTGCGGGGAGCCTGAGTGCCAGAGGGTGCGCTGAGAGTGAGATGGACCAGACAACGTCCAGTACATCTGCAAGGCTTGGAGCGTGGTACAGGGATGGTTGGAGCCATGCATAACCCATAAGGAAGGGGTGCCCAGAACCCCATTATATAAATAAAACTCGGGGTAGCAGGAACCGTGATCAGGAGGACGAGGCAACCTCCCTTTCTCTTTTATAAGATCAAGATGTGGCGGGTGAGAACGAGGGTGCGTTAACGCAAACTTGGCATGGTAGGGGGTGCTAGGGGAGGGCACGGCAACCCTAGGGTGTTTTCCCCCGCCTGGTACAGTGTCCATAAACCAAAGAACAATGGTAACGAAGAACTGCTGTGTGACTTATAATACCAACTCATAGTTAAAGGCCCTTTCTTTGGACACCATGTATGTGATAAACCTAACTGCTTCAAGCAGTAACAGTGGAATTTGCCTCTTCAGAAAACAGCATCCTGTAAACTATACCTATAACAGTACATGCCGCACACTACCTTTTACATTCTCTCTGCTTCATTGAACATGGTCAGGAACCATATGTAAAATTACTTAGCCTTCCATGGAAAATCATTACTGCTGGCTAATGTTTAAGACTTCACATAATTTTGCCTACCATCGTTCTTCTCCAAACACAACCCTCCCCCATCAAGTGGTCTAGATTTCTTGGTGGACTAATGAGTAATGACCTACACCATTTCTTTAGTAAAAGGTGAAGCAGGTTCTGTGTTTCAGGGCTACAAAGACGGAAAGGAACTCGGCCAACAATCAAAGAATATGTTACACTGTTCTCAAAATAAAGCAAGGGGTTACAGCAATGCCAACAAAATGAGCCTGAAAACACAGACATGTGAGCCTAAAGGAATTGGGTGCCTAATTTCAGGGGGAGTTTGACATACTATGTCCTTAGGATCCTTCATAAATCCCAATCAGATTCAGTCACTGTGCATAGCTGTTGTGGTGTTTCTGGTTCATTTTCCAGGGTGATGTATAAGAAGACCATGGAGACCCATCAGAACCAAGGGAAGGGGTGCTGAGTGCCCACTACTCTACAGAAAAAGAAGAATAAAAACTAAATCCAGCAACATGATGAATGTCCTCCATTCTTACCCAAGACAGATGGGACTAAACAATGGTGAAAAAGGGGAGGCTTTTTCATGACCACTTTGATGGTTATGCTACTTCTTTTTTCCCCATTTAGTTCAAACCAGCAATAACAGTCTTGTATCACATTTTGACTATTGAAATTTCACAACCAGGTCCAGAGCTGATGGTAAAACAGGATAAAGTTTCACAATTTGAACCAATACTAATAAAACCACATAAGGAGTGATTTAGTGGTAATGGGGAGAGTATGCGGTATCCAAGGGCTTACTTACAGTTTATCATAGTATCATAGAAAATGAGGGTGGGAAGGGACTCAGGAGGTCACATCTAGTGCAACCCCAAAGCAGGACCAGCCCCGATTAGATCATCCCAGCCAAGGCTTTATCTAGCCGGGTCTTAAAACTTTCTAGGAGGGAGCTTCCACCGCCTCTCTGGCTAACCTGTTCCAGTGTTGTACTAACCTCCTAGTGAGAAAAGTCTTCTTAATACCTAACCTGAACTTCCCTTGCTGCAACTTGAGACCACTGCTCCTTGTTCTGTCATCTGCCACCACTGAGAACAGGCCAGCTCCATCCCCATTCAGGTAGTTAAAGGCTGCTATTAAATCCCTTCTGTCTTGTCTTCTTTAGAATAAATGCACCCTGTTCCCTCAGCCTCTCCTCATAAGTCACATGCCCCAGCCCCCTCACCATTGATACTGCCCTCTGCTGGAATCTCACCAATTTGTCCACATTGTTTCTACAGTGGGGGCCCAAAACTGAACACAGTACTCCAGATGAGGCCTCACCAGTGCCAAATAGAGAAGAATCACTTTTTGACCTGCTGGCAACATACCTACCAATCTAGCCCACTATGCCATTAGCCTTCTTGATGACAAGGGCACACTGTTAGCTAACATTCAGCTTACTGTCCAATGTGACCCCCAGGTACTTTTCTGCAGAGCTTCTGCCCAGCCACTCAGCCCCCAGCCTGTACCGGTGCATGGGATTGTTCTGTCCAAAGTGCAGGACTTTGCACTTGTCCTTGTTGAACCTCATGAGATTTCTTTGGACTCAATCCTCCAGTTTGTCTAGGTTACTCTGAATCCTAGCCCTACCCTCCAGCCTATCCACTACTCCCCACAGCTTGGTGTCATCTGCAGACTTGCTGAGGGTGCATTCTATGCCAACTTCCAGATTGTTGATGAAGATATTGAACAAAAGCAGCCCCAGAACCGATCCCTGGACACTCCACTTGATACTGGCTGCCAATTAGACATTGAGTCATTGATTACTACCCTCTGAGCTCCAGCCAGCTTTCTATTTTCCTTACAGTCCATTCATCCAGGCTGTACTTCCTTAACTTGCCTGTGAGAGTGCCATAGGAGATGGTATCAAAGCCTTGCTAAAATAAAGGTACACTACATCCGCTGGTCTCCTGCATCCACAGAGCCAGTCATCTCATCATAGAAGGCAATCAGGTTGACTTACTTGCCCCTGGTGAATCCATGCTGACTGTTCCTAATCACCACCGTCTCCTTCAAGTGCTTAGAAATAGATTCCTTGAGGACCTGCTCCAGGGACTGAGGTGAGCCTGACTGGTCTGTAGTTCCCTGGATCTTCCTTTTTCCCTTTCTTAAATATCAGCTCCATGCTTGCCCGTTTCCAATCACTCAGGACCTCCCCTGATCAGTTTTCAATTTTTATGAGTTTACATGATAAGCAAGGTTGAACAAGGCTGCTACGAGAGGCAAAGCGCTGCTTGACCTGGTACTGGCTACGGGGGACGACCTAATCGGCGACATAGTGATCGATGGGAAGCTGGGTGTCATGGAGTCACGTAGGTGCCCCGTGATGGTGAGTGAGATTGGCAGAGCTGCCAATCGCCAGGGCAGCTCAGCTGCCGGTTGCCAGGGCGACTAGGCGGGTCAGGTGGCCAGAAGGGGGCAGGGCCGGGCCTTTATAAACAGCTCAGGCCAGAGCCTGACCAGCAGTTCCCTTCTGGCTGCTGCAGGAGCTCTGCGGCTGAGCTGAGCGGCCTGAGTTAGTAGTCGCAGCCTTACCACGCTGACCGGCTGCGATGATGCTGGGGACAAGA
>NW_017728932.1:7462300-7485514 GCF_001723895.1 Crocodylus porosus | reverse complement strand
TAAATTGGATGCTTATCTTGCTGGGATCCTATGACCCCAGCTGACTTCCTGCCCTTTGGGCAGGGGGCTGGACTCGATCTCCCAAGGTCCCTTCCAGCCCTGATGTCTATGAACTCATAAACACCTATTTACAAAAGAGCTCCACACCAAATTTACCAGCATTTGCCACTTGCAGCTGGGCCAGACTTCTTAAAAGATAAGGGTGTGCAAAATGGGTGGTATTTGATTTGGATTCAACCCAAATCGGGGACAGTGATTTGATTTCTTGATTCAGATCACCGTTCCCCGATTTTTTTTTTTTTTTTTTGATTCAGCCAAATCCAAATCTGAAGAGTTGACGCTGATTTGGAGAATCAGCGATTCGGCCATAGACACAGCTTTAAATGTTTTTTCTACGTACCTCCAGGTACCAGGCACAGCTCGTGAACACTGCAATGCTGGGGCAGATGGAGCATCCCATAGGAGCAGGGGGGTGGGGGGGGACCCACTTACTAGGCAGTGAACCCGGAAGGGGACTGGAAGTACTTTGGATCCACTTTGGGGTCCACCACCAAGTGCGCTGGGACCCCCC
The DNA here is from genome assembly GCF_001723895.1 of Crocodylus porosus. Lineage (NCBI taxonomy): Eukaryota > Metazoa > Chordata > Crocodylia > Crocodylidae > Crocodylus > Crocodylus porosus. The sequence goes on along the minus strand of NW_017728932.1, from coordinate 7,484,943 downwards.
ACGCTCTCCAAGCTCAGTGATTGGTCACAGGGGGACCCTAGGTGCTCTGTCAGACCCAGGGGGCACCTGTTGCTGAGCTGGGAGGGCACAGGAGTGCCCCCAGCGTGCTCCCCGGCAGACCCAGAAGTGGATGGGAAGTGCTTCTGGTCTACTTCTGGGTCTGTGGCCGAGCGCACTGAGGAGCCCCTTGTGCTCCCATGGGATGCTCCATCTGTAGAAAAAACATTCAAAGCTGTATCTATGTCTGAAATCATCCAATCTTTCCGAATCTCTCTGAATTGATTCAGAAGGTTTGGATTTGATTCAGAGAGATTAAAGGGTCTCCTGATTCAATTCGGATTTGGAGATTCAGCCCCCGAATGGGGCTGAATCTCCACCAAATCGGATCAGGGACCAAAGCTTCACACAGCCCTGCTAAAAGAGCTCCATTTCGCTTAAGCGGCTAAATAAGAGCTGGAAATTCAAAGGGTCAGCACCTTGTATCTGCTGTCACTTACGGCCAGATCTTCTGAAAACTGAGTCCCATAATTCTCACTGAATTCACCTAAAGTTATCTGAGAATCCATAAAGGCAAATGATCTCATGTCTTACCATAAACATAAAAGTATTTAATATGCAGATGAATGTCAACGGCACTAGATAAAACTACTTGCTTCAGACGTTTGACCAAGAAATCATATCTACCTTCTTTGCAAGTAAATACAATGCACCATTCCCTATGTGATGAAGAAATTCATGCTGGCCATGCACTGCACAAAACAGATGCTTGACAAAACTCCAGGGAGATAAATAGGACATTCATTTATTAAGGCCATATGTTGGAAGCACATAAAATGTGGTTAGATTTTTAACTTAAAAATCTCAAATAATGACCGTGACAGTAACAGAGCTGAGCAAGTTTCAGGTTTAGTTAATCCTATAGATCTTTTTAGTTCGGGGTCTGCTGTGTTAGAGATTGAAACAACTTCTATATAACTTTCCCAAATCCTCTGCCCTAAATCATCCTTTCCAATCATAAAGATTAGATAGCTGGTCAATCTGCAAGAGGAAGCGCTGGAGACATCTATAACCCACAGACCCAAAGGTTCCTAAAGTTTCTGCTGTGGAAATTATTTTTACTGACCATTCGGGAAAGCAGTCAAAAAGTGATCCCCTTTGTTATGGTTGTAGCTTGAATACCTATTGGTGATGAACAATAAAAGCACCAGAGGAACATGTGCTAAACAAGATGGGGATACTATGGATTTTAAATCACCACTGTTTCAAATTGAGGACAGGAGGAAGTTTGCAGGAGGAGAAATACCCCACACACAGCCTGGAGTCACAGCCAGGGCTGTTATTCTCAGGAAATGCGTTGCAGCAAAATCCCTATTGCTTATTTGGGGAGGGGCGTGGAATACACCATAGCAAAAAAATGGAGTATTAATGATGATGGGCATTAAATACACTGACGTCACTAGAGTGACAACTGCTTCTGGTCAATGCCTTCAGTTTTGTGTTGATGGCTGACAGGATAGGCAACCAGAGGTTGACAGGAGGGGCAAGACGCACATCTTGGTAATTTGCTGGCCAAGTCCAAAAAGAATACATAAAAGGGCATCCCAACAGCCAGAACTACCTTCTCTTTGTCCCAGATGTGTATGCATGTGCAGAGTTGTTAACTCAACATCTGACTCCTCTTCTATACCCCTCCTCACAGAGCCAGTCTCTCACTGGGCTCACATCTGTGCTGAGTTTTCTGGCAGTCTCCAATGACAGCAGCTTGACTGAATAATGACTTTGGGATCTGCACCGAATGTGTGCTGTGCAGCTAGGACAGGACAGCCCTCTCCCACCTACAAAAGCAAAATAAAGCTGCCTTATATTGCCAACAGTGGAGCAAAAATCGGATCCTGCCAGCTCCTGCCATCTAGAGAAGCATTCTGGGTATGTGGGATTTCTCCACCTTGAAGATTCTTCTTTCATGTGTGAAAAAATTCTCCACTCCTTAAGGACATTCTCGTGATCTAACTTGCATTTTAGCTCTTTCCAAGGACTTAGAAACTCTGCCAAGCTGTGTGTATTGGGTGATGCAGAAAAGAACGTTGTACAGTGTTGCTAGGATGACTCTGAGCCTGCAGAGTTCGTACCTAGATTCTTTAAAACAGTGAGGTCAAACTCGTGCAACTCCCTGAGTCAGACACAGGGCTACCTGTGGGCTGAAATGGGATGTGGTTGTGGCAGCGGGGCAAACAGCAGCAGCAGCCGCCGCTGAGTGAGTAACACCAGGGAGATGCAGGGGGCTAATGCAGCTACAACCCTGCTTCTGACAGGTGTCTCCAGCCCAACATCATATTTGGATTTCGGTGGCAAGCCTTGTCCCAAAACTCCCAGCTCCTCGAAGAGCGCTGCAGCCATGTCATTTAACTTGCACAGTCCAGGTGTTTGACACCTTGTTTAAAAGTGTTTTGATTAAAGTGATGCAGTGGATGAAGTAGTCTGGAGCTTAGAAAAAAAATCCTGCTAATGCTTGTTAATGAAATACAATATACTGCACAACAATTTATTTTTGTTTCCCTGTACAGAATCTCTTTTGTTCTATTCATCTCCATTCGCATCCTTTTTTTTTTTTTTGGATCTTTAAATATTTCCTGGTTTGGATTTCTAATATATGGAATTTTAAAAGCCAATTCAGGCATATGTGAGCAGCAGCGGAAAGTGTGGGCAGCATGGGTGGGAGAAGTCTAGAGAGAATAGGAGCAGGAGGAAGGGAAGCTAGTACATTCACAACACTAACTTCACTAAGCTTCTGAGTGGAAGAAGGAAGAATATGGTAATGAGGTTTCAGATACACCCTTGTTCCATCTCTCAAGTCCCCTCTGGCAAGAAGGAATGAATCCAGGCTTGATGCCCACATGTGAAGCATATGGCGAATAGTTCATAATCCATCTTATCTCTGGACCAAGATTTCATCAGGAAAATAAAATCAAATGTCAGTAATAAAGATCACAGAAATACAGTGCCCAGGGGGCCAGATCCTGCAAGGTGTTGATACCACCGCCAGGCTCCTGAGCCCCCATAAATCCCAGCAAATTTTAAGGGTGATGAAAGAGCTTGGCACTTTTTGCCCCCTACTGCATTACCTGAATGCTGGGAGCAATTAGCTTTTTTCTTGCTGTTGTCAAGATGTGTTTTCAACTTCACTGCCTAATTCATTTTCTCTTTCCTGTTCCTAGAGATTTCACATACTGCATCTGAATATGCAGAGCTATAAATCATAAAAGGGGCTCTACCGTTGACTCGGTTTTCTTATCAAGATCAATATATTCTGAGAGGCCAGAGGCCTGGTTTTAAAATATAATTAAAAAAAACAAACCCTCTGCTTCTAAGGAGTTCTATTCAGCAAAAAGAATTACCAGCAAGCCTAGAAAAAACATTAAGTGATGTCTACAATACAAAGAGCCTTATGGAGGAAGCCCAAGTCTCATTCCTGGAAGCTGTTTGGGTGCCTAGGAGCGGATCTCACAGATTTGGGGGGCGTCTCTTTTGCCTCTCTTGTCCTCAGTTTCTCCAAATGATAAATGGGAAAATGACTTTTTGTAACCTACAAAGGAAAAATGATATGTAAAAGCTAGGTATTATGATTACTAAGGTGAGTCTCAGTAACTTATTCTGATCTATTCTGGTTCTTATACCACTAGAATAGATATGTGGGGGTTGGCAGGAAACGGGGGATACTCTGTTTACCGTGGTGCCCCTCAGGCTTGCTAGAAACAATGGCCATAAACTGAAGGAGAGTAGATTTGGATTGGACATCGGGAGGAAATGCGGTGAGGGTTGCCAAAACATGGAACAGGCTTCCAAGGGAGGTGGTGCTTTCCCCTGCCTTGGAGATTAGAAAAGCACCTGGCTGGCATCGCTTGACCCCAGTGCTCACTCCTGCCCAGAGCAGGGGGTCGGACTCGATGATCTAATAGGTCCCTTCCGACCCTACATCTATGAAATAGAGACTTTGGCAGGGGGTGCTTAGGGGGAGTTAGGCCCCGTTAGAAATAGCTACCCAATCTAACTTAGTTCAACCAAGTGCGGACCTTACACTTAGATCCCTAGTTAGGCCAATCTACGTGTGAACTGTACAGAAGATCCAGAAAGACTAGATCAATCTAAAAATGACCGACCCAATCCAAGTTAACCCTAGTTTGAGGCAGTCTATCTTAGACCGGATTGGCCATTTTAGACTGATCTAACTTTCCTGAATTCCTGTATAGTTAGCAGTGCAGCCCCAGGTCTGGGAAAGCCCAGCTGCTGGCCCCAGTCCCAGGCTGCACTTTTCCTACCCATCCCTGAGCACGCCCTGCCTGCCCCACCTGCCAAGCCCCCAGTCCCACAAGCCACTCCAGCAGCCTCCAGCATCACATGTATCAGTGTCTATGGACTGAAAAATGGTGGTGGGGCACTTTGAACTAAAGCTTGTTGAATGAGCTTTAGTATCAGTGTGGGGACGCTGATGCATGTAATACTTGGGCACTTCTAACTAGTGCGGCTTCCTAATTAAAGTGCCACTTCCACCACCACCTCCCAGGGCATGTCTATAAATGCCCTGTGGTTTTCTCCCAATCCTGCACTGGTTGCAAAGGCCAAGAGATGACCTCGTTCCCAGAACAGGTTAAAACAGCACTGGTGGCATGTGGATTTACAAAAACATGAGCAGTCCTACCAGTGGTCCATCTTGCATTGATAAGGGCTGCTTCTGCTCCTTCCAGCCTCAGCAGAACATGATACATCTTCTATGGCAGCTTTAGGCCAGACTGATTAACTGTCATGCTTGGAATATCCTTGGTTCACTTTCAGGGCATCTTTAAAGTCACTTCCTTCTGCTCTAGTGTCTCTGAGTGACCTTCAGCAAGATGCTGACCTCAGATCTACCAGTGTAAACTGCAAATGAGCTACTCTTGGGTTTAAGCCACTGCATTAAAAAATCAGAATCTGACCTCTCAGCATGGCCCAGGGGCTTGCCTAACAGTGAGAACTGAGGCTTATTCCAGAGGTCCCCAGGAGACTGTAATTTTACAACGATAGCATTGCAGGGTAATATTTTCCTCAATGTTTAACAAACCATGCTGTGTTTTGTGGCAGCCTTGATGCTCTTTCATTGGAATGAAATAAATAAGGACTCACTTTACTTTACTGTACTTCTTAAACATCACCCCTCTACGATTGGACTCCTGTTGTACCTTGGAGGCAAAAACTTTGAAATGCGACCCTTCCCTGATGCATTACAGGAGTGCGCTGTGCAGCCTGGCTGCTCTCATGTGAGAAAACTGATCCTCCCATTTAATTTGTGGCTTCTGTTTTCCTGGTGGTGTGGAATACAGCTCTGCCAGGCTGTATATGGGATCTCCGACACACTCTCTGGCTCACTGCACCCAGGCCCAGGAGATCCAATTCAGAAGCGACAAAGATGTCATTTATACTGCCACAAAGTGAGCCTCATGTATTATACATGGAAAACAGGCCATGTTTCCCTGAATTCACCGCACTGTTTTCTGTCAGCACAGCTCCATAAAGAGTAGGTCATGCCTTCCTATGATATGTAATATTTATTTGAAAAGTAATGTCACTGTGGATGTCAGCGAGTGGGACTACGGTAATTTATCAGGTATGCTGAACTATTCTTGCACTACCAGTGGACTGGCATTGCCCTATGCTAGTTAGATTCAGAGTCTACAACATACAGACAGGCACTTAGAAACTCGCTGGGAAAATATTCCAAGGCTTAGCAGACCTTTCATGCTTACGATACACTACATTTCTCTCAGCGGCCCATCATTTATTAAGGGTTTGTTGCTGTATAATGCAGAACACAAACACCATCTTGTAAGAAAGCTTACGGTTTAAACAAGACAGTCATGGTAAGTAAGATGCACTGAGATATCTAGAAAGAAGGAATGAGGATTAGTCTTCTGATGAAGGTCCTAGATGAGGACTCAGTTCCACGCTGTTCCACAGACTTGATGTGCGCCTTTGAGCCAGCCACTTCAGCTTCCTCTGCTTTGCTCGTTATTTGTAAATGCATTTATCTATCAATTTACACTGTAAGGTCCTTGGGGCACATTTTGTTCCTGTGTGTCAGTACAATGCCTATCAAATGCCTGATCTTCTTGGCAATCTGCAAGCATTACTGTGACACAGGTTAAACAGCAGCAACCATAATGATGATCATTCCAGAAAAGGGAGTACCTAGGGCGTGGGTTTTAAAAGTTAATGATAATTCATTTTGCTTTTTAATGGAAAAGGTTTGTTGACCAAAACAGGACATAACTGGTCAACTTGAAAATAAGGGCTGGAATTCTCGTTAGTATATTAAAAAACTATGGCCATGGGAACATAGTTTCAGCCCATCTGTTACTGTTTTAGATCTGCTATAAAGGCAGCTAATGTTCTGAGTTGTTAATCTTTGTTTTTTAGGAGATTTTTAAGTAGTTATAAATTAATTTGAGTGCATGACTCACATTGCCATTAATAAAGTTCTTTAAGTTAAAAGGCACCAGATTAATTTTTCTTGTACTGCACAACTTTCTTCCATACATGTTTGGCCCCACAAAAGGCTGCAATAAGCATCAACAGGTCAAAGCTAGGAGAAGAACCAGTGAGTCATACCCAGCTGGTATAAAGTAGTGTAGAAATAATGGAGCTCAGCTGCTTTTCATTGGCCGAAGCTCTAGCACACTAAGTTTTCCACAAAGATCCATTACAGCGACCGATATTCAATAACTCTAAGTGACATTTTAAAAGTGTTGTGCATAAACTTCTTCTACCTATTTTTCCCCATTGAAACCTGGGCAAAAAAAAAATCTCTCACCAGTAAAATATTCAGTTGCCTGCTATATTTATTTCCAGGAAGGGTTTACAGAAAACATCATTAGAGATGAATAGCAATAAAGGAAAATGCTTTACTCTAGAATAGGTTTTTGGGGGGTCAAACTTTTCTTTTCTTTTCCAGGATCAAAACTTGATCATTGTTTTATGTCTATGAGGGTGAAACTACATAGGGAGGACTTAGGTTTTGGAATCCAGGCCCTTGCTTTTCAGCCCTATTACCCCTTTAAAACATTTCTTAAGCAATCACAGCTACACTGTACAGGTGCTGCTATCATACCAATATTGGCTCTGGATCACACCAATATTGGTTCTTTTGTGCTCGTGCAAGGTGCTACATTAACTTTACCAGGCTGACAATTCACTGTCCAAAAATGGGTATAATGTAAACAGTGGTATTGTGAGTTTAACACGGTCTTCCATGAGTTGGCTCAACTTGGATGGAAAACCCACTCTAGAAGTCAGACAACAGCTGGTTCTCTGCAACTATCCACCTCTTATCTGATGAGGCTGCCAATCACTACATGACCATTTGGGATGTTGACTTGAATTCCTTGGAAAATGAGCCCAAATCGGAAAACTTACTTTAAATATGCCACTGAAAACCCATAGAATAGTGGTACTTGTATGGCTGCCACTTTTTAAACTGGTGACCAAAAGATCCAAAATAGCTGGTGGTTGCTGACTTTGGTCCACATCACAAAGCACATTTCTCTTTGGCTTTTGGTGGAGAAAAGTTATAGATGCATAATTCATAGCTAGATTCATAGACAGTTAGGGGCTGGGAGGGACCTCGCAGATCATCGGGTCCAGCCTGCCCTTCCAGCCCTGCTCCAGGCAGGAAGACAACTGGGGTCAAATGACCCCAGAGAGGTGGCTGTCCAGTCTTCTCTGGAAAACCACCAGGGTAGGTGACCGCCCCACCTCTGGGGGGAGTTTATTTCACAGTCTGAGCACCCTGACTGTAAAGAAGTTTTTTCTGGTATTAAGCCTGAAGCGGCCTTCCAGGAGTTTGTACCCACTGGTGCTGGTCTTCCCCAGGGGTGCCCTAGTGAACAGTTGTTCAACAAGCTCCTAATGCACTCCTCTGATAGAGCGGTAAGCCGCTATCAAGTCCCCTCTCAACCTTCTCTTCATTAAGCTAAAGAGGCCCAGGTCCCTCAGTCTTTCCTCGTATGGCTTGCCTTGCAAGTCCCTGATCGTATGGGTGGCTCTTTTCTGGACCCTCTCAAGTTTTTCCACATGCTTGTTGAAGTGTAGCATCCAGAACTGGACGCAGTACTCCGGCTGCAGTCTCATCAGTGCTGAGTACAGCAGGAGTATCACTGCCCTAGTTTTTATACGAGAAGCATTGGTTGACGCATGTCAGCCTGTTATTTGCCCTGCTCGTCCCCACAGCTCATAGTCACACGATGGTCAATCATTATCCCTAGGTCCCTTTCGGCTGTGGTGCAAGTCAAGCTGTCCCCACTGAGCCTGTACGTATGTTGAGGATTGTTTGCCCCCAGATGAAACACCTTACACTGGGAAGTGTTAAACTTCATCTGGCTCCGGTCTGCCCAACTCTGCAGCCTGTCCAGGTCTGCCTGCATCTGCAACCTATCTTCTGGTGAAACGACAGTGCCCCATAACTTGGTGTCATCCACAAACTTGGTCAGCGAGCTTTTCACTCCCCATCCAAATCATTGATAAAGATGTTGAAAGGGTCCTGGCCCATGGTTAGATTGTAAGGTAGAAGATGCTTTTCTATCAGAGGAGTGACACTTTTAGAATGGTCTTCCCAAACAAAGCGAGGGCAGGAGGGCAAAGAACCTGAATTAGTTTAAGATTAAACTGGGTAAGTTTATGGGGGGGAAAAAAGGTCTGATAAGACAGGGAATTGTGGCTCAGCAATCAGTGCATGAGTATGTGATGTGAATCATGTGTTTGTGGTTCCCAGGTTGGGGTATAAAGGCTGCTCTTGTGATGTGGAAGGCATCTGATAATCCCAGCCATCAAGGTTTTTGCTAGTTACCAGTTGGATTCAGAAAGGAATATATAGCCCTCAAGAATCCTACTGACTTGAGGTCTTCTCCACCTTCCTGAGGCATTGGGACACTAGGCACAGCCAAGGCTGAGGTTTTTCAACTAGAGTGGGATGATGCTTCCTCAAATGCTGAGAAAATCAGAGGCCTCCTGCTTCAAGGATCCTATTCTACTGCTCAGGGTCACATTGATCATCATAAATGAAGCCATGAAGAAATTCTAGCATAGACTAGTGGGAAGGCGGCTGTCTTCCTCTGTGCTGCAGGATACAGTCCTTTTCCTAGGATCTTTTGAGCATATATTAATCAACTGTTATTGCAGTAGCTTGGCAGTCCCCTCTTCCTGCCTGCTTTTGCCCATAGCATGTTTCATACAGGGTGTTTTGGGTACTCACTCTTCTAGCTGGATGCAATTCTGGTGAGTCCTTGGGTTAATGACTGACTGAATGCAGTAGACTAAACTGAGCGCAAGGAATCCACTGAACTAGACTCCATGGCCCTTTTAATCTACTGTTCCTATGTTTCTCTTGTGTATGGGGCAGCTGGGCGGGGGGCAAGTTTTGTCTGAATGTTTCTGTACTAGAAATCGTGTCCTGGAACTGGAATACTGTACAGTTTTAATTAGATGTCAAAGGCCATAAGAGCTCAGGGTGGGTATTTTTTTCCTATAGTGAGGATGAAGGGAAATTAATTGTTTAATAAAATATATCCCATTCTCAATCCCCTGAGCCACCCAGGCCTCCCTGTGCATAGCATGGGTTTACATGGTAGGGAACGTCATATGTGAGGTACAGTTGGGCCTCCTTAGTCCCCAAGGACAATTTATTTGCCTTCAAAAGAAAGAGAAAACCCTCTCTTAATTCAGCATGACTGAAACTTCCTTTCAAGAGAAGCCCAGCCTTGGGATAGGAGATGTATTCCAACAGCGCAAGGTTACTCCGCTTGTCTAGCACCTTTCTACACTGTGCACTATTCTCTCCCCTCCTTATTTCAATAAGCATAAAGCAAAAACTTAACCATAAATAAAGGCAGCCACAAACTAGTGGGAAGCCAGCTAAGGAAACAGACTTTGACATACAAATTCAAACCTATGGCAGCCTGCCACACAAGCCAGTGGACTGACCTGGAAAGGTTCGGACCATCTGCGCTATCCATTGACTTCCGTAGGCATTGCTCATGCTCCATCCCTCTCAGGGCTGGCTTCTGAATACTTGCCACAAATCTCAAGGGATTGCATTTAAAAAAATAAAAAAATAATAATTCTCCGTTTGCCTCTGCACAGCAAGACAGATAATAGTGGCCTATTTTAAAATAAAAATGCCAGTAGTTATTTATCCAAGCACAGAATTATGTATACTGTGCAAGCTAGCAAAAGCTAAATGAAAAAGTAAATCCTAAGGAGAAAAGCACATGGGACAAAAATAGATTAATTGATTTGTGAGTACAAGGAGGTTTATTCTGAGCCTTATTTATTATTCCAGTGTGTTTGAATTGGGTAAAAATGCCACTTAATTTTCTGTTGCAGCTTCCCTTTCCTCCGAGAGAAAATAGATCAGCAAGAAAAGAGAAATGGCACATAATTCTAAGGAACATCAGTCTGCTTTAGAAAGCAAATTAAGCTCATGAGTTCCAGCTCAGGGAATATCTGCGCACAGCTCCATGCTCAAATGGGATAAGGCTGTGACGCAGCATTAGCTGTCTAGTGTTAAAAATGAACACTTCACAGATACTGTGACCCAAATTCTAGCCAGCGGTAGGCAAACACCCACCTGGGTGGGTTCGTCTACATGTTTATTAATGCACCGTAGTTACTGCGCATTAAATTTAGTGCTTGGATTACCAAGGACTAAATTAATGTGCAGTAACTGGCGTTACTGTGCAGTAGTGCTGGCACATGGATTTTTACAGATGCTAACTGTGCAGTAGCCTAATACTACTCGTGTATTAGCACGGGTTTTGCCTGGCACACTACTGTGCAGTGTTATTAGGCCACTGCGCAGTTAGCATCTTGTGTAGATGCACCCAGCAGCCTAATGAGACTCTTAGATGCTTTGCAGCTGACAGGTAGATACATGCATAGCTGTGATGGCAGCACTAGAACTCTTATCACTGGTGGGGAGAGGGGGGCATTGCCTCTACTAAGGCCATGGTTTTCAAACTGGGTTATGCACACACCTACAGACATGTAGCACTTTGCCAAGGTGTGCGTGCCAATATTTTAATTTTGGAGGCTATCCAAACCGTGGAGGGTTGGATAAGGATAATCCTGTCTCAGGCAGGTGGTTGGACTAAATGACCTCTAGCCTTACTTCTCTATGATCATGTGGTTCCAAGATAACGTGTCAAAGCAAAGGATTTTTTTCTAAGGTAGTCTTATAACTCAAATGGGGACTCTGAGGCACCGAGAAGAAAAGTTCACAGAGCCAATAGAAATAGCATTTCTAAAAGCAAAGATAAGGAGGAGAAAACCCCCCCCAAACTAGAGAATCCCAATACTCACTCCTCTGAATCATAGAATCATAGAAATTAAGGGCTAGAAGGGACATCAAAAGATCATCGGGTCCAACCCCTCTGCTGAGATCAAATGAACCCAGCAAGGTGCTTGTCCAGTCTCTTCTTGAAGACTTTCAAGTTTGGGGACTGCACCACCTCCTTGGGAAGTCTATTCCAGATTCTGGTCACCCTTACTGTAAAGAAGTTCTTCCTTACGTCCAACCTGAAACCATTCTCTAACAGTTTATGGTCATTGCCCCTTGTCCTCTCCTGCAGCGCCCTAGTGAGCAATTTTTCTTCCATCTCCCACTACTCACTCCTTACATACTTACAGATGGTCACCAAGTCCCTCCTCAGTCTTCTCTTCCTCGGGCTGAACAGTCCCAGATCCCTTCATCTTTCCTCATAAGGTTTGATACAGACATGTCCACTAACATGCTTCGGGTTTGACCTCCTAGCCAGTTCCTAACCCACCTGGCCATGCACTCTGCTAGTCCATAATCCCCCAGTATTTTTTATAAGAACGTCATGGGAAACCATATCAAAGGTCTTTTTAAAATCCAAGTATATGACATCAATCGCTCATCCACATCTAAGCAGTTCGTTACTTGATCGTAGAAGGAGATGAGGTTGGTCAGACAACTTGCCTGCAACAAAACCATGTTGGCTATCCTTCAGCATCATGCCTGCTACTAGTCTCTCACAAATGGACTTCTTAATAATTTTTTCCAAAATTTCACCTGAGTCCTGAGGTCAAAATGACCAGCCTATAGTTTCCCAGATTCTCCCACCTCTCCTTCTTAAAGGCCCTTTTCCAGTCTTCTGGGACCTCTCCTGACCACCACAAGTCTTCAAATACCTTCACCAATGGTTCCGCAATGACTCCAGCCAATTCCTTCAGCACTCGTAGGTGTAGTCCATCTGGTCCTGCCAACTTGAGATTCAGCTGCTTTAAGTGCTCTAAAATCACTCGGCCCCGTATTATCATTGCTAATATGGAGAACAGGGCCTCAATGTACTGCATGGTGGTTGCAGTACAACATGGACACTTCACTCGTGCTTACAGCTAATTACTGCTCAGTAAGCGTCACCGTCTACATGTCCAGCTACTTACTGCACAGTAATTTGTTTTAATCATGAATAAATTTGCTACCTGTAAATATGGGTAGAAAATTTACTCCTGATTACTTACTGTGCAGCAGGGCATGTGTAGATGGCCAACCAGGAGCAAATGTGCTTCCAGTCAGCTGGGAAGAAGGGGTGGGAGATTGCTCCCTGTGGCTGCTGCAGGGGACCAGAGCTAGGCCAGGAAGGGTGGAAACAGACTGCTGCCGTGAGCAGAAAATCTGTTCCCGCATCCCTGAATGTGTAGATGGTTGCCTAGCGTGGGTTTACTCTGGAGTAAATTACTTTAGAGTAAACCCAGCCCAGAGTATTTGCATGTGTAGATTTGCCAAGGAGTGTGATCTTGTGTTTATTTGTATGCTGCCCATTAAAGAGATCGGAATTAGATCTCTTTTAGAGATCTAATTTTTAGAGATCAACACATTTAGAACCTATGATAATCTGAATTGCTTCCTATCATTCTCATTTGTTTTCTGGTGGCAAGAAATCAGAAACAAAAACTGAATATCTCATCCAATTTAAAATAAGTGCTGTGTTAGTCCACACAACAAGTAAGCTGTTTAATTTTCAATTAAAGGATTAAGTCTAACTATAAATCTGGTCCATTTCTCATACTGTAAGCAATTTTGGAAGAAAAGTTCTCACTTTTGTCATTTTAATAAACTTTGCTTCAAATAAACAGACCCACTGTCCTGACTGAAAGAGAACGATAGAGACAAATGGAAAAAAAGCCACAAACCATTTCAGAACAAACAATATCAGGCTAGCAAACAGAGGGCCAAAACTAAGGGGTATTCTTGATGGCCTCCCCGGCCCATGCGTTGCCAAGGAACATAATTAGGGAAGAGCCTAAATTGATGTCATGCAGCTGAGGGCCCTGATTTTAAGAAATGTAAGATGCGTTTGGTTTTTAGCTTTGCAGCCAAAGTCCATCAGTACAAGATAAAACCCATTACAAGCTACAACTTGAGTTCTTACTGCCAAGGGCAACAGATGCCAATACAGGCCAACACAAAAGGTGACAACACAAAAGATGTACAGTACAATGGGAGCTTGGTGCAACAAAAAGAGCTTAGTGCAGACATGTCTAGAGATGCATCTGTTCTCAGGGGAGGATTTAAAGCTCTCTCCAGCTAATAAAAACCCATCTGGCAGAAGGAGTGGACAGTGAGTCTCAGGGTGATGAAGCAAGAGCCAGGTTGGCAAAAGCTTTTGGTTACAACTTCCTGCATCAGCTCAGGAGAAACAGACTTAGAAAGTCAGTCATCCTAAAGGGATCACAGGATGCATCAGGCTGTGGGTTTGAATCATGGAAGTTCTGTGCTGTCAAAGTAGTCTCACCTTGTTTCTCCCAACAAAATATTTAAGATTCACAGCATCTGCCTACTAAGCCATCACAGTGTAGTCACTGACATTTTTTGCTATAAACATCTGTAGGCATTTTTCTTTGAATTCTTGGTTCTCCTGACTCCATATGGAAAATGAGCCATGACACATGAGCCACTTGCAATGTATTGCAACTATGACATCAGCTGAATTTCCATGGCAACATACTTTCTTTCTCCCCTGGTTATGGATACGCATTCCCCACAGAGTTAGGCTGCAGATACAGATCATTATATTTAATCTGAACAACTCTGTACCTGAGTTGACTTCTATTTTGTGAAACTGCATTAGAAATTAAATTTCACTCACTATTTCCTTCTCCTGTGTCCCAGTATCATTACTTGCAGTGCCATACCATTACTTGCTGGCATTTTGCATCGGTACATAATGATCCCATATCAGATAATGTTAAGATGCAAAAACCACTCAAAACACCAGACAGCAATTTTCTGCTCAGTTTCTCAATTTAACCTGAATTGATACTACATTGTAAATTTGGATGGGGTTCAGGGACTACTCTAATTATAATAGCATCTTGGACAGCAGCAGTCTCTTGCATACTGCCCTTTTGATATTTGCCTTGATAGTGCAATTAAGAGGCAAGGAAGGCGAGGACTTGATTCCAAGATTTAGCCTAATGAACAGTAAAAGGCCCCTATCTTGGACCTCTCTCCTTTAACAGGCTGCTGTCTCCCTCTCCACATGGCTGAGAGCTCTATTGATATTCGTTATGATTTCTGGATACCTGCTTCACTATCTATACATGTTTTGGTGTTTAAATTCCTCTTCTTCAAAGCAAAGTGCAGTTCAACAGTAAGCAGGCCTGGCAGGCTTTCCTATTCACTATCCTTCAGAGGTTTCTGCAGCAAATTTGGTCAGTTTACAAGTTAAAAAATTATTTTTCTTCCTAACTTTAAGACTACAAATTCAACAAGGTGGGATGCGCTGCACGTGCTACCAACAAGAGTTTGACAACACAACAGATGCCCTCAGCGATGCCTGTGCAAGCTCATCAAATGTGAGTTTCCTGAGGTGTCCCAGAGGGCGTAATCTGTAGAAAATGGAGCTGCTGAGGTGTAACTGTGGGAAGCATTTGTCATGCTGTCAAACCAAAGAACTGGATTGAGAACTGGCCCCATCCCTTCTGGACAGTCCACATAAATTTCCTAGTTTCCTAAGTAGAGCCTAAATACTAGGGCAACAGGCAAAGAAGGGGAGGTGTGGAGGTAAGCAATAGGTAAACAGACTAATAAATGTAATTTAATCTACAAGGGCAATTTAATCTTTGACAGCCTGATTGTTTAAGGCCTAACTCCCAATCTCGGCATCTTGCCTAAAACCCTGGCCTGAACAGATGGCAAGGAAGAAGGCAAATTACCATGCTGCAGGCCCCAGGGCAAATGTCACCCTTCGGATGAAGTCCCCCATCGGACGGAGTTGCCTCTATTCTCCACCCCAGGGGAAGGGGTAATGGCAATGTTTGCGGCTCCTCTTGCCATGCAGAGAACTGGTGCTCAGCTCTGAGCAGCACAGGGCACAGCCACCCTCACTCCTACCTCTTATTGGTGGCTAAACACAAAAAATCCTGCTGTCAAGAAGCCCTAGGGAAAGAGCTGTATTTGACAACTCCCACCATGCCATTTAAATTAGTGATTCTCCTGGAGGAAACACCTTTCCTTTGCTTAAGAAAAGACTGCCTGGTTTATGTAAAACAGCCAAGTGAAGGATGATTGTGGATGGGAAGCTGGCATGTGGTAAGATAAACATAATTGGTTGAAATTGGGTGATTTAACATGTCACACAGCCCTTATCTATACTGAGCTTGTGTGTGCGTGCGTGCGTGCGCGCGTGCATGTAACAACTTCTTTTACTGGATGCCTGTGGATGGTACTTTCTACATTTTTAGCCAAGTCAATAATGATAAAACAAAATATATTAACCACTTCCATGCGCAGTTAGTCCCCTTTGGAGAAACCGACTCTCATCAAAATAATTGTGGTGAAACCAAGATTGATGTGCCTAATTTTTTTTTTTTTTTTTTTTTTTTTAAACTCTGCTCCCTATTTCTCTAGGATTTTAGTAGACACATCTTACATCCCTCCTTGTAAAAGGCAGGTGTGCAGGAAAAGCATTCTGAAGATGTTACAGTAATAAACAGATCTATCCAGAAAGAAGGTTTTGCTAATGTGTGCTATAACCCCCGGTTTTTAAACCAAGTCTTGTTGTCCATGCTTAAGAAAATTGTGGGCAAAAATTCAGCATTTTGAAATGGTATGACTTATTTGACATTATGTGAACTCTCAGGACAAGAGTTGCCTTATATTAGTTGTATTCTCATGGCACAGAATAACGCCCCGTTTCTTTGTTAATGTCTCAGTCAAGAGAGCCTGCATTGGTTCAAGGGGCTAGATAACAACCAGGAAAGTCATGATGTGGGTTTATATGGTAATGAGCCATCCTCCTGTGACATCAGATTAGAAGGGCTGGCTGGAATACAAGAACTGGTTTGCGAAAAATTTAAGCCTTTGGCAGTTGTTTGTGTTTTAGATCAAACTGACAGTGGTTTTGACCAGAGGTTTCATTATGGCCCTGATATACCTTCCAAACAAAAATACCGTTGGAACAGATATGTTGCCAATTTCCCCCCCCACTTTTGATGAACCATTTTTTCATCAAAATATATTTACGTACATTTTGAGAGAAAATTTCCAGTTGGCTCTGCTGATTGTTTCCTCTTAGCTGGTGTTCCATGGGCTACATACACTGAGTAACAGCATTGCCAAGTGCTTTGTAGAGGCACTAAGCTTGTTTATTTCTAGGATTAAGCCCGTTTTCATTTTAGTTTTCCAGTCTGCCTTTAATAAATCATTTTCCCTTAAAATATACTATTGCTGTAGGGTGTTCATTCATGCATATGAAATTAAAGTGTTATACAAAATTAATTACACAGTCTCTAGCCGCAATATAAGCGCTTCTAAGAAGGGGGCTGAAAAAATATGCCCATGTTTTGATTAGAATTTTGGAGAAAGCCTTTTTTGGTTAGACTTGATCAAATTTATCATTCTAAGCAGTGTTAAATGGAAAAATTTCAATTCAAAGGAAATTTCAGCAGGAAATGTTTGATTTCAGTAAGATTTGTTGTGGTGGTAGTAGCGTTTTCTTGTTTCGTTTTTTAAAAAACTGAAAACCACTGGACAATATTTTTGTGCGTTTTTGGAAGCTGAAAAATTTCCACTGGACGCTTTTGAAGGAAATTATGATTAATGGTTTTGTTTTCTTTCACTGACATTTTTCATGGGTAATCAAGAAGAAAATCCCAGCCATTTCTAGTTAAGTTTCTTACTTTATCCAAAAAGGCACACATCTCTTCTATTTGTTGTCATTATTAGCGATGAAAAATATAGGTATACTGATTCCACATACTTATTATTTGTAGTACAGTAACACCTAAAGAGTTGACCAGGATCATTGTGTAGACACACAACAAGAGACTAGATGCAATCTACAGAACTTAGAAACGGTAGCCCCAGCTCAACAAGATATTGACCTGGGGCTGGGGGCCCAAACATAGGAAAGAGGAAATGGGGAGGTGGGGCAAGGATAGGGGAGGTAACATTAACAGCAGGATATTACAGATGAAAGACTGGGGGAGAATATGGGTTAACAGCAAGATTTTCAAAGGTATGCCAGCACCTAAAAATATACTTGGGTGCCTAATTTGATGTTGGAAAGCACTATAGGCTGCCGACAGACGTTCGGGGGGGGGGGGGCGGAGAAAGCAACACACTTTACTGGAAGAAGCAGAGCTTTAGTTTGACATGGCTCCACAGTATCTGTATAGATCAGGTGCTTAAGCAGAGTTTTTTGGTGCTTTTATATAAAGCTGAGTCAATCAGCTATTAGATAAAAATGCCCCAAAAATCCCCACTAAAGTTCCCAATAATTTCTTATACTGGCGTTGGGTGAGCTGAGTCCAATGAATGCTATGGCTCTTCTGGGCACGTGCTAGACTTGGCACAATGGGTGCACCGAGTTTATAGTAAAGTGATGTTTTGTTTTTTCCCCTAAGCAGCCAAAAAGTAGGTCATTTACAGTTGCCCAATCACAGAAGTATAGAAAACTGGGGTTGGAAGGAACCTCAGGAGGTCACATGTAGTCCAACCTCCTGCTCAAAGCAGGACCAGCCCCAACTAGATCATCCCAGCCAAAGCTTTGTCTAGCCGGGTCTTAAAAATCTCCAAAGATGGAGATTCCACCACCTCTCTGGGTAACCTGTTCCAGTGTTTTACTACCCTCCTAGTAAGTTACCCTTAATAAAGCTATTTGTCAATAGTTCTCAGCTTTATTAGGACCTTTTCCTGTTGCTATCATTTTTGTCCTCTTAAATAAGGCTGGTAATTTTTCAGTTTCCAAAAATATTGGTAAAAGAACTTTGTTAGGCATTGAATAGTTTTTGGGCCACAGAATTTTAACCATTCTAGAAATATCTCATCCATACCTGTGGCTTTACCTTCCTTGCGACCTTTTGCATCTCATGTACAGTAAAAGGTTGGGAAAGGGAAGAGGATGATGCAATGGTGTGTTTATTTGCCTTTAAATGTGATCTCACTTGTCTTGTTAAAAGCTTGTCAGTCGGAGCCTTAGACAGAGCAATGACAGAACTGGCTGTTGCTTCCAATCTAACGTGGGTTTTGGGTCTTGAAGTTTCAGTGCTTGAGTGCAAATGATGTAACATAGCCCACGCCTTGCTACTTGAATGGGTGAAATAAGGTTTCCCATTGTATGTCTCTATTTTTTTTATTTGAGCCTGTTCAAGAGATTGTAAGAGATGGGTGGCAATTGTGGAATCGTCATTTTCTTTAAATTCCTTAGAAAGACAATCGCTGTCTTCATTCCACCCTGGTTTGTAATTCTTTTCTGGATCCTCTTGGGACTCCTTTTTCAGTACGCCCACAAAACTCACACAATTTTTACTTCTGGGTTTTATTCATCTTGCATGAAAGTCAGTTTTGTTTAGCAAAGGAGATCTAGTCAGCTTTATTAAATTTCCATCTGGGCGTTGACGTTGATTTGATGATTGAAATTTTAACTCCAACCGTATATAAAATTGACCTGGGATGACTGTATGGAAAGTTGTTAAGAACCTTGCAGTAGATGGGAGTGGGGGGCTGTGTTGTTGGGAGTTCTGCATTGTGAAACACTAATCAGGTATATTAGTCTTGTTGCCAGTGGGCTGAGTAGAATGTAGCTCCATCTTTTGTCACAGACTAATACAAGGTCCTCTCCCTCCATCCAATCTACAAGTTTAATCTTATTTCAAGCATTGTAGTGATATCCCCATAGACTGTGTTGACTATTAAAGTCACCTAGGATGATGGTTGGGTGATGTAAAGGAGGTAAGACAGGGGCTGGCCATGCAATGGTAGGTGGTTTTTCCATGTTAATTACTGTTAAGTCAGAAATTTGGACTGAGACTACATAAATGTCTTCCGTGCAGCTTGTTGATATGACTTTATGGTTGTTGAGGTTATTTTTAATGTAAATTACCATACCATAAGTGGAATGATTAATGGATGCAGCTAGCCTGAATCCAGAGATTCTCCCCCTACTTTGTAGATGATGATCATCAAGCAGTATGAGTTTCTTGAAGGGCAAGGACACTGATGAAATTTTTGGCCAACATTTTATAGAAATACTTACTTTTAGCTCTGCTTATCCCTTCAATATTGAATTGACAGATACACAGAGAGGTCCCAATACTATGGGTCTGGAAGCTCTGTGAAGATCTGTTGATGTTCATTTGCCTTCATCATCTTTATTAGAAAGACTGATTATATAAAAAAAATTTGCAGACCATAAATGAACATATTCATCCTGAGCAAGCAGGGTTTAGACCAAATAGAGGATGTTGTAATCAAATCATGGCCCTGACTACCAACATAGAAAATGGCAGTGAAAAGTCACTAAAACTGTAGCAGTCTTCCTTGATCTCTTGGCTGCATACGATACAGCCTGGAGACTACGACTCATCTTAAAATACTTGGACATCATACCTTCTCTTAAAATTGCGAATTTACTAGACAACATGCTTAACAGTACATGGTTCCAGATTTTTTCTTACAATGTAAGAGTAAACCACGCAAATCAAACAATGGACTCCTGCAAGGATCAGTCCTTGCACCTCTACTGTTTAATAAAGATTAAACATTCATGACCTCTTGGGCACCTCCTCAAGAAAATTCATAGACCCTGATGACATAGCCCTTGTTACACAACAAGCCTGTTTGTCCAGAGCAGAAATAATCCTCACATCTGATCTGAATACTTTAGATAGCTACTTTAAACAATGGCATTTGCATCCAAGCCCTGCGAAAACGGAAGTGACTTCACTTCACTTGAACAATAAACAAGCTAATTATCAATCCATTATTGTTTTCACAAATCAGCTCCTATGCTATAATGGTACCCCTAAATATATAGGAATCAACCCAAATAGAACACTGTCCTATAAAAATCACTTAACTATTACAGCAGCTAAGTTAAAAACCTATAATAATCTGCTCCAGAATTCACTGGGACTTCTTCAGGAGCTGATGCTGATGCACTGAGAACAACAGCTTCAGCACTAGTCTACTCTTAAACTGAATACTGTGCCCCAATCTGGTTAAACAGTGCTCATGCTGATAAGGCTGACATACAACTCAACCAAGCAATGTGAATCCTTACAGGAACAATCTGACCCACCCCTCTTCAATGGCTCCCTATGCTTAGTAACATATCCTTGCCCATTAAGAAGAAAAAAATGCCTTATCTAAATTGTAGATTAAAAAATAACCTGAAGCTGTCTACACACAAAGATCTCTTAAATTCACCATGTCCGAGATTAAAATCTGGACATCCTGCTTGGAGAGCAGCAATTCAACTTGAGCAAGACTCATTTAACATTCAAGAGGTCTGCATGCAGGGGTGGTTCACTTCATCCCCTAATACAGAAATTATTACAAATCCTACCATTAGACCACCTAACTTTGATCTCCCTAAACATCTTTGGTCTTCTTTAAATCAAATCAGGACAGGACACAGCATATGTGGGTTTTTGTTACATCGATGGGGCTGGGCTAGCTCACCGAACTGCGACTGTGGCACTGCTTTTCAAACTCTGAAATACATCACTTTTGAATGCCCTCTCCATGCACTGAATGGAACCCTGTTGGATCTTCACAATACTACACCTGAGACAATCAGCAGGGTGCAAAATTTGGACATTAAATTGTGAATATGTTTTTTCTTGCTTTGTGATAACTGTATCAACCTATGCTAAAAAAACCAAAAAAACTGCCCTCCAAGTGAGAAAGCAATATCTAACCTAAACGTCCTTTGCTGCAACTTGAGCCCATTGCTCCTTGTTCTGTCACCTGCCACCACTGAGAACAGTCTTGCTCCATCCTCTTTGGAGCCACCCCTCAGGTTGTTGAAGGCTGTTCTTAAATCTCCCTTCTCCAGATTCCCTCAGTCGCTTCTCAGAAGTCATGTCCCCCAGTCCCCTAACTATTTTTGTTGCCCTCTGCTGGACTCTCTCCAACTTGTCAACATCCTTTCTGTAGTGAGGGGCCCAAAACTGGACACAGGACTCCAGATGTGGCCTTACCAGCTCTGAATAGAGAGGAAGAATCACTTCCCTTGATCTGTTGGCAACACTCCTACTATTGCAGCTCACTATGCCGTTAGCTTTCTTGGCAACAAGGGCACATTTTTGGCTCATATGCAGTTTATTGTCCACTGTAACCTCCAGGTCCTTTTCGGCAGAGCTGCTTCTTAGCCAGTCAGTCCCCAGCCTGTAGGGGTGCGTGGGATTGTTCCGTCCTATGTGCAGGAGTTTGCACTGGCCCTTACTGAACCTCATGAGGTTTCTTTTGGTCCAGTCCTCCAATCTGTTGAGGTCTCTCCGAATCCTATCCCTACAGCATGTCTACTACTATCAATGGGAATTGGACATTTCTGTAAGCTGCACTCTTTAGGCAGTTAAATACCCTTGTAAATCTGGTCCTAAGTGACTATTAAGTAATGAACTGTGTGCTAAATATTGCTAAATTATCTCTCTCATTATGCTGCTATTCAAAATTTTCCAACACAAAAAAAGAATGGCTTCTGGGACAAACATGTTAGTAAATGAAAGGCAGAATCAGCCCAAGAAAAGGATGATAGATAGAAAGTGCCGGTATAAAAATAAAATCAAACTTGACATTAATCTCTGCTCCAAGCAAGCATAATTCTTTCGTATCCAAATAAATTGTGCCATCCAGGACTACAATAATAGCACATTAGTGCAATGATGCATGTGACCTAAAATAAGAACATTAGGACCAAGAGACTGCTCTCCATAACACTTAGGTGTAAATATCTTTGAGAGAGTTATTAAGTACAGTTATGGTATTTAAATGGTAAATGAAGCAAAGAAAGGGTCAGAAGATTAACAGGAACTGTGGTCTGATCGCCTCACCTGATTTTGACCTTGGCCATGACCATAATCTTGTTTTGTTCTGTTTTTTTCAAAATTTCACAATGCTCCAGTGATTTATTTTTATGTTAGGGTCTATTTCACAGAAGTAAGGGAAAAAACTACTGCATAAAAAGGAAAAAAAAAGTGGCTGGTTTTGCAGGTAAAAATGAAACCATTTTACTAGGCATGCAGTAGCTCTTTGACAAAGCTCATCATAAATCGGGTGGGGGAGAGATTTGAGATTTTTCCAGGCTAGC
>NW_017728932.1:7454415-7462200 GCF_001723895.1 Crocodylus porosus | reverse complement strand
GAGGGGAGACGGAACACCGGCTGAAAAAAGCACTAATATTACTACATTGTCTTTCAACAAGGCTGTTTCTCTCTAAAATGGAAAATGTTCTTCAGTCCTGAAAACCAGTCAGTCTACAAAAGCTCCTTAATTTATGTGAAGATCTCCCCAGGAATGACGACGAATATATCTTACTGTGTGCAACTTTTTAAGAGTCCTTTCTGATGGGTGTTTTGGTGTTCTGGATGTACTGGTATAATCCTCCTCTAGTGTCTCCCAGTGTTGCTGTCCAGTACACTGTTACTCCTTTATTATACTTACACTGCTGAATGCCCAAGTGATTTTTCTTGGCTATGTCTGAGCAAACCCATCCCAAAATCAGCTGGAATAATCAGCTTCTGGCTAGCAGTGAGCCAGCCATCTGCTTCCCCAATCTCATCATTTATGTTCCAATAGCAACAGGAATATTTTTCTTCCCCCGCTTCATTTCTGGACATCCTTCAGCCAGGGTCTGATTCTTTAATAATAACTAGCACCATATACTGTATATGCCTCTTTTGCTCTCTACAACCACAACTTCCTCTGACAGCTACAATCCACTGCAACAATTAAATCCTCAACCCCACTGGGAAGAAAAGGAGCCTCCAAATTGCAAGGACACAAAGCTTTAATAAACTAGGACCAGACTGAGATCATGCAGCTCACTGACTCAGGTCATACAAGTGACCGCCAACATTGCTATATGGAATATAAAATCTGTTCACCCAGACTTCTCTGAAATAGTGCTTCCATTTTGGGTGGTATGTATGGAAATGAATAAGTACAAAACCCAACGTTAAATACAGGCAATCCCCTTTTCCCATATTTTGGCATGCTTTGGACAGAGACGCATCCATTGCCAAAAATGTTAAATGTTAAGCTCCACCCACAAAGAATCAGTTCAAAAATAAAAGATACATCAGCTTGATTATGGCTTGCCAGAGCCATGGTTAGCAAATGCTAACGTTCCTTTCCTTCACAGCCAGAAAGAAGGAAATGCAGAGAGACTATCTCGTGTCATTGCAGGAACTGCTGAAACAACGGTCAAAAAAGGCAATCGAGGGGAAAAAAAATCTAGAGAAACTGTTCTCGCTCCCGGCTTCATTTTAGACTGAATTAACACACCCTTCTCAAGCTAATTTATCAGCATGCTAATGGTGCCAGCTCATTCTGAGTTGCCTATAAAGGGGAAATGGATGGGGATATGTATATGCTTGTGTGTATTTTTAATGTATTAA
This sequence comes from Crocodylus porosus, assembly GCF_001723895.1. NCBI lineage: Eukaryota > Metazoa > Chordata > Crocodylia > Crocodylidae > Crocodylus > Crocodylus porosus. The sequence goes on along the minus strand of NW_017728932.1, from coordinate 7,460,944 downwards.
TTGGGTCATGCGAATTAATATCCTGGTACGAGCTTGTTCTGTCAAATTTAATTCTTCCCTGTCTTCAGATGCAACCACCAGCCCATTGAACCGAACAATTTACAAAATTCCCTGCCAATAAAATTACAGCAGTCTATGTTCGAGGCTCTTTGCCCTGCATTGGACTGATCCACAACATGGCTGACTGATCCATGTAACAGTTCAAATCTAACTTCATATCCAAACATTGGATCTGGGTCTGTTCCCGAGTTTCAGAAAAGGGAATGGTAGCTAGGGACTTTCAGACTTAAAGTTTGTAAGTCTGTAGCACTGTAAAAACTGCACATCTTATACTCTGCTTTCCGATGCACTGTCTTAGCTCACTTTTCACACTTAAGGAATGAATTCTGTCACGATAATTAAGCATAGCTAGTTTTAGTTCCAGGAGAACGAAAGAGAAATGAGTCCAGTTTCCCTCTCTAAAGAGAAGCAAGAAAAAAATTAAATCATGTGGTTATAAAATCCCTTGTGCAAAACATACTTGTGAGGAGTCTCAGCCCAGCTCCGGGAAACCTGTCAGACATTCTTTTCTCTCCAAGGCTGGACCTGACAAGAACATCTACTCTAAATAGAAACGGAGATAGAAGGCAATTATAAAGTGCACATTTGTGAAACTGACTGATGGCTTTTCTAATTACAAGCAAAAATAGGAAAGTGGTGGTGGTGGTGGGAGAATAGACTATTTTCTTTTCTGATGTCAATCCAATGCTTAAGAAGAGAAAGAGCTCCCCAACTTCTATAGATGGTGACTTTACAGTCATTTCCTAGTAAAATGGGCCAGTTGAAAATTAGCACTGAAGTCTCAGCTCTTGCTGCATAACGCCATGAGACTGACAGCCATTTACTTAAATATTTTTTGTCATTTCTTTCTGAATTACCAACCCTAGAGGGAAAACAAAGAGAGAGAGTGAGAAAGGGAGAAGAGGCAGATACTACACTAATGTTACAATTGCCAGTGCATCAACTAAAGTTTATTAAAGGTTGTCACTAGAGGACTCCTGGTTACATTCAAAAGTTAAGCTGTGTTTTGTCTACTGTCAGCGGGCTGCAGAGGTTGCCACAGAGATAAATGAAAGGTAGGACAGAGAAAAACTGTTGCGAGGGAGACCATTTTAAGGCTCTCAGTGGAATGAAAAAAATTGCTGGAGACAGAGATGGAAAAGGCCACTTTAATCCAGCCTGCTGCAGAATATCACTCAGCTCCAGCAAAAGGCTGAAGCTTAATGTTGTATCAACATATGACTAATCCCACGAGCTGCAATGGAACTACAAACCATGCTTAGATTTCAGCATATGCCCAAGTACTTTGCTTAGTTAAGCTTGACTGCTGAGAAACAGAGAAGCTATAGGAAAAGTTTAGTACGATGTCCTTACCAAACCACAAGCTAGGAACAAACAGGAGGTCCAAGAATGTCATAACATAGGCGTGCATATCAGAGCTGTGCCTCCCTCCCTGCAATATGTTAATGACTTTATTCATTTTGAGCTAGTCAAGAAAGTTATGCAGTTATACATGTATTCAGGGATTAAACAGAACAGAGGTCACATTATTTAGAACAAACTATGAAAAACAAGAAGCCTCCTGATCATTGATAAAAATCTGCACACCTCTAAAGAGAAGATTGACTGCAGTGCAGTTAGGGTCTAAAAATGGGACTTAGGGCTCAAGATCTAGCATCTGAAAAACATACGGTGAGCCGTGGGATGGTAGGACTTGTAATGTACTTGGTGTTGATGAGTGCTGCACTATTCAGGGAGCTTGGGGAAAATGGGTGTTTAATAGCTCTCTATTACTATATATAATTTATTTAGGATCAAACTGATAGTATAGCTCAAAAGACCATCTTGTGTTGCTGGAGAATTGGATGTGCAATCGAAATTCACAGTTCATCAGTGCTTCTTCAGATACCTGGCCTTTCTACCTAAAGCCCAAAGCAGTTAACATGTTGTCATCCTCAATGTGATAAATGTGTAGGATTCACTAGAAAGAGACATGTGTTCTGGATCATCGAAAATGCAGCTAGAATGTATTTGAGCAATCTTCATTTACATATGAATAGAAACTATCAGCAACATTTTTTTTTAAACGTCCTGAGTGTCCAGCTTTATCATATTGTTTTCTGGGAGCAGCATAATGACATAAAAACTAGGCAGATGCCAGTCTTTCACTTTCGTTGTGATGAGGGAATGAGAGGGGGAAGGCAACCCTGTAAGAAAAACAGCTCAGTCCATCCTAATGCCTTTCAGAAACACATAGCAACTAGCCTCCTGCCACTGCAGCCTGAAATGAAATTTGTTGATTAGAACGTCCCATATGATCTTAAAAGTTTGTGCTGTTTTGCCATGTCATCTGCAGGTTAAAGTGCCAGGAACGTGGACGCTGTGTTCCAGTGTCAAGAAAATTGTTTCTGTCAAAGTGCAATTGTGAGAAAGGTCTCCTTCACCTGTGAAACAAGTAGATGAAACCACAACTGCTTGGCAACCGTGTCTCAGAAGGTACTTAACCTGCTCCTTAATAATAGCATTTCTGGTAGCTCTTGTTCAAGCCAGGCTTAAATTCATTGTAAAATGAAAAACTTTTGCTTGATTTGATAGAATGTGTTATACACCATCTTCAGTCAATAGCAGCTTACTTTGAAGAAAGCCTGAAGCTAGAACATCTTTCAACTATATCGGGCCTGTCAATGGAGTCACTCTTATGTCAACTACTGCCACTACTCAGCCTAAAGACAGCTAAGTTCTGCAGTGTTATCTTCTCCCATTACTAGCTAAGGGGCAAACTTTTAGCTTATCAGCTGTCTTCCTGTATATCTGAGATGCTCAAGATCCTATGCATTTGTTTTCTGAACCACTGATCCAAATCAGTCAGGCATGGATTCAGACTTAGAATTGGAACAAGCCAGGAGGGGAATGTGGAAAGGCCAAATGTCAGAGAACAACTGGAGTTAAAAAAGGAAAAATGGAAAGAAAAAAAGAAAAGAATCAGGCATGTTATGGTTAAGGCAACGATTTTCAACCATGGCACTTTGGGATGCCTTATGATCTTTTCAACAGTGCCACAAGATGCCATGAAAGTTAGTGCTGTTGGATGTGCAAATGTGATAAACAATGATTTGAAAAAAGAAGCCATAGTGTAAGACACATTCTGACCTGTTGTGGTCTTTTGGAGATCTTTCCAAAAAAAGAAAAAAATCATAGACAAAAAAAATTGTGAAAACTAAGAGCTGGTATTTTTTGAGGGGTGCCTTGAGTCTAAAAATGTTTAGAGCCACCGCGCAAACGTCTTGGATTATACCTGTAGCTTCAATGCCATGCATATACGATTGCGCTTAATACATATAGATATTTTAAAAAGCCTGTTTAATAATGAGCGTTCTCTAGTTACCACGTGAGTAGGGTGAAGGCTACAACGTGTGACCAGTCAATGAAAGAAAACGTTTGAGGTTGCTTAGTTTAGTATGTTTTATTTGCTAGTTGAGAACTGTTCAACAAGAAACCCAGGCCAGGATGCATCTGTTTTGCCTGTCACCGTTGAGGATCTTGAGTAAGAGGGTAAGGGCAGTGCACCGGTGTCCTAGATGGAACTGTTTGGCTTTCCATGTCTAGCTCCTTCCCCCCAGAGTTACTTCTTGTTTCAGCAGACAAACCAAGAATTAAATAGACAGCCACATTTTCAGATGTAAGATTAGATGCATGGACAACCTCAGAGTTTACATGTGACCTACAATGACATCTCCATAAGAAATTCCAAAAAACAAAATTATCTTTCCACAGCACCTCTCATGAGACAGATTTGAAGCACTTGGCAAATTAAGCCTCAATGCATTCCCAGAAGGGAGGTAAATATTATTCTCCTTGTTTTACCACTGAGGAAACCAGTGAGGTACAAGAAGGCTTAGGGACTTGCCAAGGTCACCGACGGATTTAGTGATAGCACTGGAAGCATCCTGGGATCATACAGCCTGGGCACAAGAACATTTCCTACCAATGCATTTTGTCCACAAATGTTGTGGTTTGCAAACCTGCCACTTGCAACTCCATGTGGTGCTCTTACAGGGCCAGTTCAGGTGTGTGGTAGTTGAAAATTTAACCCCAGACAGATATAATTCAGTGTCAAACCCAGAAGAGTTCGGTGCAATGGGCAAAACTAAGGCGATGCAGCTTATAAGGACCCACATTTCAATGCAGAAGCAACATGGAGCACTCAAGCAACAGACACTTATTTCTCTCATTGATGGGTATGATAATAAAGATCTATTTTTCTTTTAATTTAAACTATGCCTATTTCTGCACCACTGACTGAAAAGGACAGTGAATTAAAGTGCACATAAAAGGAAATCATAGCCCTCAGCACTCATTCTCAAACACTCTCTTTTAAGTCTGTTTGATGAAGGGCTGCTATATTTTGTCACTAAGTGCAATCGACTCTATTATCACTTCTTTGTTTTGAACACCCACCTCAGAAGTCATTATATACTTGGCTTCTTAATGAGAATACATTGTTCTTAGCCAATAAATCATTTAAATGCCATCTGCTAATGAAAAAAGAAATTCAAAGAGCCAAATTCCCCCCACTCCTCATTGCATATTTTCCCTCATTTTATAATGTAAAAATAAAAGACATTTGTATAATCTGTCAAATGCAGCTTTCTTCTAGGGGAAGTGTGAACAGACCACAGAAAAGACCGGATTTGGCTGTGACTTAAAGAACCACTTCATGGCTCTTTAACCACTGGTTTGAAACAATTCAGCCAGCACGACAATTTTTTTTCACTGCTGCTTCCCTGGTTTGTTTTGGTTTTTATTCGAAAGAATATTTCAATGAAAGCAGGGTGACTGTGACTTTGTTTTTACTAACAATTGTTTAATAACTACACACCAGTCTCTCCCATTCTTTTAGTGCCTTTCATGCTGAAAACACTTTACAAAATTGCAGGCCAGATCCTGCTTGCCTCACGCGTACAAAAAAATGCTTTTGGCTTCTCTACAGCAACTGGGACTGAAGCCTGAGCTGCACTTAAATGTTTAACAGTACCAGTATATTGATTAGGCAGGGGATTTTTCTTTTTTTCTTTTAAACAAAATACATAAACCAGCAAAATCTACAGCGTGACTGCAGTTTATGTAGGCATGGAAGTGGCTTACTCCAGAATACCTACTTGCCCTCTTGTCTGGACATACGCTACATTGGATAGAAATGTTTTTATACTGATGTATTGTGTCCATGCACTGAGGGCTGTACTTTTTGCTCTCTCTCTAGAGACACACACACACACACACACACACACACACTTTAATTTAAGCTTTAATTTATATGCGTGTGTTTGTGTTTATAGCAAGTAAAAAGATAGTACGTGTTTAAATTAAAGCAGCTCAAGTTTTATGAGTCCTACGTTGGGTCCAGTTTTGAAGTCTTTAGAAAAAGGTCCTGCTGGTTTCAGTACGACTCTTGCTTGAGTAAGGCCTTCAAGAGTTGGCACCGAGCAGGCTACGATTCAGCAAAGCTGAATTGGTCTGGTCAGGCTAAGTCCTATTCATTTCAGTGAGACTTAAGCTTGTGCTTGAAGTGTACCGTATGACCAAACACTCTGCTGAACAGGGCTAGTTCCAGCGTTCAGAGGCCTGGGAAATCCTAATTCTAGAGGCTGCACCTCTGTCATGGCCTGTTCTCCATGAATTGGCCCAATCTCCTTCTGGTTAAATCAGCCTGTCTCTGCAACTCCCTGTGGCAATGAGTCCCACAAGTTAGTCACACACTCCATGAAAAAATTCCTTTTGTTCATTTTAAACTCATGGCCCTTGTTCTAGTATCGCAAGAGACGGTAATAGTAAAAATCCCCCTTTACTTTATCCGAACTATTATTAAGTAGACTTCTCTCATAACCCCCTTGCTTGCCTTACTTATGCAAAGAAACTTCAGCTTCAGTAGAGGTATTAGGACTAAAGTCTGATCTACACTTAAAGATATGTCTTAGAGCAGGGGCTGTCAAAATACAGCCTGCAGGACAGATTCAGCCCACCAGGCCATTCTATCCGGCCTGTGGGGCCCCTCCAAAACACAATTATTACCAGTCTGTGGCTGCCCCCCTGAAAGCCTGCAGAAGGTGGGCTTTCAGAGGTTGTGTACCACTGGGCTGGGCGGACTGTGCGCTTCCAGCTCTGTGGGGTTCCTGGTACTCCAGCTGGGAGCTGCATGGGGAGGCAGCGAGCGCAATGGCACGTGACTGAACAGCTGGGGAGTGGGGAAGGGGGTGCCTGCCTGCAGAAGTGGGAGGTCGGTGTGGGGGGGGTTGGCACACAGCCCCTGCTGTTAGTAGCAGCAGTGGCAGGCAGTGAGCTCTTGGGGCGCTCATGGCCCATGGCAGGCAGAGCCCCCCGGTGGCATGTGGCTCTGGTAGAACCCCAGGAGCTGCACATGACGGCATGGAGCCATCCCAGCCCGCTGGTGCATGCCTTCAAATCAGACCGGGCTGGCTCCATGCCAGCACAT
>NW_017728932.1:7437257-7454315 GCF_001723895.1 Crocodylus porosus | reverse complement strand
CCATCCCAGCCCGCTGGTGCATGCCTTCAAATCAGACCGGGCTGGCTCCATGCCAGCACATGGGGCTTCCAGCACTGCAGACGGGACCTGCACACCATTGGGCCAGGCTGCCTCCATGTAGGGCTTCCAGCACCCCACAAATCCCTGACACATACCCCACAACCAATATATAATATTTTAGCTATTATACAATCACCACTAAGCAAACGCATGTAAATCAGGATGAAATTTTTTTTTTTAAATAAAATTAAAATATGTTAGTAGATGTTTCATATTTAGTATATGATTTGTTTTTGCTTTTTTTCCAGTTGCAAGATGGCAACCCCCGCCCCTCCCCCAAAAAGAGCAACTTCCAGGGGTAATGGGTGGGACTTCTGGTGGCAAAGGTCAGGGAGGGAACTTCTGGTCCCAAGATGATGATCAGGGGGTAGGATACCTGTCAGGGGGCATGGCTACCCTTGCAATCTTCAACAGCTCACCGAAAGTCATTAAGCGACCCTCCAGCCAAAATAATTGCCCACCCCTGGCTTAGAGCCGCATTCAAGACACAGCATTCTCCACAATGTCTCAGATACTTTCAAACTTTGGATACCTTATCTCAGCATCTCTGTTAACATCATACCTGCTCTGACATACAACACAATGATGGAGGTGTGTTCCAAAGCTCATGAAAATCAATGAGAGTAGAGGCAGAATCTGATCCTGCAGCCATCATCTCTAAGTGCAAGGACAGTCTTTGAAAAGTGGAAAGTCCTTGAAACACTTCAGAGCACAGACACCTGGAGGTAGGTTGGAATTTGTCTTAGCCAATAAATCAGCGTGGTCTGCTACTAACAGCTATTTCCAATAATTAAAAGAAACTGCTAGTCCTAGCCATAGCCTCCTGAAGGCGCTTCACAGTATAGGCTGCAGAACTCTTTAGACAGCGAGACAAACCTGTTACTCTTGCTAACTCAGACAGCGTTATAATTATCAGATTCCCTTATTCTCATGCTTTGCATTAAGTTCCACAATATTAAAAACGACCAGGCACAGAATTACGTATTAAATGCATAACGCAGACAATCAAAGATGCAACAGCTCTGAACTATCCAAACCTCACACTGAGCTTCCTGTGCCATGGGGTATTTCTGTGAAGCTTAGGAGCTTAAAGCATCCCTCTGGTGAGAGAAGTCACTTTGTATAAGCAGCAGGGGGCAGGGTATTTTGCCTTCCCAACGGTCTTGTCAGCCTTGCTCAGTTTACAAGTCAAAGTCGTCATTAGCTGCTTCGTCTCATTTAAAAATCAATTTAAAATTAAAATCAAGACCGTCGGCTACGTTTTGTTTTTCCTTGTGGCCTAAAATTGTCCCTGAAAAACTTGTCACTGAAAAACAAATACAAAAGGAGGGAGGTGAAAGGTTTTGGTAAAATAAAAGTTCTCTGAAGCTGGCAGAAAACTTAATATTTGCAGTTTAACCTTGGGGCACGTGAAAAAAGATCAGATAACGCAAGATCCTGACCCAAGGCTTCCCTTCATTCTGTGAGCTGATCTTTCTTGAGTTGTTAATAATAATAATAATAAAAACCGACTTGTTCCCATACCACCACCGCCTCCCCCAAATGTCTTCACACCTCCATTTCATATCATTCCAGTCATGGCTGGAAGGAAAAGTACTGGCCCGTTTGGAAGTAAGAATCATATTAAAGGAGGAAGCTATATGATATATTCATTGAAAAGTTTAAATGTGTAGGGCCTTATAAGGCCTCTCCGGCAACAGTAAAACATAATGAAATCATGCCTGAGCCTGCAAGCAAGTTCTCTTCCTAAGCCTGATAGAACTGAAGGGTCTGGGTCTGACACTGTATATTCTGAAACCAATGGGATTTTTATCATTGATTTCAGTGGCTACAGAATCAGACACCAATGCAATGCCCAAACACAGTATAAGTGCAACTGTTTTTAAAAATATCCTTCCACTTCCAAGAGAAGGGGCTTAGAGAAGAGTGTTTACTGTGAAGGTCCCTCAGGTCTGCAACTGGCTGCCCTCGTGTGCTGAAATAATCCGGATTTATTAACCTTCAGGGCACTCTGCAGTGCAAATCTATATGTGCAGGCTACTACAGAGGTAGGATTTGGAAGGGTAGACTGCTTCTGGGAAAAGGACAGGGTTTTGAGTGTAGTTTAATTTTCTTTTCTTTTAAAATATTTTATGGAAAGCGTGCACTGACTTTTGGATAGATGCCCCCCCGCATCCACAGTTTTTTGTACATATGTCTATAAATTAATCAGACCCTATCTAACTGATGTGCAGTTGTCACTGCATTCATGCATCTTACCTAGTGTACAAGCAAACACTTGCACAAATATCTTTTTTCCAGACATACCATTTGGGGCTTTCAAAAATGGATTTCAGTGTTGTACTAAGTCTGGCTCCTGTTGAAATCAAGGAGGGTTTTACTGTTGAATTAAGTGACACAGAATTGGACTAGTGCAGAATGCTTCCAAAAATCTCACCGCTTTTTATGCGAGAATAAAAATCTAATTGCAGTTTGCATGATCCCATAAAAAGGCATCCTTAAAAAAATGCAAGATTATGTGTAAACTCATTTTCCACAGTATTTTTGGGCTCTGTGCAAACAATAAGCATCAAGCAACAGGAAACAAGAAATACTCACAATAACTTGACCTAGTCTTACAAAGTCCTAGCAGTGTCATCTGAACTTAACAGTCTGCATAAAGTCAGAGTTGCTAGATGTCTTCTGATAGAAATGCCACACTAAATACTCAAATGTTTCTTAAAATGCTCATAATAGTTCAAGCAAGCTTGCCTAAAACTATCTATTGTGGTTCTGATGTGCTGCCGCAGTAGGTTAATCCCCGAAAAACTGAAGATGCAGCACAGAAGTGAGTTCCCCAGAGCCTGAAAACTCACTTGCGATCATAATGCATGACTACAGGAGGTTATTTTGGAGAAGCAGACTGATAGTAAGGCCAATCTAAAAATATGCACTCATTCTGTGCAAACAAGCACTTCAAACTATAAATGACGCCTGGAATATTTCTCAAAGGTTAGCCTGGCAGAGGAAAGAACACACAATAAATGGGGATATAGCTGGCAAAAAAATCTTCCCCAGGAATGAATCGACACAAGCTCAGTAATGAGCACAGGCCATTATCATCCAACGATGTCTGTCTGATGCATTAGGAAAGAGCATGTAGACTAGAACCCTAGCTCCTGATCCAACAATAGTGTGACTTTCAATTGACTTCATGATCATACATATTTTCACACCTAAAAAATCAACATAATGGGAGCCATGAATATACTAACCCAATAGATGGCAATTTCAGCAGAAGGGCTATGGAATGGGTGAACATAAAGACTGGAAAATCTTTCTTTTCCCAGAGATGGTCTTTAACAGTGGTGCACACATTTGCTGAGAACTGCCAAAAACCTAACTAGCATATGAAGTGGAGAACTCCACCTTCATGTACAATCAGCACATTACTTTTTACGCTTGTTAAATTCACTTTCACAGCATAAGATTAAAGAGAAAAATAAATAGGAGAAAAAACACTAGAATGAAAAAAAAGATTTTTTTTTTAATAGAAAACAATTTAAAGGCAGCCAATACATATACAGCCCCCACTAACCCTGGCACAGGGAGCAAACATGAGTTCTCCATATTACATAGGCTCCATGACTGATGCAATAACACTGAAATAAGCACAGAGTCTAAGTGCTACAGTACTGGCAGTGCTCAAAGTCAGGCACCTACATCGCCATACTTTGTTCCCACTCCTGCATCTGCTATCTGTTAAGGTAGCCTACTGCCTGGGTGCAAGTTTCCATAGACTTTCCAAGATCAGGAGAGCGGCAGCGTAAGGAAGGCATTGGGCAATGAGGATGTATTCTAGCTTAGGCAATCAAAATAAGTTGTAAGGGGTTGAGTGCCTGCCACTTGCATGGACTTCAGTCAAAGAGGGAGTATTGGTCACAGAAAGCTTTAGAGACAGTAAAATCTTGTCCCCACAGAAAACAATGGCAAAGCTCCCAATGATTTGGGGATGGAGGACAGTAGGATTTCAATTTGTATATTTAATTATGTCTCTAGTGTCTTACACTTCTCCCTTGCAACACAAGGCAACTTAACTGGCTTAGACAAGTACAATAACCCTATAGAACAGAGGTGACCCACCCTGTGGCAAGTGTTCTACAAGTTAAGTCCCACCCCCTCAGGCTAGGGACAGATATTCAAAACCCTGAGCCTGAATTGATTCAATCTTTGCAGGTTAGTCTAAATTGGCTAGGCTAAACCTGTCTGTAACCGTACAGACATCCCCTCTGGACTGAAAAAAATGCAGACACATGCCTGCAGTGGCTCAGGCTTGAAGCTGGGGGGTGCTACAGCAGCCCTCTCTCTCCCTTCCACAGTGCTGAGCTGAGGGGCGGGGGGTGTGGCCAGGCACTGCCAGGATGCTCTGATTAGGGAGAGGTTCCCCCTTCTGACCAGCCCAGCAGGGAATTGATAACACACTGTTTATCACCCCATTAAGAAAACACCAGAGGGACGTTACCACCTACTTGTTGATTCTGCCTTTGTCCCGTCTGCCACAGCAAGGCCAGTAGCCAGCATGTGGTCTGCTAGTTAATTCTGTAAATCTGTGTAAGGCAGAGGGGTCGGGGGAATCTTTGCTCAAAGGGGGAGTGGGGAGCAGAAGCCAGGCAGAAGCCTGCAGTCTTTGCTGGGGCTGCAGCCAGGGAGCAGAGGGGAGGGGTCAGCCCTGCTGTGAAGCAGACAGCTCCGCCCAGCCCAGAGAGCATGCCAGGATGCAGGGGGAGTCTGGCTTAACTTAAACAGCAAAGGGGTCTGGGACAGACATTGCATAAACCGGTTTGACCCAAATCAGTTAAGTCTGATACTACATTCAACCAGGTTTATCTCAAACCAGTTTCAGTCAAACTGGTTTCTGTGCACCAAACATCTGTTTTTGTTACAGGCTAAAACCAGTTTCTGATCACTGTAACTGGTTTATGTGTAATGTCTGTCCCTAACCTCAGAGTGCTGCGCTGATTTCCTCCCTCAGAGGTATTCCTGACTGCATTTGCCCCTAGATATTAGAATGCAGACAGGGAGCTTGAGCCTCTGGCTGCAGCTGCAGAGAGCAGACAGGAGAGGGGCTGGACTCTGTTGTGAGAGGTGGCATTACCAAGAGCCAGATTAATCTTTCTCTGGCCCTGCAACTACCGGAGATTGAAATGGAGAACAAGGGGATCCAAAGCTATGAATTCACCAGTGGCTCTGGGGTCAGGGAAGGGTTAACCTGGTATCTTCTCTAGCAGTAGCATCCTGTGCATATTCTGCTTGCTATCCGCCATACCTCCATTCTGGCACCTGCCTTTACTAAGCTTCTGGGGCTCAAGTGATACATACAGCACTTTTCCTCTGCCACTTGGGACGTGCATGCCATAGGCTGGCCACCTCTGCCGTACAGCACTGGGTGGTCATGTGGTTATAGCACTAGACTAGTACTTGGGAGATCTGAATCCAACAAACCACATTTAAGTTGGGTTCCATTCCTGGCTCTTTATACTACCTGCTGGGTGACTATGGGCAAGTTCCTCAGTGCCATGGTCCTCAGTTTCCCTATCTATAAAACAAGGATGATGATAATGCCTTCTGCTGTCAGTCTTTTGAGCTCTATAAGATCTGGATATCATTATTACTACTCCCAGGTCTGCTAATGGCTCCCTGTGCATCTTTGGATAAAATCACTTAGTTTCTCTGATCAGAACTTTCAAGAGACATCTTTGGGGATGTGATGAGCACCTACCCTCTCAAAATGATGCCCTGTTAAGTTGCCTGCTATTATGGCAACAAACAACTGGGAGGCACACAATATAATATCACTACTAAATTTTTGAAAATCTGATCCCATGTGCCACCTGCACAATGGAGACAATACATATTTCCCTCCTGCAGAGGTGTGTTGAGAGGATAAGTCCATAAACACTCGTGGGGCAGCCAGGTCCTGTGGGGATGCATAGCTAGGCAAATACATTCATAATGGACAACGGCCACGGTTAGGTCTTCTTGTGACAAAACCCCTCCAAAGTTTCTAGTGTCTTGTGATCAAATCTCATCAGCGATCCCCCTAGGTGGCACACTTCTGATGAGCTTTGGTAAAAAGAAATCTTTTAAATGAACCCTTGCCTGTCTCTTAAGCTAAGAAAATTGGAATGTTATATATAACAGCTGCAACAATATCAGCTAACATCCTAATCTTCTAGCTGCTTCGTAATATATTCGTAATATATGCTAGGCCGTTTGAATATTGCCCTCTGCTTGTCATTCCTGAGCCATCCCCTGAAACAAGCTTTTTTAGCTCACTTCCATTAAGCAGACATTTTGCTAAGTAAGTAAAGGGATTCTTCAGCAGTATGTCTGATGTCAGATGGAATTGATCTGTCCAGTCGAGTGTAGAAGGTACACGGAAATGTCTGGAAATTCCATTGCATCCATTTAGGAACAGCATGTTCACAACATTGTCAACAGACCTGCAGACCCTCCAAGAGATTTTATTCCCCATAGGGGGCTCACGTGTCTAAAAACCATGACAACTTCAAGTCTAGTTCAAGCAAGCATTCCTATTCAAGACGGACGCTTAACTTGAAGCATCTGCTTGACTGGGTTTTTGAGCAGGCATAGATTTAAGGGTGCATTTAACTGTTTGCCTGAATCAGTGCCCCAGAACTGAAGATTTCCTGCAAATGCACAGAAGATAATAAACTAGGAGTCCATCATGCATGGCCTATGATCAGCCTGTCCGGTCATAAATCTTCTAAATACCAGTAATTTCTATAATGGGTTTGTTTCACTGAGCTGACTTCCGTGAACTCAAGAACTCAGAGAAGAGAAGCTGGTCCCTTTCAAAACAGCCTCCTAGCTGGGCTAAAGCAACTACCAGGAGATGAGAGTCCTGCTATGGGGCACTCTGCCAGGAATGAGATTAATTTTTTGAGTACCACAAGAAACTGAATTTCAGCTTTGGAATGTGCTGCTTCCAGACGAGGTGATCAATCAATGATTTCACACCATTTCCAAATGACCTTTTGGTGCTTCCCATGGAATATAAAGGGTGTTGATTTTGTTTGATTTGTTTTCTATGCCTTATTAGCTTCTCGGAACTTTTCCAGGGCCTTCATGACCGAATACGGTCCATGCATAAATACGAACTACTCCCCCAGAAGAAGCAAATCACGAGATCTAGAGTAGGCCACAGGTGATAGTGTTAAGGATCCATAATTGTGAATTACAGGCTTCAAATTGTGGCTGTTCTAATTTAGATGTGATCATTATATTGTAATCAGGATTTTGAGAGAGGAGGTCAAAAACAACTGTGTTAAGTCTGGCACAGAAACTCTATTTGTGAAATGCTTGCATGCATAAATAAGCACCAGGAGTCAGGACATCTTTATGTAACAGTTTCTTAACCATTACAGGAAGAAACATATAGGGCAAGGTATTTTACAGAGTCTAACAAACTCTGCTCCTGCTGGTTATTAAAAGGGCCTTTTTCCTTGTAGGGAAATTATTGCAGTAAAACAGGAGAGTGGAGCCAAGTTGAGATTTGGTCATATTTTATAGGAGTTGCATCAGCTCTCTTTGCCTGAGTAATTATATCTTGTGAATTATCCATGAGAAAAAATGATCTCCAAATGCAATCCCACAGCTGTCTCCAGCTTCTCTGCTGCAGATTCTGTAGGTCCAGGCACACTTGAGCAAGTTAGAACATCCTCTTTTTCATGCATAGTATGACTGGGTCTCTTCAGGGGACTGTCAAAAGCCAAGCATGACGAAGGTATAAATTTGAAAAATAATTCTCTCCTAACTGCATTCTTGTTCCTCTGTTACAAAAGGCCTCCTGCCTCTAAACCAGACAAGAGGCTGTTCATCTGACTTTGCATCTTACAGTTTAAGAATTTCTCATCATTCCTTGCTTAATTACATGGAGGAACACACTGCTATTTCTTTCCAGTAAACATTGTCATCAGCTGTGTACATGTTGCAGCACTGAATGACAAAAAAAAACAATTGCAGTAGTTTGGTCCTGGTTTGTATGCACTTACACAATATAATGGAAAGAGGCAGTATTTCTCATTAGCTTGTGCTAGGGACACTACCCATTTATCTCTCTCACAATCCTTCCCCTAATGCAACATAATAATGTTATTTTAGCAAGTTGTTAAATTATTGAGGAGATTGTGTCTGTTTTGGAAGCTCTTTTCCCTGTAGTTATTTGAAGGCATCATACCCTATAAATCCATATTCTCATAGACCCTTTCATCACCTTAGTGATTCCACGCCTCACAGACTGGGAAATCAGTTCCTTTGTCACTGGAGTCTCTAATAAAATAAAGAGAATTCATTATACGCTCTTGCTACTGTCTGCCCGGTCTTTAGTGCATCGCCATTACGATTCTCAGATCACGGCTCTTTTGCTTAGTCCTCATTAAGTTTCTTGCACAACAGCAAATGCGGTCATCTAGATTCTAGGACTATAGGAATTGTCAAACTTGGTTAGTTCCGTGGAGCTTCTTGAGGCTGCAGCTCCATTCACAGCGCTCTCAGCTGGGCTAATTAACCTGGGCACGGGGCCACATGAATGTGGGTACACTTCTTCCAGTTCAGCAGGAGGTAGCACGTGAAGAACAGCATGGTGTTTGTAAGCACAGTGCTGCCTGGCACGGCTTTGTTTGTGGTTTGGATGTGCCACGGATGCCACCCTTCAACAAGAGCTGCACCAGCTTCCTTAGAAGAAGGTGTAAGAGTCTGGAAATGAGCAGAGGTGGAATAATTTACCTCCCATGTTAGGGCTCAGTCTGATCTCTAAATCTTAGAGCCTGGTTAAATCCTGAAGCCTGAGGCTTAATATCATCAACTTCACAATTTCAAATTTTTTTTTTATCATTCAGACATTTTAAGGCTAGAAAGGATCGTTATGATAATCTTGTACTGACGGTCAGTACAACACAGCCTGAAGAACCTCATCCAAGAATTGCTGCCTCAAGACTGTAGCTTCCATGCAGAATATTCTCTCTCTTCTACAACAAATAAGAAAGCACATGGAGCCTCCAACTACTTGCCCTAAAACACTGCTGCACAAAGCCTCTGTACTCAGGAGATCCATCACATTAGCTCAAGCTATTCTTCATATCCATGTAAGGCTCCAGCTCCCTTTGTGAATCTTGTTATGTTCCTGGCCTCCAACACCTGCGATGGGGAGTTCCATACTTGTGGACTCTGTCATGCCAGGGTGCCCTACTCAGCTTACCTGACTTTGTGCCAGTCATTCTCTTATTTAAATGTCAGAGAAGCATCTCCATCAGCAGTATACAGGTGATCAGATTCTCTCCATCAACAGTATTAGGAGTGCTCAGACTGCACGTCAGTGGGAGCTACAGCGTATCTAAGCAGTAGCAAGAGCAGGAAAAAGCAGGACCAGAAGCAAAGCCAGAGCAGAGAGGTCTGTTCTGTCCTAACCTATTTTTAGAAGCAGTATGTGAATTGCTTAGCAGGGCTACAGTGGTCCTGCCAAGCAATTGCTTTAGGGCAAGACAGCAAGTGAATAGCTGAATTCCTGACTCACATGGAAGTCAATTCCTGAAGAAGTAGTGGGCAGCACAGGGAGATGTGACAAGCCTGCCAAAACTCCCCCCGTCTCTGTTACAAAGACAGACAGCACTGTCCCATGTCTCAGGCTGATGCACTGGGGAGCATGTTTGACTCCACTTTCTCCATCGCACAGCACATTCACTCTTTGTCCAATTTGCCTCCAAAATGCAGCCTTCTCTCCCAGCCATATCTCATCCATCCATCACCATTGGTTCCATCTCAGCTGCTTCAACCTGCCTCTCTGATACCTGCATTTGCAACTCCTTTCCCACCCCCCATCCTACTCCCATCCACTCCACACAATCAAACTTCAGCTTCATTTCCCAGAGATTTTCCTCACCTAATGCTCTGACTATGGATGTGATAGTGCTTTGGCAGACCAGTAAAGCCTCTCTGCTGCAGAACAAATTAAAGCGGCACACACGTGACCCTCTCGGCTTCTTGGAAATCAGGCTGGACAAGCAAGGGAGAGAAGTCAGATGACAGCTTCATCTTCCAATGCGATAACAAAATGCATAGAAAGTGTCAGCTTGATCCTGAGCAAGAGGCTCAGGAAAGCACCAGTTGGTTACAACTCATATGTACTGAAGGGCATCATAAGCTGGTGCTGAAGTCAATCCTGTAACCCCGGTATATGCAGTACCGTGGCAAGGAAATCTGGCACCCAGGGCAAACCCCACAGTGGCAGCCTGCCCTCACCCTGAGCACAGATCCAGGGGGCACCTCCCCCACCATGCTTGCCTGGGAAAGCATGCAATGGTGGGAGCTGCCCTCCCTCCATCCCCATGCCCCCCCCCCCCCCAAATGAGCCACTTGCAGCTTCATCCTGTGCCCTGCCTTGGCTGGGCAGTGCCTGTTGGTGCCCCTTTGCTTTGGCACCCACCCTGCTCACCCCCCTTGCTACGGCACAGGGTATATGCTTCCACGATGGATGCTTGAGCCCAGCTCAAGGCAGCCACATCATTCTTTGAAAACAGGGCATTAGCATAAGGCACCATCAACAACCAGGTACATTGGGGACACCTTCAAAGGCATATATGTGGGGCTTAGGTACCCAACTCCTACTTAAAAAAAAGTCACTGAGAGTTGGGGTTCAACTCACATTTGTTATTTTCTGCTAGCTTTTTTTCCAGGTCTATCACATCAATCATTCTGGAAATAGTGTACCCTACTAACAATCCCGTTAGCTCTATTATTCCAAGTTTCAGGCCAGGGAGACCATTAGATCTTCTCATCTCATTTTCTAAATAACATAGGCTGCTATATTTTACCCAGTTACCTTTACATTGAGTGCAATAACTTGAGTCTGACTGAAGCACGTGATGTATTTTGCTAAAGCATATCTTCCAGAAAGGCAGCCAGTCTTCAAGAGATGGAGAATCCACCAATTCCTTGGCTGTTTGTTCCAATGGTTAAACACCCACAGTCATAAAAAAAATTGTCCCTTATTTATCATTTAAATTTGTCTGGCTCCAGCTTCAGCCATTGATTCTTGTTATGTCTTTCTTTACTAGAACAGTTTTTGCTTGAGACAGATTTTGTGAGGACAAACATCTTTAGTGTAATAGCCTGATCATGTGTTGGTCAGCAGGGATTTAAAACCATATTTATAGATGAAAGATTAAACACTTGGATCTTCTGTGCTGGAGCTTAGGAAAAAAGTATATCTTTTTTCATGGCTACATTTGTAAATTCACGTAAAACAAGCCTGGGAGTAAAATCCTTCCATGTTTTAGTCCGTTCTAAAAGAGCAACATGCTGCACTAAGTAAATACACACCTGCAGCTTCTTAGAAATTATCTGACAAATTTCATTATATAAAAAAAAAAAATTATCTAACTCCTTTTTAAGTTCAAAAGCTAACAGTATGAATGAATCACTTTAAGTAAAGCTATCTACTTATCTACAGTTCATTGTTCTGAGCTTGTTTCATACAAGAGGCCCTGATCCTGTATCCATGCCTGTAGCTGCTACTGTCCTTTTACTTGCACAGTGAAATACAGTCCTTCACCACAGTAACATCAGAAAACACACACTCATGTCTCACTTGATCGGATTATGATCAGGACCTCAGAATTGTCCCCCTCCATCACTCAGTCATTCCAATTAACTGGTTTTTCTTGGTGGATAGACATTTCCCTGGTTCTACAACATACCTGATTGGCAGCGAAGGGTCCCCAGCATCCCACCAGTCTTTGGGAGGGCTAATGTACATGCACCACAACTCCCAGCTGTATCCATGGGCAGAGTTCTCATAACGTTGTACCTCAAAGTTGTCCTGCTTTATGTTGTCGATAGAGGGAAGAATAACTCTTTTCCTGTTTTCTTGGATCCGTGAAAGAACTGGCTCAGCCCTAAGAAGGTGAAAAAGGAGGGTGCAGGAAAGGGACATCAACTTCTTTTACAGCAAAGACAGACCCTGTAGTATCTGAGCAGCCCACATATCTCAACTGTAATAGCGACACTTCATGCAGGGAAAGCAAATGCAAATTATCTGCTGAAGAGCACAAAGTCATACACCAGTTCAATGAAAGAGCAAAGATATAAACTGGAGAGTCCCTCAAAGTGTGGCTTACAATGCCATGCCTAACCCAGTAGGCAACTTTCTTATAAACATACCTGGAGAGTAAGAATTGAACTAAATAACCCAAAGGAAAATGATTTATATTACTAAAATGTAAAACACTGTAGCATTGTTAGCCATCAGGGAGAACTTTAGGGGTTTCAGGGCTTCCACTTCATGAGATTTCCCACCTGGGAGAAGCCTAGACCCAACAACGATATGGAACTGTTATTAGTTGGATGACAGGGTACAGCTACTATATGTGGAATTCAAGTAGCAGCACAAGCAGCCCAAACATGCCAGGATCTCTCTTACACAATTGACATTTTTTATGCAGAATCCACCAGCCCAGCAGAGACTCTTACAATGCATGCAAAGACAATTTTACAAACTAAGATGACTTTAAATTGTAAGAGTATTGAAGGAGTCTCCAAAAGTGGAAACAATTTCTTTGTGTTGAGACAGCACATTGCAATGGTTTGATGTGTTACAAAGTTCTATCAGCTATGAATTATGTTGTGTTTTTAAAATGTATTTCCATGTCATTTTAACCAAGAAGGCATGAAATCAGGAAGTGTGGTGCTTAGGGATCAGGTTTTCAATGCTGCCTGCTTAAATTCACCTACATAGGTAGTACGTGCAAAGCCAATATTTACATATGCAGAATGGGTAATTACACACAAATGCTCAATTGGGAACATAATTACCTACTTTGCACATACAGGTGAAATTTCTGCATGCCCCACTGTGCATGCATATTTTTCTGGGGAAAATTTAGAAAGTATATTCTGAAGACTTGCCACGAGGTACTAAAGTTTTCAGTGCATACATCTAAATTGCTCTTTAATTCCTTTATTTGCTTCTATAAACAGTATTTGCTCTGTGCGTGGGGTGTGTGTGGGGGGGGTGGGTATGGGGGGGTGTGTGTGTGTGAGCGCACGTGTTTCCCAACTTGGGATTCACCCTCCTCCTTCTTCTATACTTACTTCTGAAAATCTCTCTCTAAATATAATAAATTATAACTAAGTACATAAAAGGATGCCCTATTATCTTTTCGTGAGATATGTACACTGAAAACCCAACATGGACCCCAGCTGCTCACTTCTGCAATATCCGAGAGCGTTTAGACATTTCTATTCAAAACAAGAATCGTCCAATAGGCAGGGGCTCCAGTCTATAAGGGCGGTCAGCAACTGCAGCTACCTTTAGTGTGAGTTGTGGGTACTCAGTACCTGACAGGATCAAGCTCAAATGGAGGAGAAAAGTGCCTACTCTCTTGCCTTAGTGCTAGAAAAGTTGTTTCAACTGTGAGTTCAGTAAATTACAGTTTCCCATACACATGAATAAAATCACATTTGAAGAGCTAATGGCCTGCACAGAGGAGCACTTTGCTGGGAATATAGGTACCAATGTAAAAACAGCCTTCTGAATACCTCCTTGAGCTCTATTATTAACATGAAAAATGGGATAACTCTGCACAGAAATCTCTCTCTGTTTGCAGCTGTTAGAGCACTTTCCTTGTCGATGGTTTTCTTTTCTTTCCTCTCTTCAGCTCATACAATGAAATGTGCATTAGCCTCTCCTATCTCCAATATTCTAAGCAAAGGGCGCATTTTTTCACTTTTTTTTTTTTTTTTGGCAACAAAATGTAAAAGTAAAAAAAGTAAAAAAAACCCAACCCTTTCTTATTGTCTAGACACTGGAACATAATAGAATTCCCTCAAATTCGCACTCGAGATGCATCTGTCCCTCTGAGACATTCCTTTTGAAGTACCTTCTGCTCTCTTTGCACTTTTGCACTTATTTTTAATTTAAGAAGAAACAAACCAATAAGAAACATAAAGCCTCCCCCAATGGGATCAAAATGGAAAGGGCCATAACGTGGCCACCGCTTGCTTTTTCAGTTCCCTGTTGCACGATATTTTTAGCTTGAAGGATTCACTCAGGCTAAGAAGGGGGCTCTGACCTGAAAAAATACAATCAAGTTGTCAGGAGGGGAGGGCTAGGAAGAATGCAGCAAACCAGGACAAAAGAAGTTTTGCAGTGTACTCCCCCTGTCCGTTAGTGGTACCAGAGGACAGAATGAACCATATAAATTAAAAGATCGGTGCCCCGTTTGCAAGACTGCCTGTGCCCATTTCTTTTCTCCTCTGATCAAGCCATACTGGGAAGTCACTGCACCTATATCTGGATTCTGTACTTACCAGCCTGCAGTGAATTCCACATGGGCATCAAAAAATCCAGTGACCTGGCCAGTAGCAGCTTTCCAGCCTTCAATACGAGCTCGGATCAGGCCTTCCCTTTTCTGGTTGCGCACCACCTTCACAAGCCCTGGGTATCGCTTGTTGACATACTCTTCCAGGGGAGCTTTCAGTTCTTCTGCAGGAGAGATCACAGAGAACCAACTCATCCTGGAGCAACTGCTTGCATATGGAATACAATTCATTAATCAACTCTGACCACTGATGGGTGCTAGCACAGTGCACCGGAGTATCACCTAATAGAAAGCAAAATAATCAGTAATTAATTTAGGCCTCGTTACTGCTAATTCATGGGAAAGAAATTTCAGGTGCTGATATATGCACGAACACAGTGAACGCAAAGAGAAGGAGAAATGTAGTCTTTGGCTAGTTTTTAACACAGCTATTCTGTTACACCCAGGCTAATGTTTTTTAAAGTGCTATCTTGACTAAGAAGGTCCAGGACCTTTTTTCAGAAATAACTTTTGATTCTAAGTGCCTAAATCACTTAGGCCAATCTTAAAATTCTCATCCCTACCTTCTGCTTTTCATTCACGCTCCACTACAAGCTTAAATCTATCCCTATGGGCACAGGTGGCACCGGAAAACTTCAAGCAAGGACAAATTCTTAGCAAAGGTAAAGCCGGCACAACCGGCTTCTCTACCGCCCCATATTAGGGAGTGATTCCAGGATGTAATAGGAAGGTTCCCTTCACAATCATAAAGCAACACATGAGCTGCTGTCAGGGCTACTTTAGTGAAGAACAGACATGCAAGACGAAGGAATGATCACCCACTCCCTCACATGTCTTTCCTATGTCCAGCAGTTTTCAGCACAGGAGAAAATCTGTGCTCCCTCTTTATTCAACATCTTTACCTTCTCATCTAGCTGCTACTTCCTCTCCCTCTCTCTCTTTTGGCTATTTCTGCTCTTTATCAATAATTCTTGCTCCTTGCACATGATCATTCCTTAACAATCTTCAGCTCTTGCTGACTGCTTCCCAGGCTTTTACCACTCTTTCCTCTTAGTAGAGCCTGAGAGTAGGAGTGAAGGGACAGCCCTCTGCAAAGGAGCAAGAGCTCAGGTAAATTTCCCTACAGAACTCGGGGCCAGCGCTTCATTTAAAGGCCATCAAAAGGTCACTGGCAAATCAATTTAAACATGTTCTATTACTGACCATTAATAATACTAATTCCCATCAGCTTGAGGGGATGACAAGGAACATAGCCAAACGCGAGCAGTAAAACAGTTCAGTGAAGTTTAAAAACACAGGGAAGTGCATCTACATGTACAATTAATTGAAAGCAATCACCTCCGGAGTAGTCTGAGCTGGAGTAAAGTACTCCTGGCCACAGCATCCACATGTGCACCCAGGACAACAGCAATTTGAGCCAGGACAGAGCCGTTTTTGCCAGGGCCGCTCCTGCCCTGCTCAGCCCGGGCTGGCAGGGGACATGATGGGTCAGCCCAGGGCTCTGGGTGGCAGTGGTGGGCAGCAGAGGGGCTGGCTGGGGCATGAGGGTGCTGAATGTGTAGAGCCATGTGGCTAGGTGATAGGCAGGAGTCTGGCCTCCATGACCAAGCACAATTTATGCTTACGGTCAATGTCTACACACTAGGGCTGTGTGAAATTTTGCCGGCTGTTTTATTTAGATGCTGTTTCAACTCGTTTCAAGCTCGAAACAGCGAAATCGAACTGACATGAAGGGCTTCGAAACAGCCTCAAAACAAAACGAGGGCAGTCGAAACGTTTAAAAAATTATGAAATGTTCCAAGTTTCAAAACTCAAGATGGGCTTCCCTGCATGAGTTCTGCTTGTCAGCAGCCTGAGGTACAGTCTCCCAGAAACCGTGGCACCTATCTCCTTGAAACCTGGCAGGCCTCATGGCCTCAGCAGGGGCTACCCTGCCTGCAGTTTTCACCCTGCCCCACCTTAACACACACACACACACACACACACACACACACACACACCACGAGTTTTGCCTGTCAGCAGCCAGAGGTGCAGTGCCCCAGAACCACCCTGCACACATCTCCTTGACAGCTGGCAGGCTTTGTGGCCTCAGCAGGGGCTAGCAGGCCTGCAGCTTTTACCCTGCTGCACCTTAACACACACAGCATCACCCATGTCACTAGTTTTGCTTGTTCGTAGCTTGAGGTGCGGTTTCCCCGAAACCCCTGTACCTATCTCCTTGAAACTTGGCAGGTTTTGTGGCCTCAGCAGGCGATACCATCCCTGCAGTTTTGACCCCACTGTGGCTTAACATATACACATGACATGAGTTTTGCTTTCAAGACTTTGAGGTGCAGTTTGCCTGAAATCCCTGCACCTATCTCCCTGAAACTTGGCAGGCTTCATGCCCTCAGAAGGGGCTACCATTCCTGCAAGTTCCATCCAAATCAGGCCAGAAATGACGGAGTTATTGGCTGTTTCAAGCTTCCCTATTATAGCTTATGGGTGCAATGTCAAAACAGTGTTGAAACAGCAAAACTGTTTCGACGAAATGAAATGGAATTCAAAATGAAACACTCTGTCAAAACGCAAGTCGAAATGGAACGGTGCCATTTCACACAGCCCTAGCACGTAGCAGTCA
>NW_017728932.1:7344522-7437157 GCF_001723895.1 Crocodylus porosus | reverse complement strand
ACACACACACACACACACACACACACACACACACACACCCCACGAGTTTTGCTTGTCAGCAGCCTGAGGTGCAGTTTCACAGAAACCTCTGCATCTATCTCCTTGAAACTTGACAGGTTTCATGGCTGCACAAGGGGCTACCATCCCTGCAGGTCTCATCCAAATCAGGCATGAACTGACAAAGGTATAGGCAGTTTTATGGTTCCCCATTATAGCCTATGGGTGAAACATCAAGACAGTGAAACAGTTTCGACAAAATGAAACAGAACAGTAGTTTCAAAATGAAATGAAACTCTAAATGAAACGCTGTCCCGTCAAAAACGTCGAAATGAAACAGTTCTGTTTTGCACAGCCCTACTACACATGCCTCCAATCGCAATTAATTATCCCACCATAAGATAGTACTTTCCCTGACAGTACTATCTTACAGTGACGTGAATTAGCTGACTGCAGCCTAACAGCATCACACGTGCAGACAGTGATGCTTTACTCCACAGCTAATTAGTCTTCTCCACAGTTAAGCGCACATGTAGATGTGACCAGGGAGCTGCACACCTCAGTTTTTTTCATCCCTGTTACTCAGCTGTGCCATTTCAGTCTCTGTGTTTGCTGTGTGCATCTTCCAAACCTTCCCATTGGATTAGCTGAAATTCCCCCTGCTCTTATTACAGTAATGAAGAGATTTCTGCTTCTTTCAGAAGAGCCTAATATCATGTTCTATAAGTACCTTCTACTTACTGGGAACTGCTGATCATTTAATTAAATTGTCTAAAGCTGTGTATGTGCTACCGCTGAATACATAATGGATCTGTCAGTTTCTAGAGTCATTATAGGTATCGAACTTATTAGTACTTTCAGATATCTACAAAGTATAAGAGACACACGGTGTAAAAGCAAAGTACTGAACATGCAAGTACATAAAAGGGAGATATAAATACATCATTGGTGCTACTCTTGTTCTTTTTGTTGCAGTGCTGCAAGGCTCAGCCGTACACTTGTTTCTACTGTGCTGGGCACTGCATAAAAGTCATTTAGAATTTTAATGGCTGCCAGGCTGTTTCTCTGACTGCCAATCAGTATATTTTATCCTGAGCCCTGCTATGGGTCTGCTGGATGATCATTTCTCTTCACAGTGCCTCAGTTCTCCCATTGGTAGTCATCTACTTAGAAAAAAGTGCTATATCAGAGCTAGGTGTTATTATTACAACAACACAGGCTACGCCATCATATTGGTAAAAGAAAATGCTGAGGAATGGCTCTCACTTTTGCAGAATTCGAGGGCTCTATGACATTACTTTCAGGCCTGTCCCCTTGAATTTCTAGGCATTTCCATGGATGTCTGAGTGACTTGTTTTTAACTCTTTTTTAAAAAAAAGCACTGCTAATGTAACATCCAAGGTCAGAATACTGATATACGAGCGGTGGAGTAGGTCACTATAAAACAACAGAGAACAAAAGAATCTACCGTATATCCCATCCATTGTGCTCAGCCAGAGACAAATTCAAGGAATGGGATGGGCTAGTCCCTCTCCTTATGTCTATTCTTCCACACACATAACAACTGTGCTTTCTTCAGTGTCTTTCTGGCACTGTGTCCTCTTACACATCCATCCCCACAGGTACCATCTCTCTCTTTTATGTTGAAAGAGGGAGGAAGGTGGTGGGGGGGGGGGGGGACCATTTACATCCCACAGCATCTGCATCACATACATATACGATTGCAGCAACTTTAGTTTCATGCTGAGCCACTCATAGGAGACCAATATTTAATGGAAGCAGCATTCCCTCTGTGAGGCTTCAAGGAGACAGAGACACAGAAGTTTTTTGACAGACCAAAACCCCACATGTATAGCATTGGTTTCTCATGAGTTTTTTGTCAGAAGGTAAGTTATTAATGTTGCATATTGTGGATTTATTAGACAGATTAAAAAACAATTAAAAAACTTTCAAACCAGAGGGTGAATTTCTCTGCAGAAAGAAGGACACAGAGAAAGCGCCATAGGGAGTTGTGCATGCAAAGTCAAAAGGAGAGTACGACAAGAGTAAAACAAGGAGGAATGGTGATATATCTATATAGCTCAGTGATGGGTGACCCTCAGGAGGCTTAAAACACTGGTTTGGTTGAGGTAAGCACCAAAGGTTTCAGGGCCTTTATCCCAACATCTTGGTCTGCAAAACTGGTCAGAAAATCCAACAGCCGGATCCTGCTCGGTCACATATTCCCCTCCCTACTACTGTGCTGCAGGTAATGCATAGGCGAGGAATGGCTCAAACAAGAGAATAGCCCTAAGGTCATGTCCACACATGCAGGCACATGTGGTTTGTGGCATCATAAACCTTTCAGGTGCCACAAACTGCACACCATGAATATTAAACTGTGCACCGTGGCAAAATTTGCTACTGGGATTTCTGGTAGCAAAAAAAGCCCCAATAAAAAAAGTGAGGCAAAGCACATGAAAGTAGTGTGCACCCAGACAAATGTGGAGAGGGGGGAGCAGGCGGCCCAGGGCCGCCTACTCCCCCATCTTCATGTGCTGCAGAGCCCTCACACTGAAGCACACCAAGCCCCAGCCAGGCACGGGGCTGCTCTCTGGGCTGCCTGCTCCCTTGTCTCCACGTGCCGCTCCCTGGCTGGCTGGCACAGGGTGGTTCAGTACAGGGGCTGCCTGTTGGCTAGTCCTTCACTGAAGAACCATGTGCCCCAGCCAGCACTCCTTGCAGCACATGGAGCCTGGCCAGAAGCCAGGAGAAGCTGCGCATGGCCAGTTTGCCTGAAGTGGGACAGTTTGTCCCCCAACAAAGAGCATGCGCTGGGGCACAAATTTGTGCCGCTACTATTAGTGCTGTTGCAAGCACACACCCCTGCTCATCTGGATGTGGCCTAAGAGTGCAAATGCTCCTGGAGGAGCTTTATGTGACCGTTTCAGGGTTTGTATGTCTCACAGAAATGGGAACTAGCGAGACCCAAGACATTTCCATTTGTTTTGCTTCCATTTCTATTAACTCAACAAATTTTACCATTAACTCCTGACCAGAAGACAGATCCTATATCATGTTTCATAGAAAGCCATGAGAGCAGAAGAAACAATGCAGTTACCTTGATATATGGGGCAGGGTGGCATTTAGGCTGGCCACATGTTGCATCTAGTCCTCTTGTACACTCCGAGTGCACACTGGGCGCATTTCCATGCAAGAGAAGTAATGCAGTTCAGCAGATGGGCACTGGACATAGCCTCAGGGGTCTAATCCGAGCTCTGCTTGCTTTGTGATTTCTGTCCCTTTATTTGCTGTTCCACCCTTTGTCTATTTAGACAAAGCATTTGGGCAGTTTCTCACACAAGTCCCTAAACTTAGTTGGGGCTTCTTGGTGCTACTGCAGTACACATAAAGATCCTTAGTACAATAATAAGCCTTATGAGCTCTCCCAGAAAGGAGGTCCACAGACCCTGGGTATATTCTGAGGCTTTATGAAGAAAAGATTCAGTGCACAGCCTGGGGACTTGGATTGTACATGGAGGAGCAAAATTACTTTAAAATCAAAATGGGGAAAGGAAAGATTTCTATTTCATACTGACGCTAGACTCCTGCTGGGAAATTCAGATCTAAATTGGGTTGGGTTGGATTTGGATTTTCAGCCTTTTTCAGGCAAATGAGCTTGGCTTATAGAGATAGGTCTTGGACACAAAACTAGTTTATTCAGATAGAAGAAAAAATATCCTGGCCGCACAGAACTCTGGGCACATCTACATGTGAAGTTAGCACGATTGAATAAACTGTTGAAGTTTGCATTGGAGTCTATTGCTCCCAGGTGCAGCATTCACACATGTGCCCAAGACTGCATGTTGAGCCAGTGTGGCACAACCCCAGCTGGCAGTGGGCTTGGGGGGGTCAGCCTGCCAACCCTGAGGTGCTCTGCCCCAGCCCAACGTGCTGCAGAAGGGCTGGCTGGAGCACAAGGGTGCTACAGTGTGGGGCTAGCTGGCAGGCAGCCCTGCACTGTTAAATCCTCATGCTCCAGCCTGCCCCAGTTGCTGTCTACATGTGCATTGTGACAAAGTAAATAACTCTGCCATAGGACAGTACTTGTGTCAGGCAGTGCTACCCTTGGCGAAGTTAATTAGTTTACTCCAACCTAATAGCACCGCATGTGTAGACAGTGACACTTTACTGTGGAGCCAGTTAGTCATCTCCACGGTAAAGTGCGCATGTAGATGCCCCCTCAGTGGCAAACCTCTCCTGGATTTCAAAAGGACAAGAGCTTCACTCAAGAGCCAGGTTTCAACCCATCAAAAATGACCAGGCAGGAGATGAAGGGGGACAGCAGGAGAGGGACAGAAAAAGGACTAGAGTAGGAGTGGCCAACCTGCATTATGCATGTCTTGGTGTGGCAAATCAGTAAGGTGAAAAGCAGCACAGTGGCTAGGAAGCAGAAATGAGAGCAGCCGATTGGGTGGGAGCACAGGACAAGAAGCAGAAAGCAGAGAAGCAGATTGGGCAGGGGAAGGAGGCTGGAGTGGCATTTAGGGAGGGTTAATTTGTGGCATGCCTGCCAAAATAGCTTGGCCGCCACTGGACTAGAGGATTGTGTAACAGGGCACTAAGGTGCCTGCAACTTTGAGAGCAGAGATAAGGACCTAGGTGCAGGCTGCCGGGCCAACCACTTAATGAGGGTAAGGACTTACACCTGCCTGGTCAGCTGACCAGAAGGGGCAGGGCCTGGTGCCTATATATATAAACCACAAGTCTGAGGCTGGGGTGTGTGGGCTGCTGGCCACCAAGGGAGAGAGACGTCTGCCTAGGTGAGTAAAGAGGAGAATCTGGACTGCACAAGCAGGCTGATATGGGGGGAAGAGACAGAATACCCATCGGGTGGCTTGAAGGATGTTACAGCTAAGCATCTAGAATTTATGTTAGAGCCCAGGGGCTTATGCTTTGTGTCTGTGGTTTACACCGGAGGACCAGGTGAGGCTATTAGGAGTTGGGGGAGGCCTCATAGGGGCTCCACAGTAGCGTGGGGACCCCGGCGCCAGAGAGGGCACAGCACTTGGGGGTGCACTGACCCCGGCCCCGAGGAAAAGGGGAGTGGAGAATCGGAGGCCAGGTAAGGCTAAGGCCACCTGAGCCCAGCAGGGGGGTTGAGACCCCACGGAGGAGAGTTGGGGCCAGGCACGGCTACAGCCACCTGAGCCCCAAGGCTGCGGTAACCCCAGAGCAGGGGGCGGTGAGGAGCCCCAAGGCAAAGGGGGCGGCGAGGAGCCCGAGTGCCAGAGAGTGCAAAGAGCGAGACTGACCGAACAACATCTGGTACATCTGCGAGGCTTGGAGCATGGTAAAGGGGTGGTTGGAGCCATGCATAGCCCATAAGGCTGGGGTGCCCAGGAACACCCATTAGCAGAGCCGGGCTAATGTACAGGAGGATAACCGTACCCAGGAGAACAGAAGAGGCAGCCTCCCTAATTACATAATTGATATCAAAAACGTGGCGGGCGAGGTTGAGGGTGCATCGTAGACTGACTGGGCACGGTAAGGGGTGCTAGGGGAGAGCGCTGCGACCCCTAGGGAGTTATTCCTGTTACAGATTGGATCCTGAGCCTTTACTTCTTTTTTTTAACTGAGCCATGTCAGTCCCACTGCAAGTCAGGTGCTGCTTCTTGTTGGACCAGCATCTGGGAAACCACCCTTGCCAGTGAGACTCAGTTCCTGGGGAGGCTGATTTTTGCAACATCTGAAATGCCGCATTCCCTCCACATGAATTTGCTTGGGCTGTAAATCAGAACTCACTCTCAAATCGAATCTTAATCTAAATCAGTTTAAATGAATCCTAATTTTGCATTCATATTTCTTTTTCAGCAATCACTTTAGTGAGTGCTATTAACATAACAGAAAACTAACTCAATGCTTCCTGACATGGCATCATCAGAACACGTAGCTTTAGGCTCTGAATTCAGAGAGCTGCTGCAGTTAGGTCAATAGTGACAAACTTATTCTCTGTCATATAAATTAGGAAATGCTTTATCCCCAGATATTGTTTCTCTGCAGCATATCCCAGAGCCATGTTATTTGGTGAGGCTGGGAGGTCTTGAAATAGCATGCCAGAAATTAAATGACTGCAACAAAGGAGGAAAAAAAAAAAAAAGCCTCTCTGAAGAAGCTAGCTTTCAGATTGCCAATCTTGCCTTTGGCTCTGCTACTTTCAGGGCTTCATGCAAATTGCACTAGGGGAGAAAAACATCACATAGTTCAGAGAACTTACTAAAGTTTTGATCAGTTCTGTCTAACACTCTGCAAAAACAACATTTTGCCTTCCTAGATCACCACTAATGATGAGAAGATTTCCATGAGCTTCATAAAATTACTGAGCCTCACAGACCTTTTGAGAGCCTTTAGGATTATATCCATTTTACAGTTCATAAATTGAAAAGCACAAAGCAAGCTGACCTGCCCCAGGTCACAGAAGAAGAGCTGCTTTCCTGGCTGTTGATTGTCTTTCCTAATTACTGGACTATCAACCCAGCATACACATGACTAGGGTATTTGAGCACGGACCAAATGAGATACAGTTTAAGGCAAGCTAAACATTGCAACAGAATTCAGAGTATTACCTCTTGTTTCTCTGAATATCCCATGACGGCCATTCTCTTCCCTCTTGAAGAAAACTGGAGGGATGATTTTTCAGATCATAACCATAGCATTCAACGAACACACGTATTAAGGATGCAATTAGTATTTGCAAATGTGCAAGAGAAAAATAATGTCTGGTATTTGGCCATTTCCAGGCAAGACTTAAACAAAAGCCCAAGTAAAAAATGCCAGTCAATCCAATTTCAGTTCTCTCTTCTAGTTTCTATCTGCCTCCATTAATCTCTAGTGGAGGGAGAGTCCCAGGAAGTAGGAAACAATACATCTTAGAATAATACAAAATCTGTGGGTGTGCTACATGTTGCCCTATGGCAATGTAGTGACATGCTACATAGATGTACAGCGTGCCATGGCAATGTAATGATCACATAGGTCTACATGGGATCGACAGCTACATCACCACAGTGGCATGCTTCCCTGGTAGAAGTGTGCCACCATGGTCGGGTAGCAGCAAAATCTAACCACGCACACAGTGCAGTAAAACCACCCATACTGCACCGTGCTTTAATTCTTCTAAAAGGAAGTACTAAAAAGCACAGTGTCGTGTGTAGATGCACCCAGTTAGAACGGACCTCGAGTGATCATCTTGTCACACCCTCCAGATCTGTTGCTCTGTTTTAAAACCCAATTGCCAACTATGATATTATCAACAGATACGTAGAATGTGGAGAGCTGGGCCAGCTACCCGGGCCTGTAGAAAGATTACAGTGGCTTATCAGATACCGTTTTTGGTTCAATTTTGATTAGCGATACACTACAAGCAGCACAGAGGAAGACTAGATAACTGTGTTCAGGCAGTCCTCAACTTACAACATTTCAAGTTACAACGTTTTGCACTTACAACGTTTATAAATTGACACCCTGTTTCAACTTTACAATGCCAGTTTCGACTTACAAAGCTTGATCCAATGCAATGCCACGCCAGCTAACATGTTCACTGCGTCACTTACCTCCCTGGAGAACATCTGTCCAAACTTCCTTGGACACCTCCTTTAAGAAAGCAGACAAGACTCCGGAAAAACCTGCAGCCGAGACTCCTGCGAAGACTCCAGCCAAGACCCCTTCAAAAAGTCCAACCAAGAGCCTTTCAAAAAGTCCAGCAAAGTCACCTCAAAGAAGTCCTTCCAAATCAATATGAGTGCTATTTACAATACAAATATATTAATGTAGCTATATTACTCATCTATAATTGATTGAGTACAAAATTCTGGGGTATTTTTGGTGAAAATAGGGTATCGGGCCTAGGTTCAGGAACCAATACCTCATTTACAACGTCGTTTGTTATGAGAAAATTGGTTCCGAGTTACAACATTTTGACTCAGATGTGGTTTTCAGGAACCAGTCATGTTGTAAGTCTGAGGAACTATGAGCCAGCTATACTAGAACTAAGTTTTGTAATAAGAAACTCCTATAGTGGACTTGAAAATGGACTAAACTTCTGACCTTTT
Source organism: Crocodylus porosus (assembly GCF_001723895.1). Classification (NCBI taxonomy): domain Eukaryota; kingdom Metazoa; phylum Chordata; order Crocodylia; family Crocodylidae; genus Crocodylus; species Crocodylus porosus. Next base: position 7,429,070 of record NW_017728932.1, on the reverse strand, counting down.
AGGCAAATTTTCTAGGCAAAGCAATGGGAAGGGAAATAAATGCTAGGGACTGAACTGGAACACATGGTGGACACCACGCAAAAACTGGTGATATGGGAACATTTAGCTTCAAATCTTCACTTCAGTTGACCTTAATGCGCTCAAAGCTCAGAGGAATAAACACCAAAATGAGCAAACAAAAACGGTTCACCGTACTCCTAAATATCTCACAAAATTCTTATCTGGCTACAAAGTGAACTGCACAATAACAACTGTAATTAATTAGCTTGTTGTTAATTAGCAGGTATGGGCCACCGGGGATTTGGGGCTGGCTCGGGTACCTAAGACGAGTCAAAACGTGACTCAACTCCTCGTCAGCCCACATGAACTTTTCTTTACGTGCACTCTCCTTCCAAACCTGTAAAACAGTCTGCTCCCCAGGGAACACACCGGGAGCACTGTTGTTGTTGAAATGAGCTGTGGAGCAAGATAATGATATATCCAGTCACAGCTAAGATTGTTACACCGAGGTAAATTACAACCAGCCACATGCATCACTGAATGCAGCTAGGTATTTTAAGTAGCCTTTTATCTTGAGGTTTTCTTTTATACCGTGAGGTTTTCTTTTCAAAGAGATATTATTCCAGATTAAAAATGCTTGCAGACAGACAGCAAAAAGGCAGGTGATGCTTAAGCAACAGACTTGAACAAGGCGTGCGACTGTGAGATAACATAATGTCTCGGGGGTATATTGCTGTATGCCTTCAACGACCTCGGAAATGTGTTATCGCTCAAAAACACAAGCTGTGTAGTGTCTTTGCAATTATAAAGCAGCAACAACAGAAACAAACAAAGACAAGCTACAAAAAGTCTTTACATAAAGTATAGCATGCACCTCAATGAGGGGGGAAAAAAAAAGTTTCAAACCTGAAATTCTCCTGGCATCTGCCTTTGGGGAAGGAACTTTGTGTTACAATGCATTAATGTTTCTGGTCACAATTTACAATCTAGGAGTAAACAATTAGAACTGTCACATTTATCAAAATTAGCTTCTTTTTGTAATATACATTTGTAGGGATCTGTGTTTTTCAGGTTTGTTGTACATGTTGCTGTGTAGTGATGCCAACAGAAAGACAAAAAAAACCTGATGAGCCTATAAAAACTGTTTTTCTCCTCTTCAACCACAAACACCAAACTGATTTAGATAGCCTCTACCCTTTAAGTACACCATACAGTAATCATACAATTCTATCTGGATGCCAAAACCATGAATTTCTAACCTTCATATGTTTGGATTTCTTTGCAATGTAATTGGAACTCTGAGCTTCCTAAATTTTAACGACTGGTTTGTAGATGATTAAAATATCATGGTAAAGCATTTCACTTGCATTCCTGGTACATAATCTTCACCTCCATATATTCTTGTGTAGTTACTGTCTGGGAACATCACACAGCTAACGCCACACTCCAAAATCTGACTACCAGAAACAGAAACTTAAATATGGTATTTGTGGGGGTCACTCATGACATTAAGTTCCCCAATTCCATGTGCCCAACCTCTGAACTTCAGAAATTTTAGAGCTGCTACTCTCTGAAAAACAGCCTTCTTTACAGGAATCTGAAAGATGGACACGCCAAACCTCCAATCAATATTTAAAATTTATGGAACTGATTAAAATCCTGTATCCATGTGCATACTAATTTCACATATCTATTGGAGTCCGTTACAGATGCACTTCACCAGTTCCCTTCGTAAACCAAACCTTCTCAACTCTAGTCACCAGTCACACCCAGACGACTTCATGTCTGCCCTCAGTTTGTTGCTAGTACTCCTGTAGACTCAATCTTCCTAGCTCAAAGCTCATAATGTAGAATCTGACATTATTTCCCTGTAGAATGCAAATCCATTTATTATAGCCATTTTATTTGTAATATCAGAAGTGTCAGGTATAAGACACCACGATCGCTTGTAATTATTTCCCATCATTAGCGTGAACTATGTAATGATGATATTGCCATTAGTAATTATTTTCTATTCTTGAGCTTCTTGCCTATGCATTATTAGCAGTGCATATGCATGATCTATGGTATGCATATGGTTTGGTATTATTTCTTATCACAGAGAAAAACAGATGAATTATTATATGCCAGGGATAAGCTCATGAAACAGCCACCTCATTATATTCCTTCAGACAACTCCTTAAAATGCTCTTCTGTCAGTGCCTACAAAAGGTTGATAAGGGTTAGGGTTCTGGTGTGCTGAGACTGCTGCTGATCATGCTCACTAAAACTGTCTCATTGTTTCCTTGAACTTCTCCATCTCTTTGTATCCATGCTTTCTTTCAGGCCTGATCCATTTGCCTGAATTGCTATATCAGCTATGGGTAAGTGTGAAAATATCAGAGTCATGAAGGCCGGTGTCAGCTATGCTAACAGAAGAGGACATCTTCTGTGGGGAAGGGTTCTGTCTACTTATCCCGTGTCGTTTAGGGAGATGGCACAACTAAAGCAGCAGGAAAACTCCTTCTGCCAACATACTCAGTGCTTCCACAGAGCTTCTGCCAGCAGAGTACAACTACAGCGGCACTGGTTCCAGAGCATAGCTCAGGCTATAAGCCGTTTGAGACAGAGAATGTAATTTTGCTCTGTTTGTACAGCATCTAGATCCTGGTTTATGACTGGGACTCCTAGACACCATCCCAATATTGCAATACTATTTTGGCATGTTGCAGAGTTCAGGTTCCCAGAATCAATGCGGTGATTCTGGCTGAAAGGTGGATGCTTGCAGAGTACTTTAATAAGTGGGGACAAGCAGACCATGAAGCTAGGGAACACACTGCAAAACATGCGAGGAACTAAAATTAACCTAACTCAGCCTCCTGCCTCCCACCACCACCCAGACAGTGGCTAACGTCCAGGTCTCTATTCCTTCTTTGACCAGATTACAGAAAGTAGTGCCTGCACTGGAACAGAATTCCTTAGAGCAGACATGGATGAGAACAGGGCCTTTTAATCTCAGCAGCAAATAAAGAAAAACAGTTTTTAATTTTGCATTCTCATTGCCAGCTGCGGTCTCTGCTATTCAAGGGAGGAAAGTTTTTTTTCAAAGGAATTCATTTCATTGTCCTATGCGCCTTTCAGAAACGTCTCCAGAGCCCACCAACAGCATCTGATACAACGTTTGTTGCTGGGCTACACACTGAGTGGTTGGTAGAGACTGTTTAGACATGTATTTCTTTGCACATGGCAGGGAGTGTTGCAGATAAATAATTAATACAGATGGGTTCCCCTTTAAGGCACACTTTTCTCTTTATCCGGTGGATGCAGAAGGACTTGGTGGGGTGCAGTATTTCATTTTGATACTTCCAAAAGATTTTACCTGCAAAATAGGAGAGCCTGAGAACGCAAATTATCTTCGCCTTCCTTCACTGGTCACAGGAGGCTTTTCAGATGAGGAGCCAAAAACTGAGATGGTGTAAATCACCCATGATTTTAGTTGACTTCAGTGGAGCTCTGTTGATTTACACCAGCCGAGGAGCTGTTTTTATTACTGTAATTATTATAATTCGTCGGCTTTCTAATGGTACTCATTATTGTAGCACTTGAGTGCCTATTTTTACAGGCTTGAGTTGCTTACTTTATTCCTATCTCATCTCACCACAAATGGAAATGCAAGCTCTCAGCCTCCCTTTGGAATGGTTTTAAAGGGAAAATCAGCTATCACTTCTCCTAATTCTTCCCTTGCAGACCTAATGCATCACAAGATAGATAGCCCTCGATTATTTTTATTACTGTAGTGTGTGCAATGGAAAAGGGAAAGATGGTAATGATGATGATTTGACCTAAAACTGAACACCACCTGACTGCACAAATTGTAAAACCAGAAGAGAATCAAGATGTGGGAATATTTTGGATTTTGAAAATACCAATAGAGGCAGTCCTCCCTCATAAAACCTAACTTCCAGACTGACTCAGATTCTCGAAGGAAAGAAGGGAAGGTGCTTCAAGGGAAAGAAAGACACTATCACAGGAGGCATAGAAAAGTAGGACCAGAAAGGACTTCAGGAGGTCAGTCAATCTAACCCTCTGATCAAGGCAAGTTTGTCCCCATCGAAACCATCTTAGACAAGTGTGTGTCTAACCTATTAAAAACTTCATGAACATCTTTCACAACTACCAGGCACCATCCCCAAAACATCAAAAAACTCCCTAATCTGCCACAGGGAAAGCAGGGGGATGAGGGCATTGCCACTTTTCCAGGAAACTGTTAAATATACTCAAGAAATCATCATACCCATTTCACCCATTTCAAACTGGAATATCCGAAGGGAAAATTACCTGCCCAATTGTCACTTATTAGGTCAATGGCAGACCCCGGGATAGGACCCAAGAATCCTGGCTCTTATTTTGGTACTCTGTCCAGTAGATGCCACTACTGTTAAATTTGCCAGAATCCAGGAAGACTCTGAATTTAAGACAAACCCCCAACAATTAGATTCTATACTTGGAAAATGTATACGTTTGTTACAATTTTCCACTGTATAGCATCTAATTATTGGCGGGTCAGCTAAAATGTGTCCCACTCACTGCTGCAGCAGGTAAAGTCATGACGGGGGGGCAGGCAGTGGGGGCAGCACCCTGACTCCTGCCCCTTGGCCTCGCATATGTTGCCCCCTGCTGCCTGTCCCCCCGCTGCTTGTTCCTCCTGCTGCCTCCTCCCTGGTCACCTGCTCTCCCTGCCCCTTTCAGTTTGTCCTCCCATGCCTACACCCCCTTGCACCTACCTGCCAGTGCCTGCCACCTGCTGCTGCTGTCTGCCTTCACTACTCCTCTGCCACTTCTACCCCTCGTCTGTGCCCCAGCCCCCACCACATACCCTCACTCTGGCTCCACCATGGTCCTGGCCCTGCTCATGGCTCAAGCTCTCAGCCCAACCTTGTAGTAGCAGTGGCAGCAGTTCCTGCCAAAGCTCCGGGGCCCAGCTGGCCGCATCAGCAGGGAGGGGACAGACAAGATGGGGCAGGGGCAGGGGATGGAGGGGCAGAGGTGCTGCAGCTCCCACCTCAACCATGGGTAGGGGCCAGAGTTGCAGCAACTGCCTGCTCCCCCTCCCCCTCCCCCTCCCCACCATCCTGCACTTGAATCCAAAATGAGGGGGCTTTTCCCCTCCCATGTTAAATGGGTAAAAAACCTCATTTTGGATGAGAGCAAACGTGGTATACGCTCTTTGGGGACATGCCTTTTACTATGCATTTCGATAGTGTTTAGAATATTATTCATAGTGCTACGATCACAAATTCATCTGGGACTTCTTGGTGCTCTTGTGATGACGATGATGGTAACAAGGATACTATCTCTCTTCAACTTGGTTGATGGTTTCTTTTATTCCTCTGACACACACTGCTTGGAAATGCATTTAAAAGTCAAATTGGAGGTTTGGATGGGTTTTGTTCTGCTTATAGCACTGAAACTAAATGACTGTGGCTGAGTGATGGGTAGAAAGGCTCATATGTTGAAAGTGCCTCATCTTCCAAGTCATATGGTACTTTGTGTCCTGGAGTCACTGTTTTCCTATGAAGCTGAACCTCTTTATGTGGTTTTATGTATGAAAAAGAGTAAAAATGCACCGCTGAATTTTCTAGGATTAAAGAGCACAGCCCTGCTTACCTTCATCGCTGTTATCATCTACAAGGATAATCTCCTTCAGGAGGTGAGCTGGGGTGTGATTAACAGCACTGTGCACGGATCGCAGAATCACCGACAGCGCTTCGTTCACAAAGATAAAAATAATGGAAATTTGGGGCAGATCCTTTGCATATTTCAACTCTTTACACCTGCAACACGAAGGAACACAAAGAGAAACTGGATTAGCAGAATGCTGGCTGGACCACAGCCCTGGTAGAAGCTGCGCAAACACAAGCTACTGCATAGGGCAATTAATCAACTGCTACAGCTTTACAAAGCCATACATTTTGGCAAACACTCTGTACTGTTCACGTGCCACATTTCAGGCATGCATCCCTCTGCGCTGGAGTTTAGACTGTGGCTGGCACTCCTAGGGAGAATTTGCTTCTAAGGAATCTCAAAAACATAAATGAAAATCAGCTAATCAGTTTCAATTAGCTGGAGCCAGGTAAATCATGGATGCATATATGTGCAAGCACACACACGGAGATGTACAGTATGGAAAAGGCGGCTTTCACTGTGGAAAATGCCTCTGACTGCAATTTCAAGTCGAGCCTCCGTTCATAGTCTGTTTTAAGATTAATGGTGCTCAGATATTTGCCATGTTCTTAAGCTGCGCTAGTATATCTCCTTCTGCTTGCTTTTTGGTACTTCTAAAACGCAATGAACTTAACATGACCTCTGGTCAAATACCTTTAATCAAAGTTTTAATATTGGTTTTTCTAAAAGGATTTTTCCTGTTGCTGGAACATGCTTTGGACTGGAGCGTCACCTTGAACTGGCATCTTTGCACTTCACAGCTGGTACATGATTTTTTTTTTTATGCCATTTTATAATTATCCCCCATGTTTCCAGCCTTAATTGTTCTAAACAAGCTTTGCTTTTGTGGCTGGGCATTTATTTATTTGCATTTCTCCATCCTGGATCTGGGAGGTTTTCCCTTTGCAGCCAAACTCATTACTGACATACCAGAGGTTTCTGGTCCGCAAATGAATATAACTGTGACTGTGAGCAGGACTGAGGAGTTAAGAGGTGGCAAAGAACTTTCAGATAATTAAATCCATGCTTCCACCAGGACAGGATATAGTTCCAGTGACACACAAAAGATAATAAATTAGTGCTGCACTTGATCCTATCCAAAAGCCTTAATTTAATCCATTCATCACAGGATGCAAACAGGTGAACACATTCAAGACCACTACGAAGTAAGCAGAGTGATAAAATAAAGTCTATCAGAAGTCAAAAGAGGAGTAAAGGTTTTGGAACCTCCTGATAGTAAGGGAACTCTGTCTTCTATTATTTCTATCTTACCTGCCTTTCTATAAGCCCTCTAGACAAGGAATAATTTCATTCACTATTAATCATGCTCAGATGATTCTGTCATAAGGTTTTAGTGTCATAAAATCATAAGGCCAAAAAGAGATGACTGGGACCGAAAGTCCGACCCTGTGAACTACAAAGCACAGCTCACTGTTAGGGCCAAGTAAATCAGCTGGGATGAAACAAGCCCTGACCCAATTCTCTGTTCCAAAAACACCAACTAAACCCTGGGGTTTACCAAAAAAGTTCAGATAACAAGTTTCCGTTTCCTAGTTACCTACTGGGAACCACAATGGTATGGGCTATATTTTGAAAGGAGGTCATCATGTTCATTGCACAGTAGCGACTGAGCTCTTTTGGGCTGGGGACAGACATTCAAAAAGCCTGAGCCTGAATTGATTCAACCTTTGCAAGTCAGTCTAATCTGGCTAGACTGAACCGGTTTCCAGCCATACAGACCATCCCTCTGGACTGAGGAAATTCAGGCACATGCCTGCAGTGGCTCAGGCTGGAAGCCGGGGGATGTGGGGAAGGGGGCACTAGAGCAGCCCTCCCTTCCCTCGCAGAGCTGAGCTGAGTGGGGTGTGGCCAAGTCCCAGCAGGAGGCTCTGATGAGGGAGGGGTGTGAACCCCCAGCCTGCCTGCAGTCCCAGGATTTTCCTGGCTGGCTGTTCAAGGGGTGGAAGTGTTACCAGCCCCCACCCCCCAGCCAGCACTGAAGCAAAGCACGTGTGTGCTGTGCATGCACCTGTTGATGATACGGAGCTTTTCACTCTCTCTCCCTGCTTCTGTATACTGTCTGCAGCAAACTGACAGGCAAGAAAGCCGGGGGTGCTGGGGGCTGATAAGCATCACCCCTACCCCAGTGTTTGTCATCCAATTAAAAAAACAGAAGGACATTACCAGCTACCTGTTGATTCTGCCTATTGATTCAGCACAGACCCAGCACGTGGTCTGTTAGCTAATACACAGACACCTACTCCGCAAGGCAGACGAGAGGGGGGAATTCCTGGTTAGCAGGGAGTGGCAAGAGGGAGGGAAGGGAGCAAACAGCTGTTAAACAGGGAAGGACATTAAGTTACCTCCTCCAAGGAAGGACATTAAGCTACCTGTTGAATAGCTCCAAAAAGGCTGTCTGCCTCTGTCGTCTCCAACAGCACAGACGCTAGCCAGCAAGCGGTCTGCTAGCTAATGCTGACGTGTCTATGAAGGACGGGGGATACCTGCTTAGCATGGAGTGGTGAGGGTCGGGGGGAGCAGAAGCCAGGCAGACGCCTGCAGGGACTGCCGAGCTCCAGCGAGACAGCAGAGGAGAGAGCCCCACCCAGCCCAGAGAGCGTGCTGGGATGCTGGGGGAGTCTGGTTTAACTTAAACCCGCAAAGGGTCTGGGACAGACATTGCATAAAGTGGTTTGAGCCAAACCAGTTAAGTCTGATGATACATTCAACCAGGTTTATCTCAAACCGGTTTCAGCCATTTCAAACTGGTTTATGTGCACTGAACTTCTGTTCTGTTACAGGTTTAAACCAGTTTCTGATCACTTATACTGGCTTATGTGTAATGTCTGTCCCTAGCCTTGAAAGTCTGGCCCAAAGTGCACATTGGGAGGAGTGGCATGCTTACAGAAGCTGCAGATGTGGCTAATCTTTTCTGTAGATGGAAACATAAACCTTGCGTTTCTGTGTATTCCATGTATGCACGCTTAAATACATACATACAATGGATATTGAAGTGTAGGGGTTAATTTAAGCAAATGCTCTCGCTCTCAGGAAAGGAAAGGAAGGAAGAAGGAAAAGGAGGAAACTGTCATTCCATGAAAAAAATCAATTTTCGACATTTGTGATCGATTAACATGGGACATCCAGCAGTATTAACTGCAGTACAGTTAGTATTTATTTACCAAGTGAAGCCTGACAGACAACTAGAGAGAAGAAAGCACATAAAAGCTGTAACTACACAGTTAAATTACAGACCAACAATAACATTAATACATTTTTTAATTGTATTAGCTATTTCTTAGGCAAGCAACAAGCATCCTTTATGCTCCAAAATGAGACGGAGGAAATTGGAAAGATTTTTGTAATGACACCATTACCAGAGAGTACACCTATAAAGCTTTCTCACTGAACAAGCAGTTGAAAATGAATCCATATTTTTCCCACTGTAACTATTGCCTTCCTCCTCTGAACCTACCTTAATAGAAACAGATGCTGAACAGCTTTTGGGAAACTATTTCTTTCCAATCCTGCAAGAACATTAGTGAAGGGGTAAACTCAGAATTGACCTTGAATTTTCATAACAACCTCCTTCTAAAATATAGCCTGTGCTGTGGTTCCCAGGTGGTAACTAGGAAATGGAAACTTGTTAGCTGAACTTTTTGGTGAAATCCCCACGGTTTAGCTGGTGTTTTTTGGAACAAAGGTTTGGGTCAGGGCTTATTGCATCTCAACTGACTGGGATGTGTAAAAGTCAAACTCAACTAAACTCATTTTGAGATTCTAAAAAATGCTTTCTGTTTGTCCCTCTACATATTATGTCGGATAGATGGAGAAAGGGAGGCAGGAGAGAAGGAAAAGAAACAACATTTTGCTTTAGTTGTTCATACTTGTGCACAGCTACTCCCTGAGACAAGCTATTCTGGTGGTAACCCCAGCTCAGTCTGTGATCAGTGGCTTGAAGAAGCGTCCAAACCAAGCCCATTGTTACTTTCTATTCTATCACATTCCTTCTGCCCCCAAATACTGAGGACAAATGGGTAGAGAAACTGGGAGAAGAAATCAGCCACTGAACAGTGTAGGCACTTCACATACCCCTATTGCTAATATCTATAATGCTGCAGTTCTCAAAAGACAAGCTTGGAGCATAAACACAGAGCTCTCCAGTGGCCGTGGCTGCAGCCATGCTAGGGAGGGCAGCAACAATGTAAAACAGAATTAAACTCCAACTAGTTCCAACAAAATCCAGTGTCAGTCTTCTTCAGTGTGCTTCCTTCACTTGTGGCATGAGGAGCAGCTGGTTTATGTGAGGCTCTGCCTGCAGCCATGTGCTGTTGTTCTCCAACTCCTCCAGGCTCCACAGCAATAATTTATTATTGACAGGCTGACGCATCAACAAATATTCATGTGTTCAAGAAAACACCTGGTGCTTTTGTTCTCTCATGGGGCCAAAGTAAAGAAGATAAAGAAAAACACAGTGCTTGAGCTTAGACATAATTAGAGGGGCCAATGGAGAACTTGTTAAAAGCAGCAGGGATAATGACTGCTCCGTTCTAGAGGAGGCAGTTTTATTTTTCCTTGGCACTTTAAAAAAAAAAAAAGTACCGATCTGAACACTGCTTTAGTCAGGCAGATCAGGTGGCTCCGAATATTTACAAGCTGTGGTTAGAGAGGTTGACAGCTCTACTCTTCCAAATATTTCTTGAGGCTTCTGAGATATTAGTCTAGGTATGTAGGATTTACCGTACCCTACCAAGGCATCGGTCTCTCAGATTACGTGTGCTGCCTGGGCTCTGGGCTGCTTCTGGTAGATGCTGAGTGGAAGGTGGGACTTCTCTAACGCACTGGGGTATTAAAGGATCCTGCATGCAAGAATTTTTATCCAACCCGTAGCAGGACTATGCCATGAACCATGAGATGGGATGACCTTCTTCTTGGCACATGGAGTTATAAATCAAGCTTGATTACAAGGCAGAGAAGCCTACAAGGTAAAATATCTGTTGATTTAACTCCCTCTTTAAGTAGCTGAGAGGAATGAGTCTTCATTGGCCAGCATCCTCACAAGAAGCCCAGCAGTACCAGATTAAAAGGGGCTTGCAGGTAAAACCCAACAACACTGTTATGTTTTAGGGTCTAAAGTTATCAGAATTGTCTTTTGGACCAATATTATTTCTACAGGAGGAAGCATCCCCTTTAGGCATCGCTTACAATGACTGACTCCAGCCTGAAGCTACAAAATTCAGATCCAAACGCAAAATTCTTCAGTAACCCGATTACATATATAGGACCCGTCCCACAGTACAAGCCCAGATCTGAAATTTAAAATGTATTATAGCATCCAGATCTTAGATTTTAGAGCTAGTCCATCCTTAATCCTAGATCAACTATGTATATGTACACATACGTGGCATCTTCTCGGCCTAGCAATTAACAGTACTGAATATCAGGGCAGGGATATTTTCATGATAATTCTGGACCAATCAGAAGAAGAGGAGGAAATATAATAAAACCTGTTTTTGCAAAATTTTCCAGCAAGACACTGTGGCCAAGCACTTTGCTATGGTTGGATAAACTTAAGCACTCATGAACCATGCAGCAGTGGAGGTTCCTCTTTATCAGGGATCTGGCTTTTCCATTTCCTGTGGAAAAACAGAGAAAACTGCGGATTTTACCCTTTCCCAGAGGAAAACGTGGATCTCTCATTTTAACAGAGAAGCCCATGGATTTTGCCATTTTGCAAAGAGCTCTCTGCAGGCTGGCAGAGTTCCCACCTGCAAGGGGCTAGGGGGCAGTGGGAGGAGGGCGCTCAGGCAAGTGCTGCCGTGTGCCAGGAAGCCTGAAGAGCAGCTCCTGCGGGTAAGTTGTTGGGGAAGACTGTGGTCTGCATAGGTAAGAAGAGAGGGAGTTGGCCAGGGTTGGGGTTAAGGCTGCTGCCCAGCTGAAGCCACAATGCGCAGCTGCTGGCCACAGCAGGGAGTAGGATGGGGGTGCGGGTGGCTCATCTCGGGGAAGGGGGGCAGCTCCCCACCACTGTGCGCACTCCCAAAGGGGGTGGGGGGGACCCGTGCTCCCCAGATCAGTGCATGGGGTGGGCACAGGTTGCCTAAAGTGGGCTTGGGCTCCCCGCTCTGCTGCCCTCCCCCAGGACCTCCACAGTCCAGCAGGTGCGAACTGGCACTGCAGGGAACACCAGGGCCGCTCAGGGATCTCATTTCTGCTGAGCTCTATGCTGCCCTGGCAAGGCACCCCTTGCCTTCCAGGGCAGCAGTGCAGGGTTGTGCCCCTCAGGGGGCAGGGGATGCCATGGCAGCACAGAGCTCGCAGCAGCAAGGAGATCCCTACGTGGTCCCACTGTACCCTGCAGTGCTGGGTTGCACCTGCTGGGCTGTGGAGGCCCCAGAGGAGGGCAGCACGATGGGGAGCCTGAGCCCTCAGTGGGCAGTCCATGCCCGCCCCTGCCCTGCACACAGATCTGGGGAGGGGGCACAGCTCCCCCAGGAGTGCACGACATAGTGGCGGAGAACGAGCCCTAGCCCCTGCCCAAGCCTGCGGTGGGCAGGCAACAGGCACTGGTGGGGAGTGAGGGACTCGGGCTCCACTCTGCTGCAGCAGCTCCCACCTTCTCAGCAGGGCCAGGGGCCAGTGGGGGGTGAGGGAGGAGTAAGGGGCACCAGCAAGGCTGTGGGGGCTGTGGAGGGGAGTGAGAGGCCTTTCATTTTAATCACAGATTTCTGGGTTTTTAATCAGAGACTATGCAATTTTTTATCAGATAATTTCCGATTTTTTTTAGCAGGGAAAAGTAGATACCTGCTCGTTATTAATGCAAATAGATTGATGGACTCTTAAGACCAGGTAGGATCATTATGAACACTGAGGCCCATAACACAGGCCAAAGAATGTCACCCAATAATTTCAAATCCGTAACTCTAGACTGAGTGTAAGAAAGTCTTAAAAGCTGTCCAGTCCTGACTTAGGATGGCAAGTGATTGACTGTCCACTCTGATTCCAGGTCAGTTGTTCCACTAATTAATAACCTTCACTGTTAAAAATGTGCTCCTTGTTACCATTCTGAATGTGTCTAACGTCAGCTTCCAACCTTGTAATTTCATAATGTCTTTTTCTGCTAAATTAAATAGCCATTTAATATCCCCAAGTCCTCTTCCTACATATGTACTTGGAGGCCATGCTAATCAGCATCCATCACAGACAAACCTAAGCCGAAACTGGAAGTTACTAGAGTTGCGTCACTTTAGACCGGTGGGGAATCTGGCCTCCAGAGTTGGGAGACAGATTCACACTGAGAGTTGGTTTCTCATGTGCTATCTTTAGCACTTAATGAACACTTAACATCTGCAAAGCGTGGTACAATTGTTGGCAAATAAGTGACATCAGCTAATTAGTGCACATTACCCCCTTGATATTTTTACTACTATATGCTATTTTCACAGTTAAATGTGCTATGGCACCTGCTTGTAAGATCTAAATCAGAATACTGAAAATCAATAGGGAAAGAGCAAATGTATCCTCTGGCATCACTTGCTTTCTTGCCTCTTACTTTGATGTCCCATTGATCCGAATGAATGACACTTTTATGTCCCATTAAATCAGGGCTGAAAAAGACTACATGATTCCTGGCAAATGCCACATGGCTACAAAATCAAAGATGCTTCTAATGCCTACTTATTGGGGAGCCAGTTAGAAACTTATTTGAACCATTGCTGTGGGTCGTGATATATAGCTAAAATGGAGCAACACTGCATATTAGCATATCCCTGCGTTCAATTCACTGCTATACTAGACCCTTTTACATCACTTTGGCAGCAGAAAGGGGCAGAAACAGCCACCTGTGCAAGGCTGCAAAAGGGAACTATATACTGTTACCAGTAAACGGAAATTTGAAGGTAGGACCAGGAGCCTACGCACGGCTAAAGCTCAGTGAACTCTGGTCCATCTCCATTTCCCAAGACCTGAAGAGGGCCATAGAAGCAGACCTTAAGTTGAGCCATCTCACTCATATGCACAACACGGACATGCTCCCACAGATTGAGAGGTAGGCACAATAAAGTCCATTCAATCAGAACAGCTTCTGTTGTTATCCAGGGGATGATATAACAAGTGGTGGAAAAGGATTTTCCACTGAGTCCAAAATTGTAATGACCCGGATGAATGAAGAATAACATTAAATATATGAAGACAGACGTTTTTATAAATGCTTCTTCCCAGGTAGAAGATAACTGCTTTATAAAAGTAACCGTTCAAGAGCAAAATAGAGGATTGAGGGAGAGAGAGAGAAATATGACTGGTTTTATGCTGAACAGCTTGGTCTATGTCAGGCCATATTAATCATGTCAGGAAATTTCAGAATAAAATAAAGTTTTGTTGCTATATATGTTTGTGTCTGCTAGAGGAGTCTGCTGTGGGATCCATTGATCATTCATTTTTATTTTTGCCACACAGCTGTAAATCTAGTCTTCTGTGCAGCAAGTGAGATTAGAATGTTTATTGACGCTTTCAGTAACAGAAAGAGGATATCGTCTCATGTATTGCTCAGAAATCCTGGGGTAGAAAAATATCATAGAATCAAAGTAAGCGTTCTTAAAGCACAGAGGGACATTAGGTTAGGAAGTGACAATCTAAAAATAGTTAGACCGGCCCGCTAATTTAACTTGACCCACTTTGCTATGTAGTGTATATATATCAGCTGACTTCCAGAAGGCAATACCATGTCAATCTCGAGAAACCCCTCTCCATCACCAGCTCTACAAATCACTAGTCTGGCACTGATTAGGCAAGTAGTGATCTGTGATTCAGAATTAAATCTATGCCCAACCCAGCTGCCTATTTTGTTCCTCTGTTGCAACAACTCCGACACCTGGGCCCTGGCAGACATTCAAGTAAAAGCACAATGACCCCAACAATGATGCCTCCTGCTTCCTATACACCCTTGACTCCGACGCAGTCGCAAGTCTGGGAGTCCCCCCATCAGCTGCTTACTGGGAGCACAGACCAGCTGATAGGCCTGGCCACACAGTCAATGTACGGGCACAATGGGAACCAGCCACAACATCACTACACGTATGTGGGAGTTTTATCATGTCATTAATTGAATGAACATGTGGCCAGGTAACTACTTAAGTTGTGATTAATAGTTAATCATATCTCAAGTGTAAGGTCTGTCAGGGGCCTCTCACGTGAGAGCAATCTGGAACAAGGGCTGTTTGCTTTATTCCAAGCTAAGCGATGTGGGATGTAATTACAGAGCTCTTCTTCCAGCTTCCATTCTCCGACAGACATCTCACGTAAGTTGAAACCAGGAGGTGCCAGCCTTCCCTTTCGCCCAAATTGAGAGCTAGTGAAGTCAAGGTACCAGCTATTTTCTGCAACTTACTCAATACCCAGCACCTGTATTAAGAGGATCCCCTTCAATTAGGTCCTACTAGATTGATTGTCCCATAAGTCTTTTCCCCCCACTTTGAGCACAAACATACCCTGCAAAATTAAACTAGAGGGGAATAAAAACCAACAAGCAGAAATTCACCTCCTTTTTACGTCTCTGCTTATTTCTATTGACAAAACAAAGGACAATCCTCCATAGCCTGAAATTCTCTCCTCTCATCATATGCCTCATAAGATTCAATTGCTTTACATATTCAGGGGTGAAATTAGGTTCCCATCAAGGGCAGACTTCAATAATTGTCTGGAAAACATCAGTCCATAAATAACCTTATTTTCTCAATGATTCATTTGATTGATATTTTAGAAGACATTAACCTTATTATATTTGGCTCAGCTTGAAATCGTTTCTTCGAACAATCATATACTGTGCACCCAACTTATGCATTCGTTAATTGCGTATTACAAACAAGAGGTGGGTGGACAGAGAAGCAGGCTAGGTGCTAAACAAAAGAAATATGAAGGATGTATGTGGATAAAAAGTTTTGATGCTTTTTTATCACAATCTTTAATAAGCACAGGGGAAGTCAATCTTTGATGTCCTACAGGTTCAAAATCAGGATCTCACATTGTTCTTTGTTCTTAAGGGAACAAATGAAAAATGTTGATAACAGAACACAACAGACTCTGATGATTATCAGTTTATTTAGAAATGGAGCTGTTTGTCCAACCATCCAAGAATTTGGATTTGTTTCTGTATATTTTGATTATATCAATTGGGACTGGAAGTCTCACGAAAAGATCTGCCAAAGTTACCAGTACTACTGGATAAGGAGTGAATTTGAAGTCGGCTCCCATATTTCCCTATACAGCTGAAAAGAGGAAGAACAGAGTTGTTCATAAAATACTGTACTTCAAAAGTTTCTAGAATCTAGGGGAAGCACATAGGCACACAACCACATGGGTTCCGGTATACTGAAACTCAATTAATTCTTACCCTTTCTCAAGCCAATAACTCATTCCTAACCACAATTTTCGAATTTATTACAAATGAACTTTGTTCATCATCATTGTCTTTGGGAATCCCTCACAGTTGAGGATAATGATCTTATCTGTGTGTCCAAAGATGGCTGATGAGGCCTACCCAGGATCAACAGACTCTACTGCAGTTCAGACATGTCTTTCCGTGTGGGGTGGGTGATGCTTGATTTGGTCCAGGATGTGCTCCCACTTTCTGCCACTCCCACTTTTCCATCTCCTGTTGTTGTCGTCATGAGGTTTCAAAGTACTAAGGTCCCTGCAGCAGACTCTTCCTCCACTTGGGATGGTCCTGGGAGATAATATCTCACAAGTTGACATCAATGTTGCATATCTGTAAGTTGGCCTTGAGGATGTCCTTGAAGCACTTCGTCTGCCCTCCTCTTGAGCATATGCCTTGGCTGAGCTGGGAGAATAAAACTTGCTTCAGGAGTCTCGAGTCAGATATCCAGATTACATGGCCAGCCCAGCACAGTTGATGTCAGATGATCATCACCTCAATACTTGTGGTGTTTGCTTGCAGGAGGACACTAATGTTGGTGCATCTGTCTTCGCACTGGATTTGGAGGATCTTCCATAGGCAGCACTGATGGTACTTCTCCAACAACTTTACATGTCTCCTGCATGCTGTCCACATGTCAGCTCTGTACAGTAAGGTGGGGATCAAAACGGCTTGATAAACTATGAGCCTGGTTTCAGATCTGATGTCACAACCTTTGAACACCCATTTCCTCAAGTGTCTGGAGGCTGCACTTGCACATTTCAGGTGATATTGGATTTCTTTGATGTCAGCCTTCTGCAAGAGATAGATTCTGAGGTACGGGAAATACTCAATGTTCTTGAGTCTCACCATGAATCTTAATTGAAGAGCTGAGGACTGCTCGTTAAGAGCATGTTGATGAAGAACCTCAGTCTTTTAAATGTTAAACATCAGTCCCCATTTTCTTGTATGCCTCAGTAAAGCCATCAATGATTTCCTGAAGGTCTGTTTCTGAGTGAGCACAAACTACAGCATCATCAGTGTACTAGAGCTCAATGATTGAGATGTTGGGCTGGTCTTGGTTTTGGCTCAGAGTTGACAGAGATTATGCTGGATAGGAAAACTGTGAAGTCTTGGGACAGTGGCTCTTGCACAAAAATGGCTGGGGCAAGACTGGGTTGTGGTAACAAGACTGCCACAAAAAAAATCAAGCTCCACTAATTGCTTGCAACCCATTAGGCATGGAGACCGTGAAGCCTGAGGTACCCAACAGCACATGCGTGCCATAAAATAATAAAAGCAATGGTTCTAATTGTTGTCAGAGACCTGACACGCTCATCACATGTATATCTCCTAGCTAAGGAAGCCAGAGAAAAAGGCTGAGCCAGGAGGAAACTACATATACATTTCAAATGAACTAGCAACTAAAGATGACAAATGAGTAAATACGCATCTCAAGCAAAACCTGTAAAAAATGCATTGAATACAGGAAAAATGTCCTGTACGTGATATCCTCACATTTCTCAAAACAGGCATCCAATGTCTAAGGTGTTACAAATGTCTCAATCATTCAGTGCATGTCTGGAGTTTTGTAAACAGACCATCACTAGTACAAGCTATTGCAAATTTGCCCCACTGATAAGAAAATACCCAAAGACAGGTCCAGTAACCAATGCTTCTAAACATCCTGTTTGACCAGTCCAGACTCATCACGTGTAATTGACCATTAATTGTAGTGGCTGCAAGAAGCACAAGTCTTTACACCTAGACAAATCCAAAAACAGGAACCAGGCAATTTAACGATTGTAATTTGATGGTCACCCTTTTCCTCCCTGTTTTGTTCAGACTTTAATTGGTCAACTACCAAGGAAAAATGCTTTGAAGCTATACAGTTAAACAGTATATAGAAAGACAGAACTGCCAGTAAGGTGTGCAGTTTAGGGAAGACCAAGAAGCCATCCTGCCACCCATAAGCAAAGGATCTGCACTGTGGGGCTGTACAAGAACTGCTTCCTGCCTGCACTGGGTAAAGACCTCTTTGCAGCTAAGACAATCCAAGAAGTAATAGCTCATTTTATTTTGGGAAAGAGTCTTTTTCTGTCATTTGGTTTTGTAACGTGTTGATGGCTATTAAAGCAAACCGTTTTGCTATTAATTAACCCAGTGTTGTGTCAATTCTTAGAGCACTAGGTTTAAAAACCCATTTTTAAATGCAACAGTTGAACAGTTTGGTAGTTTAGCTCCACTCCAACTGGAAGCTTGTTGGTGGTCAGATGTAGTAGCATTGTGGTAAGGAATATTGAGAAGAGCGTTGAAGTGATGACACAGCCTTGTTTAGCTCCCATCTTAACCTCAAAGGGATCCATAACTGAGAACTACCACTTGCATACTGTCATGGAACAGACAGAAAATGGTGACAAATTTCAGTGGGCACCTGTACTTCATAAGGCTCCTCTGCTACACTGCTCGGCTGACAAAGTTGAAAACTTTCACAAGGTCAAAGATGGCCAAGTAGAGAGACTTATGCTGTTCCTGGCATTTCTCCTGCAGCTGGCGAGCTATGAAGATCACGTCAGTTGTACCGCTTGATGCCCTAAACCAACACTGAGATTCTGGGAGGAGCTCTTCAGAAAGTGGAAGGAGATGGTTCAGAAGGGTTCTCGCAATAATCTTTGCTGTGGTGGACAGCAAGGTGATTCCTCTGTAGTTTCCGCAGTCGGACTTGTCTCCTTTCTTGAAAGTTGTCACAGTCATAGTGTCCCTGAGGTCCTCTGGGATTTCCTCATCATTCCAGATCTTTAAGACGAGAGCATCAAGCTGTGATGTGAGCTCCTCTTTTCCGTGTTTGAAGATTTCAGTGGGGATTCCCATGTGCTCCAGGTACCTTGTTATTTTTCATCTCCTTAAGGGCTTTCCTGACCTCATCAATGGTTGGAGGGATTCTGATATCAGCTCTGACTAGATGTTGCAAGATGGAGTTGAGAACACTCTAGTCAACAGCAACAACAAAGCCAACATGGCTTTGTTGCTGGAAGGTCTTGCCTGACCAACCTCATCTCCCTCTATGACCAAGTGACGCATTGCCTGGACAATGGAAATGAGGTTGATGTCATATATACATCCACAGATGCATCATGGGCAGGTCCAAGGAGGCGATCTTCTCCTTCTATGCAACACCGGTCAGGCCGCAGCTGGAGTACTGCATCCAGTTCTGGGCGCTGCGCTTCAGGATGGATGTGGACAGCATTGAGAGGGTCCAGAGGAGGCCACTCACATGGTCAGGGGGCAGCAGGGCAGGCCCTACAAGGAGAGGCTACGGGACCTGAACCTGTTCAGTCTCCACAAGAGAAGGCCGAGAGGTCATCTGGCGGCCGTCTATAAACTTACTGGGGGGGGGGGGGCAGCAGGGAATGGGAGAAGCTCTGTTCCCCTGAGCACTACCAGGAGTAACTAGGAATAACGGCCACAAGGTGATTGAGAGTAGGTTCAGCTAAACATTAGGAGGCACTACTTCACAGTTAGGGCGGCTAGATCTGGAACCAATTTCCAAGGGAAGAGGTGCTTGCTCCTACCTTGGGAGTCTTCAAAAGGAGGCTAGATAAATCACCTAGCTGGGGTCATATGATCTCAGCATTCATCCCTGCCAATGGCAGGGAGTTGGACTTGATGATCTGCTGAGGTCCCTTCTGACCCTAACAACTATGAAAAACTGTGAAACAACTATGAAACTATATCTGTATTTCAAAAAAGCCTTTGACTTTGTCTCCTATGACGTCCTCACGGTTAAGATGGGGAACTGCAGCCTTAACCATCTCACAGTCTGATGCCTGGGGAACTGGCTCCGGGGTCAGACCCAAAGAGTTCTAGTTGATTGGAGCAAATTGATGTAGCACAAGGTCACCAATGGAGTCCCACAAGGCTCAGGACTCGGGCCAGTACTCGTCAGCATCATTAATGATCTAGATTTGAGTGTCAGATATGAACTGGGAAAGTTTGCGGACAACACTAAACTATGGAGGAAGGCAGTCATGCTGGAAGGCAGGCTGGGGATACAGGCTGACCTGGATATGCTCGCAAGGTGGGTGGACTAAAAGCTGATGGCATTCAATGTAGAGCAGTGCAGGGTGCTCCACCTTGGGAGAAAAAACCAGCATCATACTCATAGGCTTGGCAGACTCACTAGCACCATGACCAAAAGAGACTTGGGGGTCTTGATTGACTACAAAGATGAACACGAGCCACCAATGCAATGCTGTGGCTGGCAAAGTAAACCACACACTTTTATGAATCCACCAACGCATCTCAAGCAAAACCAGGGATGTAATCCTCTGGCTTCACTCAGCCTTAGTGAGGCCGCAGCTGGAGTATTGCATCCAGTTTTGGGTCCCCCACTTCAGGAGGGATGTGGATAAGCTTGACAGAGTCCAAAAGAGAGCCACCCATATGATCAAAGGCCAAGAAAGCAAGTCATACGAGGAGAAGCTGAGGGAGATTGGACTCTTCAGCCTGGAGAAGAGAAAGCTCAGGGGTGACTTGGTGGCAGCCTATAAGTATATAAGATGGGTGCATCAGGATCTGGGAGACAGTTGTTCACCAGGGCTCCCTTAGAGATAACTAGGTCTAATGGCCACAAACTCCTGCAAGACTGATTTAGACTGGACATAAGGAAAAACTTCCTAACAGTCCGAGTGTCCAGGGTCTGCAAGCACCTACTCTGGATTCATTCAAAAGGCATTTGGATGTTTATCTTGCTGGGATCGCTTAACCCCAGCAGACTTCCTACCTATGGCAGGGGGGCTGGACTTGATCTTGCAATGTCCCTTCCAGCCCCTAATGTCTATGAAGTCTATGAACAGCAGTGTCTCAATTGAGAAGGTCTTCAAAATACTCCTTCCAACAGGCATTGATGGCTCCCCTTTCCTTGATCAGGTCTCCTCCATCCTTAGGTGTCAAGGGCGTTGGTCCCGGAGTGCTTGGACGACAGATGGCTTTTGTGGCACTGAAAAAGCCACACGTATCATGGATGGCAGTGAATGGGACCGCTGGGAGCAGCAAGCTTCCTCAGCGCCGGGCGCGGGCTGTGCCCAGCACTGTTTCAGGCAGCAGTGGCAGCCTCCTGTCATCTGGCACACAGATCCAGGGGCCCAGAAACCTCTGCACCTATCTCCTTTAAACTTGGCAGGCTTCATACCCTACCATTCCTGCAATTTTCACCCGAATCAGGCAAGAATGACAGTTTTACGCATTTTCATGATTCCCCATTATAGCCTACGGACGAAATGTCGAAACAGCAAAGCAGTTTCAACAAAAAAAAACAGAACAGTGCTTCGAAATGAAACAAAACTCAAAACAAAACACTGTCCCTTCAAAACAGCAAAATGGAACAGTTGTTTGCTGAGCCCCTGATATAGCAGTAAGCTGCTACCAAGTCCCCTCTCAGCCTTCTCTTTTTTAGGCTGAAGAGTCCCAGGTCCCTCAGCCTTTCCTTGCTGTGTCTCTGATCATATAGGTGGCCCTTCTCTGGACTCTCTCAAACTTTACCTGTCCTTATTGAAGTGCAACGCCCAGAACTGGATGCTGTACTCCACTGCCAGTCTCAGCAATCCTGAGTAAAGCAGAAGAATCACTTCCTTGGTTTTGCTGGAGATGCATCGATTGATGCATGCCAGAGAATTATTTGCCCTGCATAAACCAAAGAGAGGGAGAAAAGGAGGGCAGCTCACACTTGGGCTGGTGGGAAGAATATAACTGAAGACCCCCCCTGAGTGGGATTACTGTTCATACCAGAGCACAGAATTTAAAAAGGCATTTTCTTTAAATTCAGCTAATGCTCAACAGAGACCTACACGCAGCCTAACATGAGGGAGCTCCTGTCACCCTCTCCCTTTCTCCCCCCAGTCTAAGGCTTGACTGCCTCTTCTCAATTCAAAATCCTTCCTCATATTCTTTGTGAGTGTAGAGGTCAACTATCTGACACAAAACTGGAAGCTTATTACAAAGCTTGCAGTTACCAGTACTCCAGGCACACGATGCTCTTTGGCAGTCATGAATCAAGTGTCTTTGCTTTGTCTTGCTAATTACTTGAGCCCAGAGCCAAATCAGTCACCAGCCTTGCAAGGGAAACACAAGTCAGCCTGCAATGAAATGAGAGTTGTGTGTCCTGAGCCACTCCTCAGGAACAGCTGCCAATTAGACAAATTACAATGTAGGCTTCTGCTTCTTGAATATGGCCCACAGATTAAGGGAACTAAGCTGGCACTTCTGATCTGCCAGCTGGCCCCAAAAGGTGAGAGGATCAGCACTGGTCCTCACGAGCAAATGGCTTCAAATTAAAAATATTCTTTTCAAAACAAATAAAGACAAGGTGTGGAAGTTAACTAAAAGGTGAACTACCCAGCTGGAGGGGCAGCATAAGCAAATGCTTGGGGGTTACTGTTTCCATACTCTATGGTCCTACATTGATTCAGTAACTCTGGGTGCATCTACACGTGCAAATAATGTGCATGAATAAACTCCAGAACAATTATCTTCTGGAGTTTATTCATGCACAGCACGTGGAGCCCAGTGAGAGCAGTATAGGTTGGAAGGGGACCCAAGGGGACCGCCTGCCAGCTCAGGGCTGCTCTGACAGGGCTCCACATGCTGTGGAACCACTGGCTGGGGCACAAGGTGCAGGCTGGCTGGCACCGAAGCACCCTTATGCCTCAGCCAGCCCCATCGCCATCTACACATGCACTGCAGTGCATGAAACAACACTGCCACAGGGCAGTTCTTGTGTTTGCAGTACCCTGTAGCAGTGTTTATTGGTCTACTGTGACCCAGGAGGCTTGTGTGTTTAGTCAGTGATGTTTTACTGTGGATCTAATTAGTCAGCTCTGCAGTAAATATCTTGTGTAGACACTCCCTCTAAAGCCAACCTATCTGCTACCAGAGAAAACTAGGAAGGAACTGCTGATCCTAAAGGAGGACTAGTTGGCATGCATGGGTGCAAAGGGAAGAGTCATGGTGCTACCTGTCCACCCAGTAAAGCAGTATAGCACCCTAGAGATCCATAAGGCCATCCCTGCCCACAAGTCATAACATGTGTAATACGCTGGAACACATCCCTGCTTCTTATCCCCACAGCCAATCTCCAGCTGAGCCAGAAGAGTGCACATCCCAACAGCACAGTGAGCAGGGAATGTTTTCAAGGTGGACTCCTATGATGTGGGGTTGTAGGCTAACTTAACAGTCAGAGCAATGAACACAAAAGGAATGCAGCCCTGGACATAAGGAGGAACAAGCTAGCAAATGCTCTTCAGTGAAGCATTGCACAAACCATTTGTACTCAAGCACAAACAGCGGCAATCAAAACATCCTGCAGACAGCGCAAAACAGCAAAAGGAGGTAGAATTCAGAAAACACAATACAGAGGGCTAGTATTAAATAAAAGAGTGCAGCCTTCCCAGTATCACCCACCAAACAGCCATCCCATGATAGATTGCTGGATATGCATTCATGCTGATGATTTAGAATAATTGCTCCCCAATACCAATTACTGATAGCTCTATGTGCAAATTACCACATCCAATCTGATGATCTAAACATGCTGTGCACACATTAATCTTGCTATCACTCCTAAAAGCCAAGAATTATTACTGCCATTTGACAAACGATGACATGGAGACACAGTAAAGGTAATTCACTTGCCCAAGGGACAGAGCAAGTCCTTGGCAAAGAAGAGACCAGACAAATTTGCTGCTTTAACCATTAGGACTTCTTAAAGAATGACTTTTTTGGAAATGAGACCCTGATAAAGTGCGAGTCTCATTGCTCTTACCATGTCACTGTGCTGCTTCATCAGCACAAAGCAATAAGAAAGTTATGCCCTGTGGGACATGCCAGCATTTTGGGAAGGTATAAAGCCATGCTACCCAGCTGTGCACTCATGCCCTACTCTTCTTAAGTTGTATGTCAGACAAGGGAAAAGCTCGGAGTATCCATTGGGCCACAACAGCCTCCCTTGGCGCAGCCGCTCATGTAACTTAGAGTTGCCCTGACTTCAAATTTGGCATGGCTGAAGATTGGGCCCAAAGCCTGGGATGCCTTTTGGAGACGCATGGTTTGCTTATGTACTGACAAGCGTATGTGATTGCACGTGTGCATGCCCACACGTCACTTACCACAAGCCGATGCTAGATAAGACACTGCCCCAACGCTAGTCCTATTGAAAACCTCTGACATTTGGAGGTAAAAGTCCCGTGTTCTAACCCCAGTGCTGCCCGTGTACAGTTTGACTGATAACCATGAAGCTTGCATATGTAGCTGTGGCTTTGTTACCTTTTGACATGATGTCATTAGTCATCCTTTTCAGAAAAGCCATTTCAAGCAGCTAAGTACATGGTTATCTTATACAATAAGAGTGACAGAAAGTGCATCTTCAAGATATGATTTAGATAGCTACCAAAGGAATGGCTGAAATCCTAAAAAAACTGAAACATAAAAAGGTAAAATATGTATAGCATTTTAAAAAACCACCAACACAATGTTATAGTGGGGTATGCTTCCCTATTACAAAAGATAAAATAATGTACAAAGGAAAGAAGTCTTAATAAAATGCTGTGGATAATGCATTTTTGATAATATTCAAAATCCTAATTGTTTCCTCCTTATCAAATTCAACAACAGGACTCTTCTCATGCTGTGGACAACTGGAGAGAACCAAACAGGGGTTGAAGTTATTAAGTGACCTTTTTGTAATGCTGATTTGCCTGGAACTGAATTACTTTTTTTCTTAAGCATTTGCAAAATAATCCTGGTACATATCTGTCATCATAAGAAGGATCACTGCTTTTAACTTTACTTTACTTAAGGAAAGAAAACTCAGTTGCAGCCCATACCCAGGAATTGGGAGCACAAAATAAACAGACACAAAAACATGTGAATCCTAAAGTTTTGGGCTGTCACCTTGCAAACTTTGTAGAATTTAACCAGATTGGAGTTGGGATCATGCCAGACAACATCTCTAGTGCTTTTGGCTGTGAAAACTGGGAACCAACTGCATTTCTTTTCATAGACTCTGACCTTTGAGGACATATTTTCAAAGAGCTCATATCCCAATTTGG
This sequence comes from Crocodylus porosus, assembly GCF_001723895.1. NCBI lineage: Eukaryota > Metazoa > Chordata > Crocodylia > Crocodylidae > Crocodylus > Crocodylus porosus. Next base: position 7,403,855 of record NW_017728932.1, on the reverse strand, counting down.
AATATAAACCAGGAAGCTACGTCTTCTAACATTCACAGTATTCAGCAGCTCCCAAATATGACCCTTGAAGTCTAGTTTTTAATAAATTCATAGCTGGTCCTCATACAGAATAAATCCTGCTAACACGCTTATGCAGAGCTAATCCTTTCCTGACATTTGTTTCTTGTGAGAGTCCTGAAGGTTTGAATATCTAAGTTGGCAAATATCCTTTATGATGATCAAAATAAATGGCTCTTACTAAGTGATGTCTTGAAAAAAAATAGTGCAAACTTCTGAGACAGTTTAGACTATGTAGGTAAGATTTTGTGGGATTTTGTAGATTTTCTATAAAACTTGGTTCTTTGGTACCAAAAAAAATTTGGCTTAATAAATTCATATTTTTTCACACATCTCCTTGTGTCTTAAAACATCTGTTATTAAAATATAAATGTATGGTGAAATGCAAGAGAGAACTGCAGAATTGTTCCAGGTGTGCAGGCAGAATTCTAACTCAAAATCACTGTAATATTTTGGATAGATTTCTATTTTCAAGCTTGAGCAGCCTTCTAAGAGCAGACTGAAGAAAGGGAATATTCTTTAGGTGGAAAGATTAATCATGCTTTGCACTTCTGCCTAGGGTTCCCTACATATCTAGAAACAGCACAAAAGTTTGATGTAACCTAAGTCCATCTGAATTCACCTCACCACAGGTCTATCTTACACCACTCGAGCCATTTTAGATTGGTCTGTGTGCGCCGAACTTCTGTACAGTTATGGGTTTAGATCGACTTAGGTTCACTTAGACTGGTCTAAGTATAATGTCTGTACATGGCCGTAGTTATCCCTGTCTTTATGGCCTCTAGCATCATATCTGAGCAATTTCAAATTCATGAGAAATGTCCTCTCAAAATCCGGCCAGGCAGAAGCTTATTATCCCAATTTCACATGTGGGGAACTGAGGCAGAGACAGATTAAATGATTTACCCAAAGTCAAAGAAGAAGTCTGTGGCAGAGCTGGAACTGAACTTAGATCTTCTAATTTTCAGACAAGAACCTTATTCATAGATTCACAGACGTACGGTTGGAAGGGACCTAGATAGATCTTCAAGTCCGACCCCCTGCCGTGGGCAGGAGAGAATACTGGGCTCACATGAACCCAGCCAAGTAATTACCAAGCTGCCTCTTAAAGACCCCCAAGGTAGGAGCCAGCACCACTTCCCTTGGAAGTTGGTTCCAGATCCTAGCCGCCCTGACTGTGAAGTAGTGTCTCCTGATGTCTAGTCTAAACCTACTCTCTAACAACTTGTGGCCATTGTTCCTTGGTACTCTGGGAGGCGCTCGGGGGAACAGCGTCTCTCCCATTCCCAGGGCCTGGTACCCACTGGTAAGTTTATAGATGGCCACCAGATCCCCTCTCAGTCTTCTCTTGTGCAGGCTGAACAGGTTCAGGTCCCATAGCTTCTCCTCGTAGGGTCTGCCCTATTGCCACCGGATCGTGCGAGCGGCCCTCCTCTGGACCCTCTCGATGCTGTCCACATCCCTCCTGAAGTGCGGCACCCAGAACTGGATGCAGTACTCCAGCTGAGGCCTGACCAATGTTGCACAGAGGGGGAGGATCACCTCCTTGGACCTGCTCGTGATGCATCTGTGGATGAATGCGGTTGGCCTTACTGACCGTGTCCTCACATTGGCGGCCCATGTTCATTTTGGAATCGATAATGACTCCAAGATCTCTTTCTGCCACTGTGCTTTCGAGAAGGGAGGTCCCCAGCCTATAGGTATGACAAAAAAAGACCAGCTGTCCTCCCCCAGAATAATATAAGGCATTCATTATTTAGGCACCACAAGACATCATTTAAAGTTAATATTATTATACTTCTAAATTATGACATACTGAAATAAAGTGGCAAACACCAAGGCTTCAGAAGAACAGTGGCACTCAGGAACAGAACCCAGGAATTCCACTTACTATAGTGTAATCACTGCATGGCTTTGCACTTTTCCTACATCAACTTTACATTTTCAAACTGCAGGTAACAAATGAACAACCAAACAGTTATTAAACGTGAAAAACAGGGAACCAGAATACAAGTGAACACGGAACATGTCACAAATATGCACTTAGTGGGTACATCTACATGAGACATTTACTGCAGTTGCCTAATTAGCTCTGCAGTAAAGTCTCAGCATCTAAATGTGTGGCCCTATTATGCCGCAGTAAACTAATTAACTTTGCCATAGGTTTGTACTTGTAAACACGAGTACTATCCTGCAGTGGCGTTTAGTGTGCCGCGATGCACAAGTACATGCTGATGGGGCTGGCTGGGAGCATAAGAATGGGGGCTTTCTGCTGGTTAGCCCTACACTGAAGCACCCTTGTACCCCAGCCAGCCCCTCCACAAGACATTGAGCCAGGTCAGAGCAGCACCAGACTGGCAGGCTAACTTGGGCTCCCTGCCATCTGGGGCTGCTCTGACCCGGCTCAATGTGCTGTGGTCCCAGGCACACGTGTAAACACTGTGCCCAGGAGCAATAAACTCCAGCACAAACTGTGCCAGAGTTTATTCAGCCAAATTAATTGCACATGTAGATATGCCCAATGAAGCCCAAAAGTCTTAACAAAGGATGGTCTAAAGTACTTTGCAAAAATAAAGCTTACTCATATAAAAAGCTAACCTTCCTTACCTCCCCTTGCTTAGAAGCTGAGAGTTTTCAGCACCTTGAACAATTGGGCTGCAACACTAATATGTGGGAGAAAAACCTCCCAATTCCAATGTTGGCTTTGCTGCTGAACACATTTGGAGCCTTGGTTTATTGACATACTTGCATCACATCAGTTTAACTCCGCTTATAAAGTAGGAAGAATGAAGTCTGTACCAGGACGGAGAATTTCAAGATGCTGACATTAAAGCTTTTGAAGTGCTTAGAGATCACTGGAAGAAAGGCACTAATACTTCTGAAAGCGTAAATTAACAGCATAAGCTTCAACATTCTCTGTTCAGTGCATCGGCTGCTCACTAAGTAATTTAAATGTAATACTTTGTCTGATAACCCCGGCTCATTTATTCCAAGTTAGCAGTGATATTGGTGGGAGTTTCGTGAGAAGAGGCTCAATGTTGTACTTGACTGTGTAGGTCAGCGTAAAACTACCGCAGGCATAATTTGCCTGCCAAATTTAAAATGAAACTCTTTATATGTATATATATATACACACACATTATTTTAGGAATTTCTGACTGGAATAGATCCTAGTGGGAATGCAATACTTTAATATGTTTTGTACGTGGTTAGGGAAATGAGAATTAAAGTAGGTGACTATAAAGTTTGTCTGGCTTAGAAGAGACTACCGAAGAATGTCGCTGCTGTGATAGGTATTATAAAAATGATAAATTTAAAAGGAAATAGCTGATTTTACAGATATATTTTTTTTTATAATAATGGATCCCTGTTACTGACTGCCTGGAGGGTGGTTTATGGACTGGCAAGATTAATTTCTGCCTTTTATTGGTATCTGTGGAAATTTCCATTTGAATTCACAAAGGCTCTGTCACAAGAGTGGAGTGTCTGCACCACACTGGTGTTACCGAGCACTGCCTGGAAAGCTTTCAGTTTGCTCCATGGCAGGACTTGGGAAAGATTTTAAAAAAGAACAACCTACGCCAATAGAAATTACCCTCGAGATAAGCCTTGTTGGTATTTCCAGGGCTCATATCTGATGGCATACCTCATTGTGAAACAGTAACTAAGTGCTATGTTGCATCGTGAAACTGCAGCAGCCTATCCTGTTTACTTGTCGCAAACTTCATCACTACAGGTCAAACACCAGTGTTGCAGTTGGTGACTATAATACTTTGTTATTCTATTGATTTTCCAAGGCACCACAAAGTATTTTTCAAGAGCTAATTAAGCTATCGATTAAGGACAGGTACCACTGTTACATTTAGAATCGACTCAACTAGGGTTAGGTTGATCTAAATACCCACCTGTGCAGAAGTTTAAAGGGGTTAAATTGGGCAAAAAATGGTGGGCCCAATCCAAGTTAGTTCACCTGAGGAGGTGAACTAACTTAGACTGGGAATAGGTTAACCCAATCTATCAAATGCCTGTATGGGTGTGGATCACAGCCTCTTGGCTGTGCTTTTCCTATCCTTCCAATCCTGACCAAGCAATCTTTAGCCTCCTAACCTCTCACCCGGACAGACAAGTCCCCCCAGTGGACCCACCAGCTCTCCCAATCCTGCCAACCCCACTGACCCACCAACCCCCGCTGCAGAACCCCAGCCTCTCCTCGAGCCTGAACATCTCTTTCCCCACCCTGAGTTACTTGCACTCGGCTCCCTGTACAGCTCCTGGCTGTACACAGTGCTCCTCGTTTACATTAACACAGATTAAAGTAGGCCACATGAATGTAGGCTGCGTGCGGCAAAATGCTCTACACACTGTCGACATGTCTGGATGCTGCTCCAATGCACTGTAATTACAGTGCTTTGGAGCAGACCTAATTAACTGAGTCGGCAGGAGTGTGCTAATTAGTGTGCTCCAGCAGCCTCTACATCTCATGTAACCAGCGTCCCTGGACTTCAAAATGGTGGTAGAAGCACTTTAACTAAAGCTCATCGAATGAGCTTTAGTTAAAGCACCTTGAGTCACTATTTTGAAGTGCGGGACACTGAATACAAGACACTGTGGGTATTTTAATTAGAGCAGCTCTAGGATCTGCTCTAATTAAAGCGACTCCAGAGCGTATGTGAAAGACGCCCATTGTGACTAGTAAAATTACTTATGATCCTCTACATTAGAAGACAGAGAGGGGTCAAGGAACCTTTTTCCCTCCAAGGTTAAACACATAATTAATGAAGGAGAAGTGGGGAATTCAAATCCCTGCTCTTCTTACTCTAAGTTCTCAAACAGGGTTCCTCTTTTTTTCCTGGTATAAAAAGTAACAGGCTAAATTCACCCTGCTAAAACTTCACGGGGCCATGAGTCAAAGCTTCATGTGTCTAACCCTTATGGGAACACGGGACCCAAGGGCTTTTGAAAAATCTCTTTACTTGTAAACACCTACCTACTTCTACACATTTTGTGGTAAGCACTTTTTTGGAGTGGATGCATTTGAAATACTTTTTATTAATAAAGATGATAATACACACATTTGTTACTGTTATAACTGAGAAGCTAGCAACTGTGTCTGCAACCAGATCTATTACAGGCAAATAAATCAGTCCGAAAGCATAGGGACGATGGAAGATAAAAGCATAAAACACAGTATTAGAAATTTTGGAAACCACCATCTCATAGAAGAATTATAAACCCATCTCTCTAATATGAATGGGAATTACATGCATGAAAACTAAAAGGACAAAACAAATCATTAGTGTCTTCAAAGATACAACTGCTTAGATAAACAGAAGAGGCTGCAATGACAGAAACAAAGTACTGAGCATTACTGAAATAGCATTTCATATTTTACCATGTTATTCACATTAATCCTCAAAGGATACATGCACTGAAATTACAGGCTGTAAATATAAAATAGCTTATTATGGATTTATGGTATAATTCGGAAGCAATTCATATGGTATGCTTAATATGGGCAGATGTTTAAGCCCTCCCCACCCCCCAAATATCAAGAAACATGCTGGAACCTCCGTCTCAATTATTTTCTGCATGTAATTGTTCAAATAAAGTCACATGCATCAAAATGACTTCCCACAAATGGTTCACATCATGATCCAGGTCTGATACCATTATAACATAATACCCAACATTTTTATAGTGTATGGTACCAGGGTATGTTTGCTACTGGAATATACATCATATATCCAATAAGGTGATGAAAAGCTTCTAAACCGCAGAGCTGGGATTCCAATTGTAAACTTCCCAACGTTGAAAGATATTCAGAAGTGTCTGGTACCTCCTTTGTCCACATATAATAGTTCATTTTTAGGAGAACCTTGTCAGTATAGCACATATAATATGCTTCCATATGAGTAACTGGCATGTATTTTATTACTACAGCTGTGAAGCTGGGAGGCAAATTCCTACATATCAATGTCCAATGCTATGCTGCTTAGGCAGACCCCTTTACTCATGATTAGGCTGCATAGCACAGCAGCTGAAATAAAATATGTTACAGATCACTTTACAATCTTCTGCTGGTTAGCTTTCATTGAGTATGCATGTGTGCACACCTGCATGCAGGCTCAAAATTGTTCTAATTTTTTTTAATTCAGTCAAATCCAACTTTTTCTTCATCCTGCTAATGTACTGCTGCATATACATTACCCCTCACAATCTTCAAATCTCCGTAGAAAAGCAACATCCTTACATTTCCTACTACTTGTGGTAATACAAATCATTCCATGGCAAACTTATCGATTTAAAAGGAGCTCAATTCACTTGCTCTTCAGAAATATCAAGTTTACCTCGGAAATAAATTGATTCCTATTTGTTGTTGTAAAGATTATGAACATGCTTAAAAGAAAGCAGACCTTCAGACGGCTGTTCATGCTGCACTTCGCTAATCATGGTACATTCTTTGATTGCTTGTTTTAGTTTGTATTTTGCTGATTCAGTTGCACATGTCTTCTTGTAAAAAAGGGATTATCAATATTAAATCAATTCTGTCTACTCTACAAAGGAGAATGAAAAGCAGACCATTTTTTCCAATACAAACAGTCTGCAAAAGGTAAAAGGCAGGATAATACACTAGCAGTTTAAGGCTCGAAAATTTAGAACAAAATAATTCAGGTGAACAACATATTTCTGAAACTTTCATTGACATTAGGGCTGGAAGGGACCTCGGAAGATCATCAAGTCCAGTTCCCTCTCCCCCCACCCCCCGAAGGGGGCAGGAAGTCAACTGGGGTCAGAGGATCCCAGCAAGATAAGCATCCAAACGCTTCTTGAAGGAGTCCAGGGTAGGTGCTAGAACCACCTCTGGAGAGAGTCTATTCCAGGCCTTGGGGGCGCAGACCGTAAAGAAGTTTTTCCTTATGCCCAGCTTAAAACGGTCTTGGAGAAGTCAGTGAACGTTGGACCTTGTCATCCCTGGGGGTGCTCTGGTGAACAGGCGTTCCCCTAGATCCTGATGTACACCCCTTATGTATTTATAGGCTGCCACCAGGTCCCCCCTGAGCCCATGCTTTTCCAAGCTGAAGAGTCCCATGGCTCGCAGACTCTCTTCATAAGGCCTGTTCTCCTGCCCTCTGATCATGCGCGTGGCTCTCCTCTGGACTCTCTCAAGTTTCTCTTCATCCTTTTTGAATTGTGGAGCCCAGAATTGGATGCAGTACTCCAGCTGCGGCCTCACCAAAGCTCAGTACAGTGGGAGGATGACATCCTGAGATTCACTTGAGAAGCATCTATGGATGCAAGCCAGGGTTTTGTTTGCTTTACCAGCCATGACATTGCATTGATGGTTCATGTTCATCTTGCGGTCAATCATGACCCCTCAAGTCCCTTTCGGCCATGGTGCTGGTCAGCGCAGCACTGCTGAGCCTATAAGCATGCTGCGGGTCCCAACTCTCCCGTGGTGGAGTACCTTGTATTTTTCCATATTGATGACATCAGGTTTATATCCACCCACTTACTAAGCCTACCCAGGTCAGCCTGCATCACCAGCCTAATCTCGGGTGTGGAAGCTCTACCCCAAAGTTTACTGTCATCAGCAAACTTGGCCAGTCCACTTCGGATACCAGTGTCCACAGCATTAATAAAGACATTAAAGAGAACAGGTCCAAGGACAGAGCCTTGGGGGACACCACTGGTCACAGAGTGCCATGACGATTCACTTCAACTACCATTTTCTGGGTCCGACCTCAGAGCCAATTCCCCAGCCATCAGACTGTGATGTAGCCAAGGCTGCAGTTGACCAGTTTTTCCACGAGGGGATCATGGGGTACCTGGTCAAAGACATCCCTTGTGCTTTCAGGATCGCTCCCTTAAGGAGCAACCACTCCTCTTGGACTCCCCTCCCTGTCGAGTCATGACCCTTTAGGGCCTCGCCAACAAGCCTCCTGAGCTTATTGAAGTCAGCTTTCCTAAAGTGGAGAATTTCTGCATTGCTGACTGACTTGCCAGCTTTCAGATGGATAGTAAAAGTGATCAGCTCGTGGTCACTGTCTCCCAGCTTTCCGTTGATCCTTAGGTGGCTGACTAGATCATCCCCTTTTGCCAGTACCAGGCCCAGCAGCACTTTACCTCTTGTCGGTTCATAGACTTCTTGAGTCAGGTAGAGCTTGTCCACACACGTGAGGAAGCTTTGTGACCATTTGAATTTGGCCAAATGCTCTTCCCATGAGTTTTCTGGGTAGTTGAAGACTCCCATGACAACCATGCACCGAGAGCTTGCGTCTTCATGGAAAGCACAAGAGTCTTGAAGAATCTTGTGTGCTCCCGAGCAAGTGTTATAAGGAAAATGGATTAGAGCTTTAAATACAATGTATTTGACAACTTTGCCCATGAAATCTGCATCTTCAAATATGTGTTTTATTTCTAACAACAAGTATTGCTTCTTCAAACTTGTTATGCTAGGTATCATAAATTAAGAAATTGCTGAAGATATGCATGACACTTTACATATATATGCATAAGGAGCATTTTAAAACATTCATGGTTTACCGAATAGAAGCAGTCATGTTCTATCAAGAAATGAGAAAGTTGTAAAAACAAAATGTACAGAAAAGGATTTATTTTTTAACTTTTTTCATACTCAAGATAGGAAAGCAAGTAGATATTAATAATGTAAGCATTAAAATAATTATCAATTACTCACTGCACCTGCATGTATATATTGCACACACACTTTGCTAATTTTAAGTATTTAAAAAACACATGGAGAATTGCTGAAACTTGCAAATTGGGGGCTAAATGAACTAGGAATATTTTCTTAAAAAAGCAGAACTAATGCATCAAAAAGTGTACCTTGTTCATTTTTTTTGCACATAGAGGTTAGCTGCAATTATTTATAATACAGATGTTTGCCTTCATGCTCTGAATTCATCAAAACACAGAGTATGTGATCAAGCGCATCATGATCCCATAGTCAGCAAGGATGGAATTTAGCTGAATCAGGAACTATGTTAGTAAATTTTCTATAACATATTTTGTAAAAGTAACATTTTAAAAATAATATAACAGTTCATTGGAGCACCATGTTACTAAATCTTTAAGGCTGCTGACAGACATTAAAGGCGCGATGGGATTGCATGTGTGATCCCAACAACTGTACCTCATGCCATGCCACTTGTGCATGGCAGGAAGAGTGATTGTGGGATCAGATCCCAATATTGCTATATTTCCAGTAGAAAGGGAGCGTAGGATCAGAATCACAGGCTCCCCCTCCACTGGCAAGGAGCAATCTTTGCTATGCTCCTCAATGAGCTTACCGGTGCTTGCAGCCTCACAGAAAGCACGAGAGTCTCAAAGGCTCTTGCGTTCTCCTTAGGCTGGGAGCACTGGCCGCATGTTCAATTTAAGACGCTATGAGAACCAGCCATAAAATTATTACACTATATATATATATATATATATATGTGTATATATATATAAAATATTAAAAATATTTTGTGTAATAACTTTGTGACTTATTCTACATAATCATGCCCTTAACTGAATGACTGTGTGGCCGGGTCACTACTTAAGATGTGATTAACCAGTCTTCTATGTTGTTCAAACATGATTAACCAGTTAATCACTTATGTGTAATGTCTGCCATGGGCCTAAGCAGCAGCAAAAACTGTTTAATTGTTGTTTTTAGTGAGAGTGCAGACAGAATGTTAGCTGCTGAAAGAAAACCAGGCAGAAGGTAGAGCACCAACTGCTTCAGAGAGGCATGAGGTTTTGTAGGCAGCAACCTACTTCATCAGACTCTATGACTAATGTGCCACCCCACCCTACCTTCTGCCTTCAAATAAACATGGCTAATCACCTCTCTGAAAGAAAATCTGTTTATTATATGCATATGTAAGTGTATGTGGCAGTGAAAAAAAAATCAATGGCTACATAAAACTTCAAGGTTACTGCCAATGCTGCACCTCACAATCTCAGATAATTCCATAAAAGTAGCAAAAATAGACTCTACTCATTCAAAATCAGTCCCATACCAACAAAGGCAGAGAAGAGCCTCCAGCACTTTTCAGCAGTACAAGGCTTATGACACACATTTAATGAACCGATTACACTGTATTTGGATATATGCATTAAATTGTCATTGGAGATGAACTTTCACTTTGCAACAACATAACAACATTTTTTTTTAGTTTTAACTTTTCTCTTATCTGTCACCATATTAAATTTTCTATTTGCGAAAAGTATTAAAAACCCCAAACTGGAAATTTCTTTTTGTAATGTGCTGATCTTTAAATCCTATTCTTTTTTAATAGAGCTATGTAAAATTTCAAATAAAAAGAGCTCAAGATATTATCCTAGTATATATCTATATCCATGTAGCTGATGTTGAGCAGTATATAGTCCAAAGGCGCGCACACACAAAAAAGCAGGTGATACCCACAACTGCTGAGCTTAATCAGTAATAAGCATTCTTAGAGAACTTTTTGTGTGTTGTTCAAACACGAGTCTTGAAAATTTAACAACATACTCTGCACACACAAAAGTTCTGTACACTTAAGAAAAAAAAGATAATGCAATAGTAGCACTTATTTAATAACAAGCTTTAATTTGCTTCAGTTCTGCTGAGCCAACGTGGCATTATATGAGCAAGATGTATTCTCTGCCTCATGCATAATCAACAAAAGAATCAGTGAAGTTCTAATTGCAGCATCTTCATTTAAGAGGCAGAAAGAGAACACATATATTTGCAGATTCAAGCCTGGGTTTGCATGTGTAAATGAGGGCATAATTTACTCTTCAGAATCTTAATTATTGGTGATGATGCAGAAGGAGGAAAGAATCCAGACTGATTTTCACATCTCAGGTTGAGATTGTAGGGCGATCTTTTAGAAAGAGTCTTTGGAGCCTCTTTCAAACCTAATCTGGAATTCAAAGAGAAGGAATGAATACAAAAAAAATGGCAATGCTATTTTTAGTCACTTCGCACAGTACAAGTATGGGCCAGATCCTTCATCAGCATTGACTAAAATAGAACTAAGTCTGTAATGTAGTAGACAAGCTTGTATGTCTCAGCACAGGTCTAAAGGAATATGGTGGGGAACAGCACCTATCAGACTGAGAAGGCAGGGAAATGTTTCTGGTAGCAATAAGCCTTTGAATAACAAAATTAATGTATTCTTGCTGATGCCCAAACAGCTCCTGAAAATACCTAAATTGGTTGAACGTAAGGTGACATTTGTATGGCTTTTGCCATGGCAGCCTCATCTACCCAAGTACTTGGGCGGAGGATCTTGATTTTGCTGTAACTGAATGTTTGACCCTTGAAGATACACAGGTCTTATTTGTACGGCTTCAACGGTAATCAACTAGGATTCTACGTCCTTTAAATTCTGTGGTGGCTTCTCCCTTATTAGGCTGTCCTGCTCTTCTTGCAAATCTGTTGACTATATTTGTACAGAAAAAATCACTACACCCTATAGTACTTCTGTTGACCAGGATTTGCATGTAGGGTGGCTCAAAACCATCAAAAGCGTTCACAAAATGTCATGTTCAAACAAGATAGAAAGGATGTTCTTGACCTGCACTGTTCGAGATGAACAGTAATGATCGCCAAGAAATGACCCTGAAGCTTCATTTCCTGTCAAATGTTGTCCTTGCATTTTGACTAACATAGGAAAAAAGAGCACTGTCTTTCTCCTCACCTCATCTTATCAACACTGGCTAACACCCTGAACTGCGACGCATGGGTGGCATTGGACTAAGTAACTGGCACAGTGTCACAAATGTGTAAACAGAAGTGTTCCATTTTCTATGGAAATTGAGGAAATTGCCAGCAAAGAGCACTTTTACATGCAATACCAATGCCCATAGGTCTGTGGGCAAATATACCAGAAATAAATGGCCCAGAGGAGCCCGTGCTCTTGCAAAGATAACAGGCAAAAGCACTTTGTCGCAACTGCAGGATCTTGTACAGTTTGTCCTTTAAAGAGAAAAGAAGATACCAAGATATGTTGGTGTCTTAATGCAGAGGAGAAACAAGGATTACATAGAGAAATGTAAAAATTCAGTCCTAAGTTTCACCCACAATGAGCAAATAAATGTTTGCTTGGAGCATATATAATTGAATGCAGTTACATCCTGGTTCCTTTTTCATGCCCTTGTGTAACAAGGTATTTAGCAAAGTTTGCAGATTCGTTGGAATTGGCCTCAAACTTACCACCTCTGGGCTATCAACTGTGTGCTTTAGCACCTACACCACCCCAGCACCCCATTTTTGCGTGGGGTTGCACCCGTGGGGGTGGCAAGGTCATGCCCCCAGAGGTTTGGCCAGAACTGCCTCCTGGGCAGTAAAGTCTGGGGGCAGAAAGTCTATCTATGGAGAACAGCAATGTGGGGGAGGAAATGCTTCATCCTGGGATGCTGAAGGACTGCAACTTGGGCAGCTCATCTGTGGGGAGTGGTCACACATTATTGGAACATGAGCTGGGTTACATGCATCAGAGGGATTCTGCTCTGGAGTGGTGTAACTTTAAGTTGCCTAACGTGTGCTTAAAACTAGTTTCAGGAGCTGATGTGTGGGCAATCCAGGGGTTAAGAGCTCCAGGAGCTGCCTAAAATAAATGTGCAACAAGGCCCTTACCAAAGATGGTTTTAAAACAAGCTCTCAAGAGAGCTTGATATACAGCATCATCCATTTCCTTTTTTTAATTTTACAATAATTAATCCCACAATAAACACTGGTATATGCAGCATCAGTCTTGGTATATCTATGCAACACCTACTGCAACGTGTTTCAGCTTCACAAGGATAGCAGCTTGAGCAAAAGAGTTCACCTGAACCTCACAAACTGTCGGTCTCTTCCTCCATCTCCCACATGGAGAAATGCCTGGAGGCAAGGGCTATAATAAAGCCTACAAGAAAAAAGCATTTGAGGCCAGATGGTACCAAGAGCCCAATTATCCCAATTATCAGGGAAAACAGCCACAGAAATTAACTGGTGACTCAGAATCAGGTTGAGAATAGAGGGTAATAGTGGTGAGTCAAACCCTGAACCTGCCGCTGAGAACGATTATACTAATTAGTGCCGCTAATATTCAACTGGACATTTCTGAGCAATAACTGAGTGAGGAGCTAGCTCTCCTGCCCATTCCACTCAAAGCCATGTGGGCTGCTAGCAAATGTTAGTTCAACCAGCTGCATGCTGGAATAAATGCAAGTCTTACGTAGCACTCCTGAGCTCTCTCCTAGAAACACTCGTGGAACCAGGTAGGTGGAGGGGTGTAAAGAGAAAAGAAAAAAAGTAGGTTATATGATCTAGCCTTGCTGATCTAGCTCTTTTCTTCCCTTTGTTATGTTTCTCATCCGGTTGACAAGTGCCCAGGCATTCTCTACAACAGGAATAGGTCACCATCTCTCCTGTTGTTCCCATACTGCAATCCCAACACTTGTCTGCGTTATTCTCCTTAAATCTAGTCTTCAATCCCATAATTGAAAACCATAAGGCAGCAGTGAATTAGAAAGCAGTAAGATTCCAGAAAAGGAGCAGACCTTTCTATGAAAAACAGGCATGCCATAGTTATATTAGATGCAATTTTTAAAAAAGCAAAGAAAACATTTGAAACATACCCAATGATGGGCAGATAATTTCATAGTTGAGCTTCCTCTGAAGCTTCAGGCAATGAATGACGTTGGAGACAGGACACTGGACTGGGTGGGCTACTATTCTGATCCAATATATCCAACCCTATTTTTCAAATAGATTTAGGAGTGCCATGAACCGTTACGGTGTTCAGTCATCACAGGGCCACAGCATAAAGTTCAAGGGCACAAATCTACCATTACAATGGTAACACTAGTGGCCTGCCTGCTTGCCACATAAATGTGCTTCACTTTTGATAAAAAATAAAGCATGCACAAGTCTTTTCCCTGTCCTCTCATCTCCCTTCACAGATGAGTAGAAATTGCACCTTGAGTTTATCAGCAATAAAACCTGCAGCTGATCAGCTTTGTCCTTCACCTTCAGTTGCACACAGTGAAAAACATACAAGGAGAGAATATCTCTGATCTGCATTTCAGAGCTTGGTGGGTCACATGTAGCCTGTGGGTAGCACAGTAAGCAGTTCTGGTATACAGACAGAGATTGTTTCTAGGCAGAAGAGGAGGTTGCAAGGAAATCTCATCTTATGTCAAAGATGTAAATGAACTGAATGTCCAAGCCCAAGCATTGCTAGTTGGCATCAAAACTATCCATGTTCTTATTTGATGTAACGAGTCATATCATTGTTCAGTGTCAGAGTTTGAACCTCAGACCTTAAGCACCAAAAAACCTGACACTCTCCTACTTGAGCCCAAAGAATACCTCGGTCAGCTGTCAGCATCAATACGTTGTTCTTCTATTTGGGGACACAACCTGCATTTTAAATCATAGTGCATTGGCAAGACCAGCAGCTTCTGCTCCAGAGGGGACTAGATCGAAAGAATCAGTGCTGCAAAAGGCCACGAGTGACGTTTTACAGGCAGAACTATCTAATTTGGATTACACCAGTGATTTACCAAAAGCCAAAGCATCTTTCTTGCAGAGGAAGTGCCAAACTAAAAACCTGAACCCAAGCTCCCCAAACTAAGGAAAGTTCAGCTCTGGCCCTGAGCAACTTTCATTCAGGAATATGACATTTCCTTATTTGTTATCTTTATAAGGTGCAAATCTACCCTGCTTTCTGGGAAAAAAGATCCAGAACAAGAGACTCTGAACAGAAAGCCTTGCTGGGCAACATATTAACATTTTGAGTCTGTGGGCACTATAAATGCCAAGTAGTTTCTATCTGAGCCAATACGTTTTCACAGTTATATTTAAAATTAATACATGCTTTGTAATGCTCATCAGCCAGAGGGTTTTCAACAGTTTTCTTACTAATGCAGCAATTTTAAATCCATTTAGACTAATTTCCTTTGACTTGAATCTATTTTAATCAGAAACCAGGATACTCAACTTAAATGATTTGTATAAAACCCATCATAAAATTGCAATAAAATTTCATCCACAAAATAGAAAATAGATCTGGGAATAAGTAGGAGAATGCAAACTATCCAGATCCTTTAGCAAAGGCATACCCATACCATGCAAAGGCATAACCATACAAAATGGCCACGTAAAATGTAAAGATAGTCCAGCCCTGAAGAAACATGAGCAAAAAGGGCATTTATACATGCTTTGAGGTTGGGGGGTGTTGGTGAGGGAAGAAGGCAATTTAATTACAGCGGCTGAGAGTCACTCTAATTAAAGTGCCCATAGTGTCACGTATATGCGCCAGCAGGGGTGCTTCAACTAAAACTCATTCAACATTTTGAAGTGCGGGGATGCTGAATAAACACGACACGGAGTCAGAGCAGACATGCAGCACATGTATAGGTGCCCAAATAGATTACTGAATTATTCATAATATACAAGAGACACTTACAAAAATACACAAGTAGAACACTAAAATTTCCTTTCAGAAACCACCTCCTTCCCTTAAACCATGCATGCATAACAAAAAAAAAAAAAAAAAAAATGGAAGAAGAGTAACGTTCCCCAAACAAAACTAATAATATAATGGTAAGGTAAAAATACAGGAATGAGTCCACCCTGGCCACACACCATAAAGATCACAGTAAAACATAAATTCCCAAACTCATCTCACAAATTAGGGCCAGTAATGCTAGAGGACAGAGTTGCAGGTGAGGAAGTGTGAATAAGAAGCAAAAACTTGGATAACTGTAAGAAAAAGTCCTGTCTTGAGGATTTTTCTTTGTAGTAGGATTTTCAAACCAGGTAGTCAGAGATACAAATGTTCTGATTTGTACCTGCCATTCATTTTACTCAGATTTCTAAGTCTGAGTAAAATGAATGGCCGGTACAAATGAACTGTAAATTAGACCAGGAAAAATGGCACCAACCTCTTTGAAAATCCTTTCAAACATTTCCACTGGCCATGGTGGGGAGAGTAGAGACCATTTAGTGCATTTTACTGAAACTTATGCAGCATATTGGTAAATAAGAGACTACAACTTTTCATGCCATTAGCAACTTAACCATTTACCAGTGTGTATTACATGTTTATCCTTCTCTTTATTCCCTATCATCTGTAGTTATCCTTGTCAATGGTCTAATGACAGAGCAAGTGGGCACACATCTTTGGGAATCTGTATCTTCCTAGCTGCATTTCATCACAGCCTTCAGTCATGTTACTGACCTATTGAATTTGATGCTTCCTATTGCAAGGAATATTCCTGAAACCCATATCTATAATTCAGCTTCATACAAATAAACTTGCAGCAATGTATTTTCCCAAACTCTTAGCAAAATGATTTGTCATTTCACTTGGCAACTGTTCTCCATCTTATCATTATAATCTTAAAGGCGATCAGGAAGGAAAAAAAAAAGTACTTTGTTATTAAGAGATATTTGGAGCCAGACGCAGGTCTTAATGCAGAATTAAGCCACCTAAGTCCAATACTGCAATCCAAAATGCAGCCTAACCAAAGAAGGAACCTCTTGCTTTGTTGTTTAGAGTGGAAAGTTTCAGTTACCTGCAGTTCTCTGTTGCCGCAAGCCTGGAACTGCATAACATGGGCAGCGAGCAACTTAGCTCCCACCTCAGCCCTGCAGTCTAGGTAGAACAACATCCAAGCTTCCCAAAATACCCAGCAGATGCATTCAAAAGGATGCCTGATGTATTGTGACAGCGGTGAGTTCAGCCCAAAGCACAACAGCCACAGATACTTTCATTCAAAAATGTTTGGGGGAAGAGATGGTGGTGCTGGTGCCTGCCTTTTATTACAACAGCCTGGAGACTAGGGCACTCACTAGGGAGTAGGAGACCTCTGGGTTTTGCATTGCACTCTGGGGGCCGTGTCCCTACAGGCGCTGAAATCAGCAGCTAAGTCCTTTCTTGAGTCCCTTTGAGCACCCATACAGAAGTGGCGTTCTTTATGAGTACATTGGTAGCACAGCAACGTGACTATGGAGCCTACGCATGACATTGAGTGTAAAGGAAACACCAGAAGACCTTAAACTGAATGAAATGTCTTTTTGACCCATATTTCAGGGGGGGGTTTTTTACCCTTTCCTCCCCCCGCCACCACACAAGAATGTCCTTGAACAACTGCCATAAACCGGGGGAGGGAGCAAGATGACAGCTACCTGAGAGGCAAAGACAAATGGGTGTTTTACACAGTAAACCTCAAGTAAAAGTGTTAAAGACAAAGTGGACATGGCCTTGGGTTCATTTATTGTCCCCTCATTCTCTGGGCTAACAGAGTCAGGGAATGCAGAAAAGGAAGACTGCTCATCTGTCCATTTGGGTGCGACTTCCAAATATCTCTCCCTCTCCTCAATTGCAACACCTCTGGGTTTGCAATTCTGAACTGGCACCAAAGGCAGTCCTATTAGACTGACTCATAAGGACAACATGGGATAACGTACCGGGCAACAGGATATTCCTAGAAGTCTAAAAGGAATATTAGGCACTTCTATAGAGTAGTAAGCCTTTGTGAAAGAATTCTCTATGGAATACATTAGGGGATAGTGGTCTGCCGCCTCAAATTATGACCACACAAAATAATACATTACTCAAATAAAGCAAGCATCCTCTGGTAAGCTCTCTCTCTCAAGCTATTTTGGCTTAAATCTAGCTAACAAAGTTGTTCACTATTGAGCAATATGGCCTTCATATAAATGAAGTGGGAAGGGAAAAAGCATTGAGAATATGAAGGATATCAACAAGTCTGGCTTATTGCTTCTACCTGTTGGTCTACAATGCTGGTATCTCAATACAGCAAGAAGCTACTTACTTGGTTGGGCGATAATCTGGGATGGAACGATCCAGTGAAATTTTCTCACTGAGGTAGGAATTATAGCCGTATTTCTCATGGGGTCCCTTTGCTTTCTCCTCCTCCTCAGGGGAAAGGGTGGCAGGAAGCCCACCTTTGCCACGCCCACCATAACCTTCAATGAGACCAAGCGACTTAGACAAACCTGAGGAAAGACAAACCAGAAATCAGTGTTAGACGAACAAATTCACTGCAGATTCATCAAAAACGTAATATCAAAAACTAAACATAATTTTCCTGGGAACTTGAGTTTATTTTGCAAGATTTTGAAATTCTGACTTTTCAGCCCATTGTGGAATAAAAACTTTTTCAAATTTTGACATTTTCCCCCAGGCTAGCTCTCCCATCACTAGCCAACTGACAATCCATCCCAGGGATCTGTGCATCTATTCAGTTCTTAGGGAGGTTATGGTTATTTATGCCTACTTCCCTTTCTCAGTGAGGTAATTACATGTAAGGTTAGATGTCCCCAGGAGGAGAATAGAATGAACAAGGAATAAGAATAGAAAAAGGTTGGGGAACTGCCAACTGAATGAATTTTTGCTTAGTATGAACGCTGCACAGCATACAAATGCTGTGGATTTAAAAACAATTTCCCCTTATAGGTTTCTTAACTTTTAAAGTCTAACATACTTAAACCTTTATCAAATGGAATTATTTATTTATATCTGCCTACCTCTACAAAATATGGCTCAAGAATGAATTGCTGAAAATAGTTCTAGTAATTATAATGGCGGTGACTGTTGGAAGTCAAGGTAAGACCTAATACTTTTCATTGGTGAAGATTCATGTTTCTTTCTGAGGACTGATTAAAACAAAAACCTTAGGTAGTTCCCTCTGCCACAAAAATGAAGAGAACTCTGGAAAATTGAGTAG
The DNA here is from genome assembly GCF_001723895.1 of Crocodylus porosus. NCBI lineage: Eukaryota > Metazoa > Chordata > Crocodylia > Crocodylidae > Crocodylus > Crocodylus porosus. The sequence continues at coordinate 7,385,057 of NW_017728932.1, read as the reverse complement.
ATATCCAATAAGATATCGAAATGTTATAAAGATCACGAGAGAATGACAAAAGGCAGTTGATGGCACAATCCTCCCCCTTAGAGATCATGTTAATTATAGGGTTACCATATGTCCGGATATGTCTTTTTTTTGGGTCCTCCCATCTCCATGCAGGAGGTTTGTTCAAATATCAACAAATGTCCAGGATTTGGGATTTTGCTCCACTCAGCACTGAAGTATTCCCTGGCACTGCGCTGCAGCAGGGCAAAGGAAGTGCCTGCCTCCAGCAGGGGAAGGGCAGCAGGGAGCTGCATGGCCAGGCTGCATCGGTGCCTGTGCTCACAGGGGCAGGGCAGATGGGAAATGCTTGCAGGGCTAGGAGGAGCCAGGGACTGCAGGTTGGGAGTGAGGGGCACTGGCAGGGGTGGAGGGTGGGGGGATAGGGGCTGGAGGTCAGGAGCGAGGGGCACCGGAAGGGCTGGGGGGGCTGTAGTTTGGGAGTGAGGGGCCCCAGGGAAGGTAGGGAACTGTGGGTTGGGAGCACAGGCACTGCCAGGGGGCTGTGGGTTGGGAGCGAAGGGTGTCAGCACGGTCTGGGGGACAGGGGACTATGGTTCAGGATTCAGGGGCAGGGCAGGGCACGGGCCCATCACTGCCTCTCCCACAATTATATTACCCTACCCCATCATGTGTCCTCTTTTTTGAAACCGTAAATGTGGGAACCCTTAAATTCACAGCCCAAATAGCCACAAACTCAAGTTTCAACATAATTCCAGGCAGAATGGAGTTCACAAGAGAAAAACGATTCTATTTTGTGGCAACTTCTAAGATTTAAATTGGAATTGGTTCATGTTGGAACCAACCCTAAACCTTTCACATGTTCTTTGAAAAGCAAAATTCTGCCAAAATGCCAGTCTTTGAATTGAAATCTGATCTCTTTGTTTCAGATTTCCCTTCAGGAAGGGAAGGTATAGGGCACGGTGGAGTCAGAGTGGAGGAAAAGCAAGTTGTAGGGATGAAAATCACTGCTTCACGTTCCAGAGTGAGAGAAAATAACTTCAGAATTATAGCAAAACCAATATGCTTTAAAAAAACAGTATCTTTCAGTGAAATTTAATTCATCATTACCAGCTTTCATGATTTTGTCACGAAGCTCATGTTATCATGTTAAAACAGAAGGCAAGCCAAACAGTTCATTATTAAAAAAAATCAGGATTTTTATGCTCATGTCTTATTTTGGGGGCCTGAGTCATATCTGAATGCCTTGCATGAGTAATTGTACCCAGAGTCACACAAGCTGTATTAGGATATGCTGGACCATGTTCTGATCTCAGTTGCACCTGGGCAAGTACAGAATAGCTTCCCTGGTGTATAGGTGTACTCTAGATTTATACCATCCTAAGACAGAGATGAATTTGGCTCCATTATTTTAATTCATTCTCCTTCACTCTGTTCATGAAATGTCTCTACCAAGAACTATCAGTTATGAGTGTGAAATTACTCTACCTTCTAACAGTGCTATTTCTTGGCTGGAAAGAAATAGCAGAGAGCTATGAAATACTCCCAAAATGTCTAGCATGCTCTTACTTTTATTACAGGTGCCTTAAGCTCCTGACAGTTCACTTTTAAAACTCAGAACCCGTAAGTTTGCTTATTTATATTTATTTTACAAATTTCTTCCTCCTTACTGCTTTTACCACTGCTGCTTTAAAAGAACATATACACATAAGAAGGGGTAAGAAGTAAGCTGTTTTTTTGGCTGTAGCTGTGTTGGTCTAAGGACATAGGCAGGCAAGCTTCTTTGAGCAGGTGTGATATCTTTTATTAGACCAACTGACTAGTTGGAAAAAATTGTCTTGGCTTTTTCCAACTACTCAGTTGGTCTAATAAAAGATAATCACACCTACTCAAAGAACCTTGCCTGCCTAATAGAAGTATGAGCTTTCTGTTCAAAGATGCTATGCTGAGGGTCAGTTCTTACTGTCTGGTGCACTTGGTTAATACTGATATGTTGAATAATGACATGTTGACAAGAATTAAAGCATTGTCTGTGCTAGGGTTTCTTGGCAACCCTTTCCCATTGTAATTGTTGGTGCCAGAGTATCACATTAGTTGCAGGTCTATGACACAGTGTTAAAAATACTCGTGGCCCTGGGAGCTGTCCACATTAGCAGGCCCACTGCAACTGGCACAGACATCTCTCCTGGCATTAACAGAGGTGGCACTTCATTGCTAAAGAAACCAGTTGTAAATGAGGTTTAAAGTCTTGCCAAAATGTAGCTTCTCAGTCAACTATGGTAGATCTCCACCCCTCCCCCCCCCCAAAAAAGGTTAAGACATAACCTTTAATTCAGCATCTTTGAATAAAATGCTCACACTGTCATGAACTCCTTTATTCCATGCAGACAAACGCACCTGGGGCACATTCACATCCACCAGCTAAAACTATTCACTACTGCTTATTTTTGCATATGAATATTGCTGCATTACTCCTTCTTGAGCACATGCTGTGACAAAATACAGAGGTATACCCATGTCAAGCCATTCAATCGGTGAAAGAAATTGGTTAAACAATGCAATCATTTCACCCACAATGGGTCAAAGATCTGCAACAAGCAAAAGACCTCTCTTTCAATGCTGTCCTATCAGAATATCAAAGGCACCCAGAGGTGTAGTCACAAAAATGAAAATTCCTGCATGTGATGTGACCATTTGGATCAAGGTATTTTGCTCTGTGTAGGTCCACATTTCTTCCTCTAGTTTACGCTGTCAGAAAAGATCATCATGCACCCAAAGTGTCATTTTGTTTTCAGGTGTGTGAAACTAAGGAATAAGAAATGTTTGGCAGGGAAAAGTATTCACAGCCAAACTTCAACGGAAGGGGGGAAAAAAGCAAAGTTTGTTTCCAATTGGCTTAGAAGATGCCTCAGGAAAGAGGGCTGAAAAGAACAGTTGGATGTGAAATCTGATCTAGCAAAGCCTTAATTACACACTTTTATTTTACTTACTTAGATGTACAGAACTATTAAAAAGGACTCCTCTCTATCTTCACTGAGCACCTTTGACTTAACCCTTAAAAATATGGCCGTACAGTTTCAGCCGGGTGCCCATAAAGCCCAACATCTTAAGAACTCAAACCCAACTCAGAACAGCTCTGTACAATTATAGTTCCCTTCTCCTGTTCCAGTTCATTTCCAAATGTCTAATTGAAAAGACTTGGCTGCCATTATGAGTTTTATACAAGATTACAATGGACTAATCCTGTCCCCTCCTTTATTTGTGCTTCCCCCTTATCTTTGTCTTTCTGTCTCTCGTCTTTGGGGCAGGAATTATTATTCTTTCTATTTGGTGTTTATATAGCCTCTAGCATAACAGGGTCCTACAACCAGGCTCACTCTTGATAAGAAACTTGCTTGTAACTTTGAGCACGTGATTCTACTAGGGTAAATGGGATTACTTGCATGCTTAAAGTTACATGCTTAAAGCCATTGGGGCCCCTCTGTCTGGGGCTCAAAGGACAAGCAGCCCCTGCGACCACCTTCAGGTTGCATAAGACTGAGAAAGCATGAATCATTAGACACTAATGGTCACACGGAAACATGGAAGGGTGAACCAGTTCTGACACCTATCGAACCAACATGAACCATTCACAAGATGGAAACCAAATCTTCATTCTTCTGGCCAGGCAGAAAGGCTAACTCCTGCCAGAAAGCCTTTTTTATGCTTGTTCCATCCTTTTTTGTAAGCGATAAACACCCCTACTTGCATGACAAGACCTGATTTTCGGAGATTTTCTGGTCGATTTTGCAAACTCAGGAGAGTCACATAGCTTGTGTAAGGCCCAGATGCTGAAGTGGACAAAACTTCTTACCATTTATGTGTGCAGTCCATCATTAACCTCCACTTATCCAAAGCGTCTCAAAATCTCCCAGAAGGCTAAAGGTTGGGATAAAAGGAGCATACCTCTCTGACACTGCAGCAATAAAAAAAATGCCTCTGCCTACATCTGTTAATATAGGGGCCACTCCTGCTGAAAAGCCAGACATCAAATTCCCTAGGGACTGAAAAAGCGTTAGTTTTCTTCAAGATGATATAAAAATTTAATCTCCACAGCAAAATTATTCCTGCACTGAGGACAGTTACAGTAAATATATTATTCTCCTCTTAAACTGGCAGTATATTTCATAAAGAGATGGCAGCTTCCTGGACCAGAGAAGGGTTCTGGTAAAGTGGAATATAATACAATACATAGCCTTCATTTTTAGTGTCCAGTCAAACAGACACCCCAGGCATAGTGGAACTGGGGAGAGTGTTCTCCTGTACTTCAGCATAACTGAAAAAAAATGTTAATTTCTGTTGTATAATGATTTAGTGAGGAAACTTCCTTCGCTGAGAAGAGGGGTGCATTTGGAATGAAATGGCTCTTCCAGGTGGAGTTCTTGGCACCCCACATATTGCAGGAGAAAGGCAGCAAATGGGGAATTTCCAGGGCAAGATGTTGTTGAATTGCAGCTTCAAGGATAGCACACCATGCAATGTCTGAAATGGTGAATCCCTCCCTCTAAAGAAGAAATAATGGAGAAGAATAGACTCTCAAAGACCATAACTGAGCGCTGAGCAAAGAGCAAGTGGAAAAAGCCAGAAAGAAACTTGAGCAGCAGTAAAGTAATGCAGCCCCATACACCTGCAAAAAATGGAACCTGTAATACTCTGCTGTAAGGGACACTGAGTTCGGTTTTGAGATTCAAGCGTTACCAGATGGCTTTTGGTTTGATGGAGAAAGTGCAAGAATACTAAATAAAGTCCTTAATTGCTACAGGTTAAGCCACTGCTGCTATCCTGCCTGACCCCTTGCTGCGGAGGAAAGACTACAACAAAATGAATGTTCTTTGATGCCCATTCACAAACAGACAGAATATTATATATGAAAGGGCCAGATTTAACAGGGGTTTCCAGGAACAAAAAGAAACAGCAGACGCTTTTATAACTGCAGTTCACCGTCACGCTGAACACTTCTGAAAGGAGGACTAAGACGACAGGATTCTTGTTGTCGTAAGAAACATCAATTTATCAGCACAGCTTCAGTCAATCCTTGCTAAAGTAGGGAAAGGCAAAACCATAAAGAAATAGCAATGTGGCATATGCTGGTGACATAGGGAAGATTACAATGGATAATACTAATGAAGGAAGGAAGAAAAACAAAGACAAAAGGAGCCATCAGACTTCCTTTCCTATAACATACGAACAGTGCAGAATTAAGAGTGGGGGAGACTAAGAAACTTTCTCTGAAGGGAAGAGCAGAAAAGTGGTAGAATAAATGGTAAAAAATCAAGCCACAGACAGAAACAGTATGCAGCGAAAGAGGCACATGTCAGAGGAGTCACAAGAAAAGACATTTTTGCAATACCATGCAGATCTCTGAGAAAAGTAGACCATCCACAGCAGAATCCCCCCAAAATGTTCTTTATAATACCATTCAGAAAGATTTAAAATTACCAGAAAAGGGAACATAATAGGGTAAATAGTTTTAAGGAACGTGATGTTTGTTTTGAAAGGCTATATTATACAGCAAAGCATAAAGAAAATATATGTAAGCATTTGTAATGTTTAAGAGAGTTATCAAAGAGAACCAGAATGTGCTCCAGGGAGAAGACGGTAAGCCAAGAACTTGCAGGAAGTTAGCCCCCTCCTACAGTGTTTCTCAATCTGTGGGTTGCCACCTAGAAGTGCCTGCAAGAATATTTCAAATGGTTGTGATCAAGTGCCAGGAAAATGTGTGAAAACATGGGTTTCCCTTTGCAGTCTGGCAAGGTTGTGGGAGCAGCCTCAGCAGCCGAATGAAGTTAAGTGTATGGAGGGCAGAGGTTGGAGGGCCAGGGCTTGGGGACTATCGGGGTGAGGGGGGGGCAGTATGTGTGTGTGTGTGTGTGTGTGGAGGGGATGGGTGTGGGGGCAGGGGGCGGATGCCTGCCGACACTGGGGGAAGGTGGCCAGGTACCGAGGCTGCAGCAGGGTAGGGGAGGCAGGGCACTGTGGGTTAGGCATTGACATGGCCAGGGGGGTGTGGGTCAGACCAAGCCATCTGTCTTTGCAAGTGGTTCTGGTACAAAAAAGGTTGAGAACCACTGCTCTACTAGTAGTTTCAAGAACAGCTGGTTTTGGTTATGTCTTCATACCATGGATGTAAGGGAGTACATGATCAGCTATGGACAAGGACCGGCCCTTGCCACAAAGTCTGGATCTAAATTAACAAATTCCTCCAACAACTGAAGGTGTTTAAATTCTGGGGTTCAGTTCAGCCAGTCACAGAGACTAGAACTGAGTAAAAGCTTGAACCTGGTTACAAAGTTTGAGGATGTAAGGGTTCAGGAATTTGATTCATACATATGCTCCTCTAGCGACTACCAGAATAAAGACAGGATTTACCATAAGAACCAATCCAAAGTTGGAAGATGCCACAGACCTATTGGAACAGCCATGATATCTGAAGCTCATGTCTCAAAAGATCTCACAAGCTAAGCAGGGTTGAATAGTCAATCCTTGGATGGGAAACTTCCAAGGGAAGAGTGCTGAGTGAAGTGTTCTTGGTAATTTAATTAGAGCTTTTTTTTTCAAAGTTTGTACTGAAATGACTTGCTCCAGGGGCTAACATGCATCTCAAGGTGCCAAGTTTCAAATGAGGATGCAAACACAAATGCTGATCATTTATGGTCATTAAAGATGTAGGATTTTTTTCCCCAAGAGAATGATTTGGCTTAAAATTGATTAATTGCACCCTATACCCCTCATGTAGCTTCAAATGGATAAGGTATTTCCTTTGCTCTTGCTCTCAATCACTGGTGTACTGTTGCTATATGGTGTTAACAGCTGCTACATTCCACTCCTAAGTGCCTAAATACCAGCTGTGAGCAAAGTGATTCCTGTAAATGGTATATAGCTTGTAAAGCTCTTCAGAATAAAATATGACACAATAATCCACATCATTCAGTCAGAAGGTACAAGATACATATACTTTGAAAGAAAGGATCTACAACTACAGTGAATGTACTGATATATGGAGGCTATTGCCAAATGGAGTGGCATGTGTACCATGATCAAATGACTGACAACACCAGCCACAAGATAATGCATGTGAAGCTGCCAAGGTGGATGAAGTGCATTAGCAGGAAGGCCAGACAGAGTATGTATAAGCATTACATTTATATAGCTATAACCAAAATTAAGTTGATCTAAATGCCTGGGCATGCAAGTGTTCAAAAGGTTTAAAGTGCCCAAAAATGGGCTTAAATTGCCCAAAAAATGGTGTGCCCAATCTAACTTAGTTCGCCTCCGGAAGAGAATTAACTTTAGACCAACCTAGACGAATGCATGGGTTAAACCAGCCTAATGAATGCCTGCATACATTCACAGCACAGCCCCAGGCCTAGGAAAGCTCAGACACTTGCCGCAGCCCCAGGGTTGTGCTGCTGCTACCTTACCCCCACCCCATATCAGGTGATTTTTAGCTCCCTAGCTACTCTCTTCTTGGCAACCCCCCCACCCCGTCCCATCCCATGCAGACTTACCAGCTCACCTGGACCCACCAACTCCCCACTCCCAATCCTGCCAGTCTCTCCTCCCCTCCCCTCTGAGTTACTTACCTTGAACTGTCTGTGCCATTCCGAGCGATGGCGAACACCTGTTGGAACCACTCTTGGTTTAGGTTTAGGCAGCTTAAAGTACGCCACCTAAACCAGGTCCCACAAACATTTGTTTGTACCCAAAAAGAGCACAAACCCACTACCCTTAATGGCTATAAATAAACTAGAGATGTAAATATAGTTTTAAAAATTATCATTTAACCTCCTCTAATTATATCAGTTAAACAATTAGCTTATAACACAGGAGCTTGGACTCAAGCTGCCGAATGGCTTAAGCTCCCAGGGCCCTTTGACTTGGGGGACGGAGAGGATGAGGCAAGCCCTGCCAGACAACACAGCCCAGGTAAAGCCTTGCTCTGGGAGGAAGGGAGGTCTTGTGAAGGAAAAGCTAACTGCTTAATTGATGATGAGCTATTAGGCTGCTCCCTGTTTTCCTTTTTGACTATGGGTACTAGCCCTGCTCCCCTCCTCCTTGCTCTTCCTTCCCTGCCGCCTGCCCTGCTGCCTTCTGGTTCCTACTGGGGCTCTGTGTGGCTTAACTTCCCCACTTCCCTGCCTGACTGTACTGGCCCCAGCTAAAGGATAACCAGTAAGTTAACTAGTTATCACTGCACTTATCAGTTCAACAATTAATTGTTTAAACTTTTCACATCCCTAAGACAAATCTTATCGCCCAAACTGATGTAGAGGAGCACCTGATTCCAGCGATTCATAGGTGCTATTTATTAAAAAAGGTAAAAAGGTGACCAAGGGGCTGGGGCACAAATGTCTAAAAGGAAAAACAGGGTTAACCCCCACACCAAGCTCATCCCCCATTCCCCCCCCCCCATGACTGGATTCCCTAAATGCCATGGCAATGCTAGTTAATTAGATACAGAAATCTATTAGTGATACACGTTGTGGCTGCTGAGGAATTTAGCAATCATTTTCCCCATATCTTTCTCTGAATTTACTCTCACAGGGTATTGAAATGTCACCCAAGTGCTCTGAGACCCTGCCAGCTCAGACACTGAGTAAATGCTCTGAGTTTGGATTAAATGCAGTTCTCCAGCTTGGCAAGCTGGATCCAAGACTGATGGTCTTAGGGACCCCAATTCAGCACAGAGTTAATAGAAAAGAAAAATTCCAGCCTCTGGTTCCAGCTGATTTAAAAAAGAGCAACATACATATCTCAGACGGCAGAATTTTAATCCTGCAGAGCTGAAAGTAGAAGAATCAAAGGGCAGAGGGAAAGAATCTTTCTAGGGGATGTCTCCTGGATAGAAAACGTTTTTTGGTAGATGAGAAGCTGGCAGAAGGAAGATCAAAGGAGGCATAAAAAACCTGGGTGATCTAGGTCCCATTTGGTTTTAATACACACTGCAGTTTCTCAGTGCATTTCATCACCTTTAGGTCACGTAGCTGGTTATGTATATAGTGTTCCCAAGGTTTCTCACTCCATTTATTTTGAAGTTTAACCTGCCCAATTCAGAATTGCCACAGTTTGTTTCCTTCATGACAAACAACAAGAAATGCCCATAAACCCTCTTCTCTTTTCCTCCATATAGGGTTGGGACTGCTTGTAATAATGGTGTGTGCGCACGTCTGGTTTGTTTCCGCCATTCCCCTGAACCATAAATATGGGAGGTATTTCTTAAGGTTCTGGGCCAGTGGGGAAAAAAGCATTATGAAAAATTGCTACCTGGCTGTCTCTTAGGAAGACATGCAGAAGCACAACTCGGAAGAATTGTGCCCAGAGGGGCAGCAACTCCCACTATTGCAATCCCTTTAAATTGGCATCTGGAGCTGCTGCCCCACTCACCCACCCCTGACAACACTCCTTCTTCTTTGGCAATCCCTCACAGGCAAGGATGATTGTTTTCTATGATTGTCTTAGCTGTGGGTCTGAAGATGGCTGTTGAGGCCGATCTGGGATTCAGGAATGGGTTTCCTTGAGGGATGGGTGGCTCCAAATTCTTGACTCAGTGAGATGCTGTTACTGGTGCTCACATTTTTTTGTCTCCTGTTGTCGTCAAAAGGTTTTAAAATACTGAGATCCTTGCGGCAGACTCTTACTCCATTTGGGGCATTCCTAGGAAATAGTCTCCCATGAGTTGATGCTGGTGTTGCATTGTTTCAAATTGGCCTTGAGGACATCCTTCAAGCACTCTCTCTGCCCTCCTCTTGTGCATACACCTTGACTGAGCTGGGAAAATAGAACCTGTTTCAGGAGTCTGGAGTCAGACATCCAGATGACGTGGCTGGCCTAGTAAAGGTGATGGTGGATGATCATTGCATCAATGTTCATGGTGTTTGCTTGCAAAAGCATGCTAACATTGGTGCGTCTGTCTTCCCACTGGATTCAAAGGATCTTCTGTAGTCAGTACTTCTCCAAGAACTTTAGATGTCTCCTGTACATTGGCCACATCTCAGCTCTGTACAGTAAGGTGGGGATCAAAACTGCTTGATAAACCATGAGCTTGGTTTCAGATCTGATGTCACCATCTTCAAACACCTGTTTCCTCAAGTGTCCGAAAGCTGCACTTGCACATTTCAGGCGATGTTGGATTTCCCAGGGCCTGACTGGGAACAGGGCCCAGCTATTCCTTATAAGAGCAGGGTCCTGAACAGCAAAGCCAGCAGTTTGCTGGCTGCAGCTGTGGAGAGAACACTACCCGGATGGAGCTGCTGCTCACTATATCTTGGAGGTAAGGGCAGGAGCTATGTGGATGGCTGGAGCCTCCTGGTCCTGGCCAAGTCAAGGGGTCAGAGACAGCGCCCAGACTCATGGTGAGATCTGAGGCTGCACAGAAGAGCTGGGCATGAGACTCTGGAGCTCAGGTCCCAGTGTGTGACACTGGAAGAACATGGAAGCTATCTGTAAGGCATGGGACATGGTACAAGGATGGTCAGAGCTGTGTATATGGGCCCTTGGCATCACGACAGGTAAATAGGCAGCCTCCTACCTTACTGGCATCCTTCAATCAATATCATCAAGGTGTGGCAGGAGAGGTAAGTGGGTGGGTGGGCCTATGTTCAGATCAGCCCCAGGACATTTAATAGTTACAGCACTGAAGGAAAGATCCTTCACAGAGCTTCTCAGTTGACAGAGTCTAAGGCTTTTGTGAGGTCAAAGAAGGCCATGTGGAGAGGTTTATGTTGTTCCTGGCATTTTTCCTGCAGTTGGCCAGCTGTGAAGATCATGTCAGTTGTGCGTCTCGGTGACCTATACCAGGGGTGGGCAGATCCAAACCACCAACTAATTTTATCTGGCCCAGAGGCAGGTGGCTACAAAAATGGGATCCAGCCCACAGGTAACTCCAGCTCCAGCCTCCATGTGCCTGCCTGGGGGTGCTTCCACCATGTTGGGCAGGTGGTATAAGCTGCAGATGGGGCTGGCAGGTTTCAGATTGGGGATGGGGATGGGGGCAGGGGTGGGAGGAAAGAGAACAAGACAGAGAGGATTGGGGCATGGTATAGCTATGGGGAGAGAAAAGGGGTAGCCAGAGATCAAGACATGCTACAGCTCCAGAGAGGGAGGGAGGAGGGGAGAGACAGAGAGAGACAGGATTGGGATTGGGACATGCTATAGCTTTGGGTGGGGTGACAGGAGGGGGCAGGGGACAGAGAGGGGGAGAGAGAGACCAAAACTCATTAAGTAGCTCTCCAGCCAAAATAATTGCCCACTCCTATCCTAAGCCCACACTGAGCTTCCAGGAAGAGCTCTTTAGCAAGTGGAAGGAGATGGTTCTCGCAATGATCTTCCTGTGATAGGCAGCAAGGTGATCCCTCTGTAATTTCCACAGTTGCATCTGAAAATTGTCACAATAATGGTATTGCCAAGTCATCTGGGATTTCCTCATCATTCCAACTCCTTAAGATATGGGCATGGAGCTGTGATGCAAGTCCATCTCTCCCCTGCTTGAAGATTTCAGCAGGGATTCCATCCACTCCAGGTGCCTTTTCATTCTTCATCTGCTTGATAGCTTCTGTCACCTCATTAAGGGTTGGAGGGATTCTGAGATCATCTCTGACTGGGTTTTGTGGCAGAGCTGTACTGTTACCCTTTATACGCGTGGCAGCACCACCAGGATGTGGTGGGGACAGCAGATGGCAATGATTTCCCTCCTGAAAAGCCACATATATCCTTTAATGGTGCTGTGACATGGTGAATACAAGTTGCCACTATAATAAGCATTCCTAGCCCCTCAGCCATGGGTCTACAAGTCCTGAATGGCAGAAGATGTCAGAATCGCAATGGCTGTGAAGGCAGATGAAGGCTGCAGCAGAATGAGATCTCCAGTTATCTTTGACTCCTTGCCATTGGATTAAAGTACCAAAACTGCAACTGTGCAGCCTTGTTTAGGATCCACTATGCTCACCCCACAGGGGGAGAGGTCTAAAAAAGTGCCCTAAACAAAGTGTGTCTACCTTCTACCTGCCCGGATTCTACCTCACATCCAGTGAGACCACTTTTATTGTGGTCAAAATCAACAAAGACACACAATCAGTTTGGGGACATGGAACATCAGGACCCTCATGGACAATTTTAATAGTGAACGCCCAGAGTGTCCACACCAGTCATGGCTTGAGAACTCAGGTGACACAACATTGACGTTGCTGCACTGAGAAACCCGATAAGCAGGTGATGGGCAGCTCAAAGAAAAGAGAGGTGGCTATACCTTCTTCTGGAAGGGTAAACAGGAAAGAGAATGCCAGCTTCATGGAGGTGGTTTTAGCAACCTCCAAAACGGACCCACTGAACGTCTGGAATGGAACTATCGGCAAGGATAGGTCAACTCCAGGAAAGCTCAACTCCAGCAGCATCCTTCTCTTGATCAAATGCACAGAACAGGGACTCGCCATCAACAACATCCTGTTCTTCCAGAAAGACAGGCACAAAATATCATGGCAACACCCACAGTTTAAGCACTGGCACCTGACTCACTTATGTCATTTTTCATGGCCGGGATTGCAAAGATGTCCGCAGCCCCTTAAGCTATGCCAGGAGCTCATGATTGCTGGCCCGATCACCGAATCATCTGCTCAATTATCTCACTCAGACTGCCTCCCAAATGACAGCTGCAGCAAAAGCAATGCCAATGGAAAACCAAGATCTAATAAGGACTCAAGCAAGCAAGAACTCTTCCATCAGTATCTCAACAAAAAACTGGCAAATTCCAATTAACAAGAATGGAAGAATGCTGGTAACGCCTGGGGTACACATTCAGGTTTATCAGGGGTGACCACCAGTATCTGGGGAATGTTTGTTCACCAGAGCGCCCCAAGGGATGACGGGGTTGAACAGTCATAAACTACTGCAAGACCATTTCAGGCTGAACATAAGGAAGAATTTCTTTACTGTCCGAGCCCCCACGAGCTGGAACAGCCTGCCATCGGAGGCTATTCAAACACCTACATTGAACACCTTCAAGAGTAAATTGGATGCTTACCTTGCTGGGATCCTATGACCCCAGTGACTTCCTGCCCTTCAGGCAGGGGGCTGGATTCGATGATCTTCCAAGGTTCCTTCCAACCCTAATGTCTATGAAATCTATGAAAGTCCACTGTCATCAGTGCCTGTGAAGAGACGCTTGGATTTTCTACCAGGAAATATCAAGACCGGTTGGATGAGAATGATGAGGAGATCCAAGAGTTGATAACAGCAAGTGCAAGGCCTTTTGTGCTTGGCAGAACGACATCAACCGCAAGCAAAATAAATTGAATCTCCAACATGCCAAGGCAGAGGTCCAAAGGAGGACCCGTGATATGAAGAACAGATGGTGGGAAGACAAGGCAAAGATGATTCCGCATCTCACTTATATCCACAATATGCATAGCTGTTTCACTAAAGCCATCTATGGTCTGAGCACTTGGGGACCAACCCCCTTGAGACACAAGGATGGAGGAGACCTGATCAAAGAAAAGGGGAACCATCAACACTCATTGGAAGGAGCATTTTGAAAACCTTCTCAGTCACGACTTTGTTGTTGACAACTGTGTTCTCAACTCCATCCTAAAAACACGACTGGAAAAATTTTCATGTTGAACCACCGTGCTAAACATTTATCCAACAAAGCATCTGCAATAAGACAATATATATCTAATGTTTTAAAACCACAGAAATGTGGTAATATTTCATATATATATATTTAATAGTATTTTAGGTGTAATACAATATTACCAAACTAACAAGCCCTAAAAGCAGACTGGGTGCTATACAGACTGTCCTACTCTGCCCACAACTGTATATTCAGCAAACCCATACAGAAGGAATTCTATGAACATGTCTAGTTCTACCGATGTCCCAGAGCTACTCACACACTTGAATCTACCACATCAGGCTTCTGTAAGTCCTGGCCCCGTCTCAGGCCCAGTCGGGACCCCAAGCTTCTGCGCTCATCACGGGCGTCCCTCGCAGTGGGCCCTTGGCTCTTTTGACCCTTAGGTCCTGGCCCCAGCATGGACCAGTCAAGTCCCTCAACAGGGCCTTTACCTCCTGCCTGCATTTAGAGTGGGGTTCCCCATTCCTGGCTCAGGTGCCCCTGAAATTGTGCCTGTCCCTGTGGGGTCTCTCCTCAACTGGCTCAGGCACTTCCAGCAGCTTACCTGGCCTCTACTCCTCCCTTGATGTTATTCTTTGCACACACCATGGCTGGTGCTCCAGGGTCTCACAGGGACTCTCACTCCACCCCTGGAGCAGCAGGTCATTGTGCTTGGCCACTGATGTTGCTCTCTACCCACCAGAAAGTGAGGGCTGGGGTTCAGGCACCCCTACTCACCTTTCACCAGGGTGGTCACTGGCCTGGAATTTCCTGGTGGCTCCCACAGCTCTGAGATCCCCACCAGGCCACCCACTCCCTGCAGGGTGCAGTTTTCAGTCATGCCCAGGACCAGGAGCCTCCCAACCATCCCCTACAGCTCCTGCTTTTACCTCCAGGATGACACCAGTGGCCTTGCAGCCAGGCAATGTTGTTGCCTCCCCTGCCAGCAAGGAACTGATCTGGTTATAAAGGCAGCCAGGGATTTAAAATGGGTGCTGCAATCAGGCATCTGCTGGCAGCTTGGCTCAGGCCCTTAATGTGGCAGGTACCCACAGTGCCCTGCCACACTGGTCATACTCAGTCCCCTCTCCCTTTCAGCATCCACTCTCTGCCACTGTGTGATACAGGATGCTGAGCAAGATGGACCTATAGTCTGGCCACTTAAATGGCAGTTGTTATTTGGGGTAATCGCTGTCAGGCACATGTGGGTGATTCTGTCCATTTCCCCTGATGGAATCACCGTGGAGTAGATTTGGATTCAAGAGAGTAAGCTCCACTTTGTACCCAGAATATAAGATACCTAGAAATTAGGCTAGCTACAACAATTATTTGCCTGCCTACTACCCAGAAGAAATGGATAGGATATTACAACAGTGCATTTCAAGGTCCCTTCATGCTATTAGAAAGGTAGTCATCAGTGAGGTTGTATTATGAAACACTGGACAGAACAGAATAGAGCCCTAAAAACAAAACAAACAAGACAACCCCCTCTCCCACCACAAAGAAAAAAAAATATTCCTCAGGCAAACATTTTTTTTTTTTTAATTCCCATCCAAGAGGTTAACATTTAGCACTCTGCATTCTTCCTCCTACATTTTTCCATGTGAAATTGTTTGTAAAAAACAAAAATGCATAGTTGTTTTTGCTTTTTGTGAAACATTTCCTTTGTCTACAAATAAGCCTATTACAGAACAACAAAAGAAGCTCTCTCGTGTTATGTAGTCATCTATTTTTAATTTGGTAAGAAAGCAAATGCCACATTTTAGTGCAGACATTATAAAACAAAGTGAGCTGGGCCAACTGCCTTTGTTATGTGAAAGGTCACACATTCACTGTGCATTCTTGATGACAACAAGACACAGCAGGAACAAAATCAGACTAGTATCTCACTAACAGAGCCTTTGATAGGTAGATAAAGAAAAAGTGCAGAGAATGCTATGAAGTTTGCTAGAGTTCTTGCTATGCTCATCCAATTTACCTGCATACTCCCTTCTCTTGACAAGTATGAACCTGTATTTATTTATGCTGGAGATTTCTGCACAAGACTAGTGCATCCACATTCCAGGTCACCCTTCTCAAGTTATTTCTCAACAGTCCTCATTAAGGTACTTTCTACAGAGCTGGTTACTATGAAGAACTTCATATCTGCCACCCCTGGGCACCGCTGCCCCTGGTCTCAAAAAGTGGCTCAAAGTCAGGATGCTATACAATGCATCTGGAACAAGAGACATTTTTAGTCAATCTACCATATTGCTGTGCATATAACATACAACTTTTCCCCAAAACCAGTTAGTAAAAATTGGGATGCATAATATATGCAAGAAAAACAGATCTCCAAAGGTCCAGAAACTTGGTGGCACAGAAGCGGAATTAATTACCATGGCTCCGAGTCAGAGCCATGGCAATTAATGCTGCCATTGCTCCCCTGATACCCAGGTTCCAGAACTGTGGACCACGTGACCTCGGATCAGGCCAGTACATGAGGCTGGTATGCAACTGGACTTGCTGTGCAGCCCTGGACCCAACATGCAGAGTCCAACCCAGCTCCGGGGCTGGTGCATGGAGTTGGACCTGGCACATGCCCCTGGAGTCAGCATGTAGAGTCAGACTCAGCAAGTGATCCAAACCTTGCATGCCAGGTTGGCTCATAGGCCCCATCTGGCGTCAGCAGGCTTGGCTCCCCAGCTGCTGCTGCTCCCCACAAAGATTTTTTTTCCTTCAGGCTCCTCTTCAAAAGCAAGGTGTGCACTACATATGGGAGCATGCTATACGTCAGAAAATACGGTATGCATCTCCTCCAACTGCCTTTGTGCTTCTCCCTGCTAATTACCCTTCATTCAGCTGTGGACTTGTTACTTTAAGGTCAAAAAAGTCCATTTTACTAGGTTTTGTGTAGGACATTTAATTTCTTTTATAGAGATTTCTTTGGCTGTGCTTGGACACTATTCTCACTTGGCGAGTGAAGCAATTTATTGTAGGTTTACCAGTGTGAAATCAGTGCTCTCAGACATGCAGGGCACCCGAGGGAGTGCTTTAGTTCTTCAAATTTCTTCCCATCTGTTTGTGCTTTGCAAATAGGTCAAAGGGGTGACATGCTAAGACTTGTAATATCTAAGGGCAGTAATACAGGAAACAATTCAGTTGCCAGCAAAGAATACTTTGTACTGCAATTCCTCTTTCCTTTAGTTTTCTCCCTCTTATGTACTCTCATATTCCCCAAAATGCACACTATTAATGGATCAAGATGTCTTACATAATAAAAATACGAGTGTAACAAACAATGTATGGGTATCTGCATATTGACACTCTCTAGAGGACCTGCCCAATGGCGTCAAATCTATCCTGTTAATAGTTAAGATAGAAAGCGTTACTTAGTTCAGGTACAAGGGTCCTGTGGTACTGAGCCACAGTGCTGTCCATTGAAATCAATGGAAGTATTCACAGGTTTAAAATTAAGCACCACGCTTAAGCACTTTTCCATATAGGAGTCTTTGGGAAGGAGAACCAGGGTTTTCTGCCTGCTGCCAATGCAGAATTATGAATGGCCAGGCTGCACAGCATAATGAGAAGAAGAAATTCCTAGGAGGAGACAGATTTGTGACAATTTAACTTTGAATGCTGATGAAAGGCACTAACTTCTTTAAAAACATAATTAATGTTCAAAGCACCCTTGTGAGGGAACTAAATGTAGTGCTCAGATTTTAAGCTCTTTGAAGCAGGCACTGGTTTTTTGTTCTGTTTGTAGAAAGCCCAGCACAATAGAGTCATGGCCCATGACTGTAGTTCCCAGGCATGATCACTGTACAAAATAAAAATATATTACACCCATTTTTCAGATGGTCAAACAGATCAAATCAATTTGGAAGGTCATTCAGCCTGAAACCAGTAATATTTAGGACAAAGCCCAGGAATCCTTATGAAATCAAAAAAGCTGACTAGACCTAGAATAAAAACCTGGCTACTAGATTTCTTGCATACAGGCAAAATGTACTGTATGCATAAAACAGAATTTCATGGAAATGCTTCAATTCAAAATACTCTCCGATTCAAACTGCACTTTACGTGAATGTAGCCCATGCCTTCTTCCCGTCATTAGCTTTGTTAAGTGGCTACCCTTTAAACAAAGCGACATACTGCAACATATGGCAATATTACTTTGAATAGTTAAATCCTCAGTTACGCCGCTGAGGCAAATTTGCTTACCTGACATAAAACAGGCACTTGACCTCAGTATACATCCTCTACAACTCAACTGGTGTCTCCCAGCAATGGAAATAGTCCCAATTCACAGGAAGATGCTGCAGGGTATGGTCTACATTCATGTCAAACAAACATTTGGAGAATGTCTCCTCTCTGAATGGGTAACGTGGAGGGATTTAGCCCATATTACTATGCCAGTGTTTAAATCAACCACCATCCAGCTCAAAAGAGCTGCATCTTTATTTATTCTCGACTGCTGTCAGAAGAAAGAAACATCCCTACAATCATTTGACCTGGATACACAGGAAGAAAGATCAGATGTGAGAGATATTATTTCAGTAAGTTGGCCAGGGAGGAAAAAAAAAGAAAGTATGACATTCATCTCTAGATCTTTACTTATTCAGGGGACACAACCTTCCTATAGCACCCACTATCTTTGAGCCACAACTCAATAATAGCAAGAAATGCCTGAGAAGAAGTGAGGGAAGCAGCGGGAAGGCAGTCAGCAGTTGCAACGACAGGCCGTTTTTGTACACGCCACAAAATTGGCCATTAAATCTTAAATTCCCTCTAATGACTTGGCTGTTTGCATGCTCGGTGGTGTAGTCTGCTTTAAATGACTTTGGTACATAGCAAGATAAAACACCTCCAAGGTGTTTTAGTTGCTACCTAACAAAGTGCAACTGTGCATGGGGTGATGGAAACTGATGTGCTCAGGGCCTGGTGGGCAGCAATGAGCCTGATCTTTTTCTTTTTTTCCTTCCTGTAGCCTGCATGAGCTGTGTGGAGGCCCAGTGCTTCCGTCCGTGGCTGCAGCACCCCCCAGGACTGCCCAGGCCGGGTGCCAGTGGGTGGGTGCTGCCTGGGAGGCCCCTGCACAGCTCATGGATGGCTCAGCCTGCTGGCAGCTCACCCCCGCCCCCTGCCACTGAAGAGGCAGGTAAGGATTGGGCCCCCACCCTTGCATACATGCCATGGGGGTTTATTTCGGTTTAATTTGAAGCAGTGTTTTAAAAAGCTCACTGTAAAAGTTAAACTAAATTAAACCCCCGTGGCAAGTACAAGAAGCCTTACACTTGAAATTTTAGTTTGCGTTAAGTATTCTTAGGCCACAACACAAGCAATAACAGACTCATAGAAAAATAAGGTTGGAAAGGATCTCAGGAGTTTTTCTACTCCAGTCTCCGAGGCTCGAGGCAAGAACCTCCTCTTGCAAGCCATCCCAGTCAAATACTTATCTAATCTAGTCTTAAAAACTTCCATAAGATGGAGATTCTTAAATTTCCCTTGTTACAATTTAAAACCATTGGTTCTTGTCTTGTCCCCTGCAGACACAGGAAATAATTCCACCGCCATCCTCTTTATAACTACCCTTTCTGTGTTTGAAGACAAGTTATCAGATCCTCCCCTCAGTCAGTCAATAGAGTTTTAAGTGTTGCAAAATTCAGTCTAAGGAGAAGCATCAAACATAGGGTTTCTAAAAGAGTAGTCATGATTTTCATTCTGTGCATAAGAGAACAAGGCCTTACAATAGCTTCCTTAATTTGAAAATAACAACATGGTGGAAAGCTTGTCTGTGCATCTTACCCAGATCTAGCCTTTATGGTGCTTACTGTTTCATAGTAATTATTTGCTATTTCATCTTTTTTCCCCAACTCCCTTCTCTTTTGTCAGATTGCTACCATTGATAGAAATGAACAAAATATACAGGGCCTGAGGTGGTGTGGGCACTAAAGTGCAGCGACAGCCCAGAAGTTGCAAGCTCGAGGCCATAGCAGAAGCGTTCATGGTGCGGCCTGTCAGACTCCAACCTATCTGTGAATTTTGCTAAATACCTTGTCACAGGGAGGCAAAAAAAAAAGACACCCAAAAAGCCCCCAGATTTAGATTAAAACTTCAAACACTCTAGTGTCCAGGCCTGCTCAGATCCTGGGTAATGGGTTCATATGCAGTACATAATTTGGATACATACTCAAGTTTGGAAACAAAGCTGAAACATACGGAAGCCCATATCTTCTTTGTGGTCCTTAGGATGGTTATAGAAAGACTCCATGCCACATATAAACTTGATGGGACCAGGTATCACTAGGTGACACCAGTATCCTAATTAAACCCAAGTTTTCCCTTAGAGCAAGGGAGGATAACCTATGGTTCATGGGCTGGATGTGGCCCGCAAAGGGATTAGATATAGCCTACAAAGGTTTGACCCTGTCCATATTTCATTAAGGGTGCACGGATCCTCAGCCATTTGATCCATTCTGTTTTGCTAATGGCACCCCAATTGCCTCCCAACCACTCCAGTCAGTTACTCCAGCCTGCCTGGAGGGCTGCTCTTCCTTTCTGCAGCCTCTGCCCACTGTGGCATCAGCCAGGTCACAAGCTGTGGTCCGTGTTAGTAAAAGGTTGCTGACCTCTGCCTTACATTATTCTGAGCACTTGGGAATGTCCCAAATGCCTCATGAAAGCAAAAGACATAGTTCTTGCTCTGAAGAGCAGTCTATGCTCAACAAATATATGAAGTTACACAGTTCTTGCAATCGGTCTCTACACGCTCCAATTCAAAATTAAAACAAACATTGAAAAGCCTGGACTAAGGTTCCTTTGCGCTTCATTCAAAGGCCACTGAAATCAATGAGTGTCTCTCAAATGACTTCAGCGGAGCCCACTGCCTGAAGCAGTGGGCAGTTCTGCAAGAGTGACCTCTATAGGTCAACTTTTTGGATGAATCATCAAATCACAGAAAATTCAGGTTGTAAAGGACCTCAGGGGGTCATCTAGTTGAACCCCCTGCCCAAAGCAGGACCATCCCCAACTATATCACCCCAGCCAAGGCTTTGTCTAGCTGGGTCTTGAAGGTTTTTAAGGATGGAGCTTCCACCACCTCTCTCTCTAGGTAACCTGTTCCAGTGCTTTACTACCCTCCAGTGCTTTACTAACAGAAGACTGCCAATATACATAAGTGAAGCCAGTCTGACTTCAGTCATAGGAAGCAAATCCATCTACATTGTACAAAACCCATGCTATTCACATCTTGAAGCTGCAAATCAGATTACACTCAGTTCCAAAGTTTTTTACTGGCTGATAAACAGCACTATAAACCATAGATTGCAGCACGGATGGATAGATGCACGTATGTATTGGTAATAAGAATAATAAGTAGGCTTGTTCCTTCAAGGCTCCAAGCAAACTAGGGGCTAGGCAAACAACTATTCACGGGAAAACCAGGAGCAACTGTCATAAAGTCCTAGAAGAAGGTTTCAGACTGGATACAAGGAAAAACCTCTTCATGGTTCATGTGAACCGACTCTGGACTAGACTCCCAGCAGGGGTGGTGCAAGCACCTACCTTGGAGATCTTCAAAAGGAGACTGGACGCACACCTTGCTGGGGTTATTTGACCCCAGCAGTCTTTCCTGCTCAGAGCAGGAGGGCTAGATCAGATGTTCTCATGAGGTCCTTTCCAGCTCTAAACTTCTGAGAAACTGCGTGAATCAAACTCCTAGAGCAAATTCCCCATTTTCTGCATGGAATAATTGGACTAATTAGTTAATTAACTGCTACGACTGTAAAATCCTTGGAGCACAGCATGTCTTTCATAATGTGTTTGTATAGTGACAAACACAATGGGGTTTTGGTGCATGACTGCAATTCTTAGGCACTAGCCAATATAAATGATGATGACAACGACAAAGATGATACATTCAGGGTCAATAGGTCAACTCACGAAGCAAGATGCTAATTAGTTAAAAGGCATCAGAATTGGACAAAAAATGCAAATATCAGTTATTAGGAATTGAATCTAGATTGCGACTGTGTGTGCCAAGGCATTTCAAATAGATTAACAGCAACAATGAACAAAACTAGAGTCAAGATCTCTATACCAAATGGGATTCCACAATGGCATTTGTTATATTTCTGGCTTTATGGATTTAAAAATACATTCAGTAAGATGCTGAAATGTCATAATTTATATCTCTAGCCAACAGTTGGCTGCCGCTCCAATGACCGGTTTTAAAAATGCTTCCCTATATCTATACATTATAAAATGTGCAAGTCTTCTTTTAATATGGAAATATTCAGCTGCTCCTCATTTAGAGGAGAAAACATCTAGCCCATACGGTGCCTGTCTTCGATTACTATTTCTCAATAGGAAGTGCACCAGGAAATACCAACAGTGGATTCTTAATAGTTTCTGAGGAGAAATGTATGATTATTTCTCAATATTCTTGGAAGGGAATAGGAGTGAATTTTTAAGGTAAGCAGTCCTCTTCCATGAGGACCAAGAAAACTAATACGAGCAAAGAAAAAACATTTTAGACTGTGGATTTTAAATGCTCTTAAATCCTGCATTACCTAGCTCTGTTGTATGAATAAAAGCTCTCCAGGGCTGTTTCAAGGGAACTGAAATAATTCCCCTTAAATATCATCTAGAAATGATACACTGCTTTAAAAAAAAATGTTGTGTGCATAACTTTCATGACAGTAGCATGGGGAAAGCATGACTGCAGCACTGAAGCTTCAGTACCCACACTGAGGAGCAGATTACATGACTATTCTTGCATATAAGTGAGGTAGGATAAATGCTTTCCATATGCACTTATAAATAATTACAAATCCAACTCAACCCTCCTTCTAGCACTTGCAAAAAGAGGGCTGCCTAGCTGTCATCCACCAGAACTGACCCACTGCTTGTAAAGAGACAATTTCTTTGGTAAATTCTGTCTTTATTTATATATTAGTCAAATAAGGTACTAAACAGCTGTAAATCATTAGAAGCATATAAAATCCAGCCCTAAAACATCTTAGACTACTGTACACTGCATTAAAATGATGATTTCTGCTATTGCCAATAGGCCAGATCCTAGCATCCATAGCGAGTCTTCATTTAATCCCAATTAATGACCACACAAATCAACAAGGCATTCTTCTAAATTTGGCCCAGTGCATGTCTGCTATGACTAGTCTAGTTACTGATTTTGTATCTTAATTAGATCAAGTTTGTTTTTAAAATAATGCACCATGCACTATCACATTAAGTTAAAAAAATATTAGTATCAGATACTGAATAAAAACCCTGAATGATGCTAAAACTTTGAAACTACTAGTAATGGCTCTAGATAGGTAATTTTTATCTTGCTGCCCACACACTGCCCTTACAAAGAACTTTCTGTTATAAAAATAGCACAAAGCACCACAATGCAACAGTCAAAAGCAAAGAGGGGAAAAAAATTGCATGCTCTGATGAAACTGTAACAAAAGTTTCGGTAAAAAGAACACAAATGGGATTCAGCCGGTTTGAGCTGGTATCGCTAGTCTTGTAAGAACCATTGGTTCTTTAGTGAGCACAAATGATCATGACCACTGGCTTAAATCTTTCCCATAAAATGACACCTTTAATAGATTATCAGCAGCAATAATAGCACCAGGCAGGGATACTGATCCACAGCTAGTTCAGAGGGAATTGTCCCATCTAATAAACCATTTAACTAACACTGCCGCCAGGTTTCCAGAGGTCTTCCAGCTAAACTGTTGGTATCTTGTGCTATACTTAGATAGTGAAATATGGCAACAGTTCACAATGCAATGACTGTACATTAATTTAATGAGAAGTAAGGAAATGAACAGATATGTGCAAAGTAAGGATACAAAGATAGATGACCTTGTACTAACTTACAGTTATTACACTGCAGTATTTTCCAACAGGTTTATAGCCAAGTCCTAGCTACATCTGCCTGAAAGGAAAATGGGCTAACTATCCTTCAAGCAATCATGTACCTACTATACATAGCCTTAGCATGCCTCTCTCCTAAATTCTTCCGAAGAATCCATGATTCACTTCTCTAGGACTTACGACTAATAGTCCAAAGCTCCGAGTTATTTAAAACGTCTTGCGCTAGAACTGTTTCTCTGTCTCCAGATCAACACAATCTCACTTAATCTAAGGGGTAGGGCAATACTTGGTTATGTACTGATAATCGATTAAAAGTCCAGTATTACAAAAGCATTGCTTAGTGTCATATTATTTATAGTAATTATGCAGAAAGCACTAGTAACCTGGTCCCCACATCTGAAAATGACTCAACTGATTCTGTTAATACTTACATGCACACAAGTCAAACAAGCAAAAACAGAGCAAGTCTGGAGTGCCCCAGCCTTAAAGACCAAAGGTATAAACGTCTGGAAACAGCTGTTAAAACGAAACATTCGGGCAACCGACCTAGAACGGCCTCTAGAATTCCATCAATATTACCATAATATAAGAACAAAGTCAATCTATAAGTATGGTCAAAAGAACTGCAGGGACTCTTCTGGTCTAAAAGGGTTACAAGTCCCTTACTAAAAATGAAGTCTAAGATACACACCTTGAATGATCTTATTGCCAGATAAAGAATTTTTCTTCATTTACAGCAAGCAAATAGGAAATATGCAAGGGAACATAAAAAAGTCCTAGAAGACATCCTTCAGATATCAAAGGCTGCTACCAGATAGAGTGGCAAGGAATATAAAGATAGAAATTTAGACCCAGAAGGGGTCTCCCAAATCATCCAGTCCAGATCCCTGTGCTCCCAGACAACCATTTGTCCCACAGGTATACAAGATCTTCCACCCTGTCCTTTCTAATGCAACCACAAAGCATCCTATGAAAAAAACCCACAATGAGCTAAAGCTAAAGGACAAGGAGACGAGGGCACTGCTAGTCCTTTGCCATTGCAATGGCAGGTAATTTGTTTGGTCAACACTACAAAAGGGACAAGTGTAGGAGTCACAAATCCCTTCTGTGCTCCCCCAAAATGAGTGAAAGGTCTAAGGATTAGGGGGTTGGTTTGTTTTTTTCAAGTGTCAAATTTTCAAAATAGAAGACTGGGCCTTTCTTCACTCTGAGGCTATGCCTATTTAACAGTAGAGAGATAAGCTACCTGCTAGTCTATCACATGACGGCCATAGCAACAGCATTGATCTGCTGATTGTATCTGCTGGGACAGTGGGCTGCTGATGGAGGAAACAACTGGCACAGCAGAACTTACACATGATCAACACCTGTGTGTAATGTCAAAACAAACATTTTCAATTGTGCCTTTTTGAGTTTCAAAACCCAAAACAAAGTGGCATTTTAACATAGTTTAAAAAAATAAAAATTGTCACTGTCACAACTGGAGGGAAAGCTGAAGATTTTGGAATGAAAAATTTCTAAGGACACATTTTGGTTTTCAACGCAGTTTTAATGCTGTCTCTCATGTCCAGGACATCAAATGCAGTTCAATGTAGCAGCTAGTTGAGAGCAACACAGAACAAAACAGAGCTAGTTGTGGAAATGTGAGCACAAAAATAATTGATGAAATCCTGATAAGATAAAAGCATTAGTTAGAAAATATTTGGAAAAATATGATTAACGTAAGAAAGTTGAAGATCGTGCAATGATTAAATAAGAGAAGATGCAACAGTCAAAGGGGACGTTTACTGGAGCAAATCCAAGCAGCATTATAGATCCCAAGTTACCTCCGGTGTCATCACCTCATCAGACTCGCCAAGCACAGCACGGCCGGTTACGCTGACTTGCCTCATTCTCTGCACAAACTGTGCATTTCCAAACTTGTATACATCAGTGGGTTTGTCATCTGGGGAGCTCTTAACCTGCTTCCACTTCACTCTGTGTCTAAGTGTATGATGTTCACATTTGCCAGAGGAAGCCACAGCAGTCTAAGCCCTCAAAGCGATAGATTTTCCTTCCCACTGAGGGAACAAGAATCTATTCTTTCTCTTGAATGAAGCCCACTGTAAATGGCAAAAAGCCCATTTGAAATCAACTGCACTACATATAAAATGCATACAACATGCAACCGCGAGGTGGTTATGGTGTTTGAGAAAGAATGGCTATTGTCTCTCTACTCACTCTGCACCTGCTTCAAAGGCTGAGCTCTTCTGCCCCTGATGCAGGAGGTTATACACAAAAGGTTTCCTGCCCTCTGACCAAAACAGAAATCCATCTTCCATTTTAGATGCTTATACAGGGACATTACCAAACACTGAGTGCCTAACAGCACCCCTGTGAGATTTTTATAAATGGCACAAACACTAACGCTCCAGTCCTCCAGGGTATTTAGGCACATAGCACCCACTGATTTCAGTGCCTACTGAATAGGATTTATGGGCACCTATACGCATGCCTGCCACCTGCTCATTAGCACACAGTGGAGTAGACTTGATCAAGTCTGCTGGAGCTTGCTAATTAGCAGCCTCCACATCATATGTATTCAGCATCTCCACACTTCAGAATGGTGGCTTGTCGAACGAGACATTGTGGGTGCTTTAATGAGGGCGGCTCCCGAGAGCCACTTTAATTAAAGTGCCCTCCCTCCATCCTGGAGCACATGTAAAGTAAAGACACCCTAATAAGAGACCAAGCAGCTTTGAGGATCTGAGCCTTCACTGGAGGCCTATGACCATTAAGGGAACCGAACCTCAAATTCCCCATGTTGAAAGCTAACACACTTAACTGTTGGATAACACTCCCTTTCTGAGCATCGAAGGACCTTAGGAGGAAAAGAAAGGCCATTAAAAATCAACAGCATGTATAAACAGGCATGAACAGCTCAGGAGGCTGACATTTTTACTCTGCTCTGGGTGGTACGAAGATTTCAACCATAGTGAGGGGAGAACTTCCTGATCCCTTCTGGGCCCTTATGGCACAGAAGGAGTCTGCGTCGGAAAGTCTGACTCTAATGTTCTCCAGTGCCCAGGTGGTCCACGATGACATCCTTCTGAATTGCCATGAAATGGTGGGCATTGGTACTGTTGTAATCAACCTAGTCTTGCATGAAACAGTCTTAACTAAAAGCCACACAAAATGGGCTATATCACTGAAGAGCTGCCTAAATTCCAGAGCATTTGACCACTTTCCATTCCTAACGAGTTTACTGTCCTCCCATCCCAGAGTGATCAGGAAGTTCTGTTATCCCCATTTTACCAGCGGAAACCTGAAGCACAGAGAAACTAAGTAATTTGCCCACGGATAGCGAGTAATTCTCCGCGGCAGAGCACAGAGATGGATGCAGATCTCTCAAACCGAAGGCTTCAGGATCCTAGCCAGTGACCATCGTTCCCCTCTTCTGTTCATCACTGTTCTCACATCCTCAGTGGCAAGTGAGCACCTGCTTACAATCATAAGTGAAGTAGAACCGCCAGCATACAAAGGTCTATGGATTTATTTTACTCTAAGGTACAAAGTCAGCTATACCTTTGACATAGCCACTCCAGAGAAGAAAATTATATTAATGAAAATCCTTATTCTCAGTTGTGAGGCAAAATGAAACCCTTGAGAGCTTTTCCCACAACTTTCTTTTTCCAAGAAATATTTTGGTTGCGTGAAGCAACTGTAGGAATAAAAGTGAAGCGGTAACGTTGGGCCTGTTCCAGTAAAGCACTTAATATGCTTTCCTTTAAGCAAGAGAGTAAATCTCATCAGCTAGCCCACAATTTTAGAGCTAATAATGTACATAAGTCTTTATCTGGATCTGGGCCCTAAAACGTTACCACAGCATAATGAGATACATATGGATGCTAGAATAGATTTTCAAAGGTGCAGAAGGAAGTTAGGTGTCCGAATGGGTGAAAGCCCATGGAACTTGGGTATCAAATTGCCCTTTGTGTCTTGCAAAACCCACTGTGCAATCAGTTCCAGTAAAATAATCCACCTAACCCTTTCCAGAATCATGAAACTGTTTGACTTTGTTGGGAACCACAGGTGCTTATTGCCTTTAAAAGTCTGGGCAGGTTCCTAACTTTTGACACAATTTATGTGCGCTGAATGTCTGCAACTTTGCAGTAGATGATGCTGTGGTAACTTCTGTTCCAAAAATAAGATGATATCCCGGTTACAGCAGGTACAGTGGGAAGTAAACATAAGGAATATTTTTTTCCCGATGTGGTGCCCCTGCTAATTTAGCTTGTCATGGATATTTTTTTTAAGTGAATGTAAGTCTGAGGGCTGGTGGTGCATTGATGCATCTGGAAGCCTAAATCCCAGAAAGTGCTCTCCTGGGAGTTATTTTTAACACGGAAGAGAACATAAGGCCCTTTACAGGAGGGAGCTATATTTCACTAACGGTAAAACAAAGCAAAGCTACAAGTGGCTGTCACGTGATCATGCCTGACTTATAAATGAGCAAAAATAAAACACTCATTTGTTTTTATGTGCTTCATTGCACATGGCCTTTTAAGCATTTCCTTGCATTTAGCAAAGGGAAGAGGTGCAAGAAGGAAAACTCTGTATGTAACCCTCCCTTCAGCATGAATTGATATGGTCTGACAGGGTTATGAGGAAGAGAAGGAGGGTTAAGGAGATCCTGGTTCAGTTCTTGGCTCTGAGGCACACACTTCTTGCATGACTTCCATCACATCACTTAGATCTACATGAAAGAAGGCCCTGCCATGCCGGCTCTAAACATGGGCTCTCAATCCAAATGCAGTGAAGCCACATTAGTGTCGTGCTGAGCAGGGGCCAAAAAGCTCTGAAATGCTAATGCAGCTATGTTGCTTCTGGCTTGGAAGCTAGTACAAGCAGAGCTAGGGCAGTGCGTCTCAGAACAGTACTGCCTTGTGCAAGATAGATACCCCTTTAATCCAGCTGAGCTGCTTCTCCTAAACTGGAAAACAAGGACAATGCACTTTCATTCTCTTATTCTGAGCTCTATCCCTGCAAAGAGTGCGGGTGGACCCCCGCCTTGCAGTGATACAGCCACACAGCTCTCTTTGTGGCATAAGAGCCAGAGGCAGCAGCCCAGCAAACACATACACAAATATTTAACTAGCACGAGCAGTCTCATTGACTGCAGTGGACCTACTCGTGTTTATAGCTGAGTGCATACAAAAGTGTTTGCTGAATTTGGGCCAAGAGGATCTGAGCCAAGAGGATAATTTTCTCTCTCTAAATCTATACAGCACCTAACACAATGGAGTTCAGATCTTTTGATATGGCACCTAGATACCACAGTAATATAAAATATGACTAATACAAGGGTTGAACATAACTCACAAGGAAAAACAGTCAGGGTTCAAATTATGGGGGGTGTCTCAGGGGAGCAGCCCCCCCTAAGGGACAAGAGCTCCCCATCCTTGCAGCCAGACAGAAACTGCTGTTTAGCATGGGGGAAAATCAGCCTCTCCCCCTCATCACTGCCAGGTGCTTTTTGCTGCAGCTGCCCAGAGCCCACGCCAATCCCCCCAAGAGTCAACGTGCAATTCAAACTCTGAAAAGAATGAAGCATTAACCATAGCTTGGCAGACTATTTTCCTTAAACCCAGAAAGATCTTTCCTCAATTAAATGTTTTACCAAGCCAAACTCCCTTTCAAAATGCTCTGATTTATAACTCTGAAATGTTTTACCAACATGATGCTATGGTCTCTAAAACAAAATTCAGTGAGAGTGTGCCCATTTGTTTTCTTGCAGAATTGCTATTAAAAAGGAGGAGGGGAGAAGGGGGGGGGGGAAGGAAAAAAGAAAAATAAGACACAACATATTAGACTAGAAAGACAACAGGCAAATGAAGGCCCAGATTTAGGAAAGTAATTAGGCATGTAGTTAACTTCATGCATGCACTGAAAAAAAAAACTGGTGGCATCAACTGAAGCCAAGGAGAGGTACAGTAGATAACATTCCAAAAGACAGAATTAAAAAAGGAATATCAGTTACTGTTATGTGGTCAGGGAAAAACTGTAACATCAGATCACAGATTAGATACAGTAGATGGATAAAATAAGAGTATATTGTCACCGATGGCTGCCTGAAAATTGGCTTTTAGCTTTGGAGTTTTGTAGATTGTACATCATTGGTCATACAGTCTGTGCAATAATACAGAGCAGAAGAGTCTGTGCACATGTATAAGTAATTCATGGAGACAGACTAAAGAATATGTGATGGCTCAGGTATTTTCTAACATCTATCTTCATGAGAGAAGAGAGACCTAACACCTCATGACTGGTATAGTCAGGCTTATCAAGTCTCTCTCCTCACTGAAAGAGATTAACATCATAAAAAATCTAAGCCACCATGTGTTATTCCCATGGTTCTTGCTAGACTTGTACAGTTAGGATGCTGTCAGCATTTCTATTAAAATCCATGTTTTTATGTCGATATATATATTTGCTCCAGGCTGAATCTTGACATACAAGTTTATGCCTGGAAGCAAATGTTTTAGAAAATGTATTCAAATTCTTTGGCTCTGGTGCTGGAGACAGAACACAGAAATATAAAAAACAATCTGATGTATTATCATTATTAATTATTATTGCTATTCTGCTCTCAATAGCAAAAAACATTTCATTTACTTAAAAAAAAAAAAAATGGAAAAAAGAAGAAGTTTATGGGCAGTTGCATCAAAATTTTCTAATAGGGGTACCTAAAGTTAGGTACCTTGAATCATATTTGGAAACCTGGGGATGATTTCTAAAGGCATAGAGGGAAGGTGGGATTGGCAAAAGAACCTAAGCACCTGCTTCTGCAAAAGCTTAAGCACTTGCTTAGTTTTACATAAGGATGAACAGTTCCATAAACAAGACTACACACAGGGGGTAAAGAGAAGTACAAGCATAATCCTGTGCATGATGATCATTGCCTAAATACTATGAGTCCAAATCCTAAAGCTCTTCAATGGAGCTTTGGCTCTTAAATGATGCAAGTCCCTCTGAAAAATTTAACCTTCAACTCCCTTTGGCTTTCAGTAGGAATTGGGCACTTAGTATTCTTCCTTATCAACTACTCTGCATGACATCTATTTAATTCGGAGAGTGGGTGGGCAACAGAAGTATGTGGTGTGAAAAACAGTTGGGGGCAAGGGGACTGCCTAGAAAAGCAGGCTTTAGTAAATCTGATTTTCCATTGAAAATATTCCTGTGTGTTACATAAAGAACTTTAAAACTGTGTCACCAAAGACAGCAGAGAGCCAGGTCATCATTCATCATTTCAATAATTTCAGAGGAGGTACAAAGCGCCATCACTATGAAAAGATTACCTTTAACTTAAAAACAGGAGGTCTGATTCTCTTCTCATGCCAATTTTACATTGATTTAATTCTCCTGACTTCAGTGGAATTGCTCCCAATGTTTCACTTTTGAGAGTGAAAAATGGAACAAGGAACAGTAATTCCACTCATTTTGAGGAGAACAAAGGCATGATCTGTTTCTACCTTGAACTGGTTTCTCTTGGTTGAAATTCAGCCCTGGCCAAATGGCCAGAACAAAAATCTCTGCGGCACTTAAGCCCTACTGCAACCCTATCTGGGAAACTATCTGGGTACCACCATAGATGGGATGAATTCCACCCTATGACAGTTTAATAAAACATTTGCACAGCTGGAGGGGCAGCGGGGCTGTGGCTCAGGAATGAGGGGCAATGGCATGGGCAGGGCCCTGGCATATCAGGCTCAGAGCCACAAAGCTGGGGGGGGTGGCGGCATGTGGAAACAGCTGCTGGACCTGCATCCTGGTAAGCACAGGGGACAGGGGGAGCTCTGATTTTCCATAGTAAAAAACCTCAAATCAAATGCCAAAATGTATAGGTATTTACAATGTATTTTATTATAGTGATTGAGGTACTTGTAGGCTTCCAAAATGCTTGTACATATATCAATAAAACATTGTATTCGACTGATACCTAAACGTATACAGTGGCATTTCATTTTAATCACAGAAAAATGCAGATGGGGGAGGGGGGGGATCAGAAAATTGGTGATTTTTAAACACAGAAAACCAGAATCCCTGGTGATATCTTTAGAAGAACATTTGTGACCCAAGACAAGGAAAGGACGCAGCAAAGGGCATAATGCCTGCGACAGAGATTAGACAGAGAGTGTTTGGATACTGGGCTCATAAATGCAGGTAACAGCTACATGGTAGGTAAGTGATCATTCTGCATTTTGTTTCTGTGGGTTAAAAATACTTAACTACCTCAGAAGGGTGCGAGGCCATTATCTCAAATGTGGTAATAAGGGCATGTAGTACCTAGGAACATGGACATTTCATGCAAATCAGGTATTCCTACATATTCAGGTGAGTGTGCAAGAATCAGACATGTTCAGCTAGTCGCTTTTAGTCTACATGCCATACTCAGTGAGAACACTGCAACTGAAAGCTAGATATAAAATCTTCTAGACTGCCAGTAAATATTGCTTTTTATTTGCCTCCTTATACACCTCCTCCATCAGGAAAGAAGTGTGCAATTTCTAAATTTCAATTCCATATATATAGCCAATATACTGCTCTTCCCAATGCAAATGATCGAAAATGTCATATTAGGCATTTCCTTTGAAGGACTGAAATATCAAATGATATGGCAAGTCAAGACTGAGACTCATCTCCAAGCTAGTAATGACACCTGATTATAAAATTTGGCTCAACCTTTATTATTAGCCACTCGCCTTCATACAGTGCTGCCTTCATTTAGCAAGTTAAATAAAAAAAAAAATTAGAAAAAATATTTTGACTTCCAGCATTTGCAATTATAGGAGAACACTAGCTTAGCACACACAAAGATTGAGATTCCATGAACTGCATTTATGAAAGACATCAATATTTTTTAGAAGCTTGTTGAGCTGCACAATTCCTGGCATTATTAGGGGAGGCTTCAGTTCTCCAGCATTGCTAATTTTCCCTTATGAAAGAGTTTTACAGAGTTTAATAGAACATGATGCTTATTGAACCATCCTCTAGAACTTAATAGAGAATTAGATCCCCTCAGTGGGGTACAAGGCATACAGGAAGGTTCTCATTCTCTGCTAACAGTCTACAGCTTTCTAGATAGATCATTTTCATAAATCTTTTTTCTCTTTTCTATCCAAATTTAATCATTTTACTGTTGTAGATTTCTATGGTTAATATTACAAAGGATGCCATTAACGTTAATATAAGATATATGTTTAAATACCCTAGAAAACTATGAAAATCTCCACTTAAAAGCCTGTCACATTGCTTCTCATAAGCCCAAATTGCATGCAAAATACCTTCCAGTTATATGGAGCTTCTTTACACGTGCTCCAGGGTTGGGCGGGGGGAGTACTTTAATTAGAGCGGCTCCAAGAGCCGCTCAAATTAAAGCGCGCCATCCCTATTTTGAAGCACAGGGACACCAAATACGTGTAACGTGGAGATTGCTGGAGCGTGTTAGCATGTTAATTATCATATGTCTGAGCAGACATTCGGCACGTGTATAGGTGCCCATGGTTATCAGCTAAACCTCACTGCACACTGCTGCTACAGCAGTTTATAGACACACTCAGCTGTGAAGATCACTGGTCAAACCCAACAGTGTTTATATTTTCCTGCTTACTTGACTATCAACTGCTCAATTAGACATTGCATTACATTGTATTATCTAGTATGACAAAAAGTACAATTGAAGAGGTGGTTAACTTAATTGGAAAATAGTTACTGAAGTGTTATATCTGCCATCCCATAAGCAGCGCAGATAATGTAATGGTGTGTCTGAAAGTATCTGCAGCAATAAAATCTTGTAAAGTTAGGGGAAAAGCGTTAATAATGCTACATAACACTAATGAGATCAGGCAATGTTAACAATAACCTGCTATGATGAATGCTAACAAAAACAAGCCAGTAGACTGTGTGGGCGTGGGTGTATTCAACAAAGCTCTTGCAAAAGCCAGCTGAAAATGGTTGGTACCATATTTACCCAAATCCAAGACAATTCTGAATTTAAGGTGATCCCCACCCCCCAAATAATTAGAGTCTATCTATGGAAAATTTACACATTTGTTGTACTTTTCTATGTATAGAATCAAACTGTTGAAGGAGTAATCTTAAATTTATCCCCCCTCCCAACTGTAGCAGGGCAGGGGTGCAAGCAGCAGCAAGGGGAACAGGAGGTAGAAGGGTCAAATGGCTCAACTCCTACCCCTTCCCCACTCCCCACCCCACTGCCTTACTTGCTCTGGTATCTACCTCCCCACACCCATTCTGCTGCCTGCCTGCCTCCCCCTGCCACCACTTACCCTCCAACCCCATCTCTGACCCCACTCCAGCCCAAGGCACAGAGTACATGGTTGCTCTGGTCCCAGCCTGGCCATACAGCAATGGTTAAGGTGGCACCTGACCCCAGCTGGTTCATGGCCAGGTTCATAGCAACCATCTACTCCATGCCCCAAGCATGACAGTGAGGAAAGCTGGGGGGAGGGGGCAGAGGTGGTGAAAGGTGTGCGTGGAATCAGGAGGGGTAAGCAATAGCTGCCTGCCCCTCAATTTGTATTCATATTCAAGGTTGGGGCCTTTTTCTCCCCCATAACATGGGGGTGGGGGGAAACCTTCTTGGATCCAAGTAAATACAGCATGTTATGCAGACCCTTACGGCATGCAAAGCTGCTCAGCTGGATCTCTAACATTGTCGCGGTCCTTGGCCCCGAGTGCTTCCTAAACCACCCATGGTACCACAAGTAAAAGGTAACAAAAGGAACCTTTGGAGGGCTACAGTCTGCATTTGCAAGCAATGGGTCCTTTCTTTTCTTATGTCATGACAAGGTATTTAGCAGAATTCACAGACTTGTTGGAATCTGACACCACCACGCCATGAGCACTTCTGCTGTGGCCTTGAATTTGCAAACTCTAGGCTGCCAACTGTGCGCATTAGTGCCCGCACCATCCCAGCCCCCAATCCATAAGTGCCAGCATAGAAGACAACAAATAGAAAGTAGATCTCTTTTTGGCAATAGCTGGCTGTAAAGCATTTGATGTTTTTAATAATTCTCAGTTAACTCAGGCAAAAGGAGACTAATTACAAAGCTAATACAGAAATTTGAAGAGCATTGCACTCCATGTAAAAAAATGAAACATATGAGAGGTACATGTTGAAATAGACACTGTTAGAAAATCAAAACAGAAAAAGCTTTCTTCCACAAGCAGCAGATCCAAACCCAGTAATTTTGGGGGTATCGAGTCCATGACAGGAGAACAAATTATGAATGGGCTTTGGGACAAAACATTCAGTTATCCACTACTGGAAGATCCAAAATTGGCAGCTGAAAAAACAATTAGAATTTGCAGACAGAAGCTTGATGGGTAAAGGGGAACTGGAAAATCTAAGACAAGGGCCAGAGCCCTTTAATACCACAGTCAGATGAACACCGACACCAAGAAAGGATTGAGATGGTTCTTAAGCTGGGTTACATATGCCAAAAATGCAGGAGAAGCCAAGAGAAAGTGCTCATGTGGGTAGCACAGGAAAAACCTCTCCTCTGAAGCAAAGGTGGCATAGCTTTATTTACAATACCTGGAGGGAAAAGACCTCTATACTGGTCTTAGACTTTCCAGAGATCACCTTACAAGAGAATACTATAGATAAACAGGCAATTATGAGTATTAAAACTATTTTGGCTAAACATGATCTACCCGACAGAGAAATAATATCTGGCCACGAGCCACAAGCAGTGGCCATGATTTGAAGCAATTTGCAGTGAGGTACTGGTTTAGATAAAATCACTGCTAGCTCTTGTTATTCCCAGGCTAGCAGAGAAAAAAAAATCCAAATAAAGCTTCTGTTAAAAAAAACAAACCCTGAAGACTGATCTTTATTTATCACTGTTAGGTTACAGAAGGGTGTTGAGGAACATGGGGTATCAACTGCTCACACGTTTTTCAACCAAAAGCTGAAAATAAGAATGCCTTCACTATTAGAAACTGATGTCAGAGTCACTGAGGACTTGCAGACTCTAAAGAGAAAATAGCTAACAAAACACTTGACATGGTTTGGGTCCTAGGACCTGACACTCACGCAGAAAAAATGATGCTGTGTCCCCCTACCATGGGAAGCACGAGTCACAAACATCAGTAATGTCTCAGCACTGGTAGCCCAATATTGGATAGGCTTAACATCTGAATGAGGATATCACCCCAAAGGGACATAAACTGTGAAAAAAGGTCAGAACTCCTCAGCAGCTTAGCACTAAGGCAGGTAAATGTGACTGAGACACTGGCTCTGAGGCAGCACAGAGGCTGGCTGTGGGGATGTACACAGAGCTGAAGGTGGGCTAGAAGATCAAGAAGGCTTGAGAAGCACTGATCTTACCAGTCTGGCACATGGAAGATTTTGAAGGGAACGACAGGTACCAATAAGACACCGAGACGATAAGGACAACAGAAGCACCTACAACAGCCCAGAAGAGAACAGAATGCATAGCTTGCCTGAATGGAGCTGATAACTCATCCAGCCTTGGCCAAAGCATCCAGGTGATACATCTCTGTCATTTTTAGGCTTTCCCCCAGGAACATTGCTGTAGTTGCTTGGTATAAATCCAATAGAGTAAGCTCTGTCTCTCTGCATTCTCATTAAACAAGTAAAGAAAAATGTCCTTAGTGCATAACCCCAAGCTGTTTTCCAATCCTATTGTACTCAAAGATCTTATGAAGACTGAGCTCCAGCTTAGAATCTGTTTAACTAGATGGAGAGGAGAGTGATTCAGGAAAGATTTGCTGCATCTGAAATTTCTAGAACAGCAAAACATATTTAAAATTAAGAGAACTTATGGCCTCTTCTTGTGGATTTGACTGTTTCAAATGTAAAGGCACTTCAATGGAAAGGTGCTTCTGTGTGGTTGAGTTTTTAGAGATCTGGTCAAAAAAACCTTATATTTTGAAATTTCAGTGTAAATCCTTCGCATTTTTTTCCTTGAGAACCCTTTTTCCTGTTCGGCTTTTTATAAGTGGCCCTATATTTGTGTGCATGTGCGTTGTGGGGGGCAGTGAACAAGACATCAAAATGGCAACACATTTCCATAGATTATTTTAAACACGTTTGCAAAACCTTCTCTCCACTTCTCATCCAACCAGAGCTCTTTTAGCTTGTTTAGATTTAAAACCTCTCCATCCTCCTCTCCCTTTGAGTGGAAAGGGCAGGAGATACTTTGCATGCCTGTTTAGGACATGAGATGATCACCCAGCTGCAGATGTTCCCACACATTAACCCATAACTTCCCTCAAGGACCCCTAACTCCACCAGCCGCTTGCCTTTCCAGGACTAAAGAGAGCTATGTGGGATTAGTCTTGCTGCACAGTCCACTGAGTTTGCCATTGTGGCTCCAGGTATCTTGCATAGTCTCTTTCTTTTTTTCCTGCCTTTGCTACTATCTTTAAGGAAGGGGATTGAGTATCATAGGCTTTTCAATTACATTCAGAATGATTTATATACATCTCCTTAGTATGTAGCCCTTTCCACTCTCTTCATTCTTTCCCAGGGAAGTTGTTGAAAGGAAACGAAAACCAATGTAATCTGTGAGTTCACCAAACAGCTACTCACATCAGCCTCAATATTGGCTGTAGCTATGACCTGTTTACAGTGCAAGTACCAGCTCTCTTTTGAGTTAAGAAAGGTGGGACAGAGGAAGGGAGCTTTTCTGTGCTCAGCTGGGAAGGTTTCATTTCAAACCAAAGGATCATCCAGATACACTAAAAGGTTCCACAGTTTTCCACAACTTGGGCCCTTTCCAACATTTGTCGATCATCTGACATGCAACTTTAACACCAGACCTTGCTTGCTTTGAATGGCCAGCTGACCCACCGGTGGAGCAAGAAAAGCTGGGAGCTGCTACAAAGGAGGATTTGTATGAGGTTCTGGCTTCCGAAGCAACAGGAAACATCCTTTCAATATAATGACCATCTGCCTCTGGCTGAGACAGTGGCATCTACCTCCACAGCATTAAGAATTACAAGCAACATAACCCCCAACACATGTGCACATAACGTGTTATTTGCCAAGTGTTTAAGACCTTTTTAGTGGCAAGCTTGTGATAGTGCTCTTGCTCTCACTCTTGTGGGCTTTCCTGGCTGCATCTGAGCTGAACAGTTTACAGCAGTGGCTGTGTCTGTGTGCACTGAGCAGAGATTTCTCATTTCATACATCATTTATTCCTGCTGTGATTCCACAAAGTCACTACATGTCCTTAATACGCGCAAGAAGAGAAATCCATTCTTGTCATGATAATGGTAAAGGCTGAAGATACTAAGTGCAGCAATGCCACTAGCTGGGGGAATGAGATAATCCTATGTCCTTAACAGAGAACCACAAGGTA
This sequence comes from Crocodylus porosus, assembly GCF_001723895.1. NCBI lineage: Eukaryota > Metazoa > Chordata > Crocodylia > Crocodylidae > Crocodylus > Crocodylus porosus. Next base: position 7,347,152 of record NW_017728932.1, on the reverse strand, counting down.
AAGATAGGAAGGAATAAGGTCCCTGCAATCAGAGGAAAATGTGCCTGTGCTTCCCTGCTCCTGCCACAGGAAAGGAACCACACTTACCTGAAGATCCCTCCTCCAGTGGTACATAACTTGAGATATGATTGGCATCAGTCTAATACACTCTCCTTTCTTGATTCTCAGAAAGTTAAATCTGTTGAGGGAGCAATCACTTTTTCTTGCCTCTGCACAAGACCTCTCTTGGCTGGAGTTAAAAGCTATTCGAAGCACCTGTGTGCCCAGTGTTGCCCCTCTCCCATCCCATCACTGTATTAACAAACTCTGCAGAGAGATCCAGCTCTTCCTGTAAACTGATGAGTGGAAGACCTGCTGATCAGCTGTACAGATGTTTGATATTATATCAGCCAGCGATATTATTATAAACTCTGAATGTGGAGGACAGTGGAAAAAGGGAGTAAAAGGAGGTAGGGAAATGGTTTTAAAAAGCTACCATCGATGGATAGGATTGAGTAAGCCTTGGGAAGTTGAAGGGCGCCAGGAACCAGCTTTGGAGACTTTCACCAGTGGGCTACCAGTGTGAATTCAGCTCAGGCAGGCAAAAAAAAAAATGGATACCATTCAATACCTCTTTGACAGCGTTTATAAATGATTTTGAAGAATGCAATATTTTTCCTTAGGAACAGAAGTTTGCATTATAAAAGCTGGTATAATCACTGGATCGAACTGGGAACTTTGGCTGCAGAGAAGCCTAAGCCTACATGGGTATGGCTAGCTGAGAGGGATTTGGGGGGGAGTCCCCCCCCACAGAAAAAAAAAAAAAAATCAAGCTTCTCAAATAAAGCTAAACTTCCTCAAAAAATTTCTATTTTTCAATAAAATTGCAAAAAAAATCCAAAAAGGAGATATTTAAAAAACGGAAAGAAACAAAAAGCTTTAATTAGAAAAAATGTTTTTCTAAGCGTTCTATCCACTCTCATACAAAAGCAGGGGAAGAAGGAAAAGCAGAGGCAGGAAAGGGGGAAAGTTTTAAAGCTTTTAAACTAAGGAGAAGGGAATGGCAGAAGGATGGAGTGAGAGGAGTACGTTAAAAATTAAAAACAATGATGGGGAAGATAGAGGAAGTTCCTAAAAGTCTATTACAAAGTCATTTACACGCTTCTATTTTCTTTCCCAATGACACTGATTACCAAGAACTGGCAAAGATGAAAAAAGGAAATACAGAAAGAGTCCACAGACTAGCTTAAACAGGACAAAGACTTGCTCTTTTATAATTTATATCATATGACTCTTCCTACGTGGCGACTGTTGTCGTGTCCTCCCTGCCAAAAACAAAGTCGTCTGGCTAGCGTTCTTTTTACATTGCTCCAGGAAATAAAAGGATTGTCCAATGAGCATCACCAGAAATGAGCTTGAACCAAAAACCCTGGATCCAAGCTTTCCCAGGTTTTTTATTACGTTGGAGCTGGATCCAAAGCCATAGTGTGGCCTGCATGTTATTCATGACCCTTGCCAACAGCTGCAAGACAGAGACTCATCCACTGCTGTGAGTCAAACCATCATCTATCTATTAAGGAGGGAGCAGCCACAGGAAAGGGCCATGGGGAAGCTCTCTCCTGCCCAGATGAATTAGCAAGAGCTGTACTAGTCTGTTCCCAGGTGCTCCCTGGCACCTCTTCCATTCGATCCCTCCTTTTGGAAGTAAACTGACAGGGAACAGCCCTTGGATTGGGTTGGGTTGGGTTTTTTTTGGGGGGGTCTCCGGATACTGAACTAATTCTAACCCACTTGGCAGAGTCTTTATCTGGGGCCAGTGCCCTGTGCCTTTCTCATTACAGTATGAACCTGAATCCTCCTGGGCATGTTAGGGCAAACCCTAGCTTTTCTGCTTCCCATGGTTGAGCTACCAGGGACAGTGCTAAGCTCCTCTTAATTGGAAGTCACTTTGCATGCACATTGCCCTTCCTTTTCAGGAGCTGGTCCAGCTGGAAGCCGCTTGCTGTGCTTCTTCTGCACTGACATCAGTCCAAGAGAACAAAAGGAGTCCTGGGAACGTACAAGATGGCAAATACAGAGACTCAGGCAGCACAAGGGTGAGTCACTGATCCAAAGCTAGTAGCATGGCACCAAATGGAAACCATGCAAAGTACACACACACACACACACAACAAATCACCCATCTGCACAGGCTTGGAATAGGAATACTTGTAGCCCATGCTGCAGTGCACTAACCAGGGCCATTTGAGAGGGTTTCCAACCAAGTGCTCATTAACAATTCATGACTGCAGCTGACCCCCATTAGAACGGGCTTCATTAAATTAAAACATCAATCCGAGAAATATATGTTTGCTTAACAGACACAAATGATTTGGGGACCTCATGCTGCAAGCCGTAAAATAAAATCAAACTGCAGCAAAGCAATAGAAATTAAGTCATAAAGCAAAAGGGGTGGGAGGGACACAGAGATCTCTCGCCAAAGGGAAGCTGCTCATCCCAGGCTTGATATGGACCAAAAGCTCTCAGATTAACTACATCTAGAGAGCAAATTTAACTGAATGAAAGAAACAGCTAGGCAATTCTGAGCAACGGGTGATAAGGTGATACAGCTTACAAAGAGCCTCGCTCGATAGATCTTAGGTGCTGCTCTT